>NC_044039.1:70610073-70918082 GCF_901765095.1 Microcaecilia unicolor | reverse complement strand
AGCCACTGTAAAAGTATCTGTACCGGATGACTTGCCGGTTGGGGGGAGGTTAATGTTTTTTCACCACAGGTGGCCTCTCATAATCTCCGACCGTTGGATTTTTCAAATAGTCCGGTTAGGATACATCCTCAATCTGGAATCCAAACCTCCAAATTGCCCACCGGGAGCTCATTCTTACAGCTCCCAGCACAAGCAGGTACTTGCAGAGGAACTCTCCGCCCTTCTAAAGGCACATGCGGTCGAACCCGTTCCACCAGGGGAAGAAGGGCTGGGATTCTATTCCAAGTACTTCCTTGTGCAAAAGAAAATGGGGGGGGGGGCGGGGAAATGCGTCCCATTCTAGTCCTAAGGGCCCTGAACAAATTCCTAGTCTGAGAAAAGTTCAGGATGGTTTCCCTGGGCACCCTTCTTCCCATGATTCAGGAGAATGATTGGCTATACTCTCCGGACTTAAATGATGCTTACACACACATCTTGATACTTCCAGCTCACAAAACGTATCTTCAGTTTCGGCTGGGAACACAGCACTTTCAGTACCTTGTACTGCCCTTTGGTCTGGCGTCTTCACCCAGTGTTTACAAAGTGTCTAGCAGTAGTCGTAGCATCGCTACACAGACTGGGAGTGCATGTGTTTCCTTCTCGACAATTGGCTAGGCTTCAAATCTATCCAGATTTAAGGTAATAAGGGGAAGGGGCTTGAAAAACATATAATAACTTTGGTAGTTCTGTCATTTTTATGGCTTCCATTCTTCCAACCCAGGTTAAAATTAATTGATCCCATCGCTCTAAATCTTGATTTACTTTTGCCAGCAAGGGTTTGAAATTCCATTGCTAAAACTTCCCATAATCTCTACCCAGCATCACTTTTAAGTATTGTATAGTAGACGATACCCAACTATAAGGATATTTGCTTTTTAGCACATGTGCTTCTACCTCAAGGACAGAAATATTCAAGATCTCCATTTTAGACAGGTTTGTGTTGAAGTTCGATAACCTCCCATACGCCTCCATCAGTCTTTGATTAGCCCCCAGTGCCTCTCATGTACCCTGAGCAGTAATTAAGATGTCATCCATGAATAGCAAGATGCTTCTCCTGACCCTCCAGCTCCTTTACGTTCTGCCAATCCCTAATTCTGAGCCAAAGGCTCTACCATAAGCACAAACATTGGGATGTGCTAGCCATACACCCACCTCTTAGTGGTCACCCTAAGATCGCTTTGAAGAGGAGGAGAAATCTGGGGGACCTTTTAAAGCATCCCAGTGACCCTCAGCCTAAAGGAAGCCACGCTCCATGCGGGCACTGTGTATATTGTAAGATCTCCTTATGTGCCTGCTATATTATGATTCCGGGTACTAATAGAAAATTTTATTTCAGAGAGATCACAACATGTGACTATGTGCATGTGGTTTACTGTATAGTTTGTCCGTGTGGCCTGTAAAATGTGCTCTAAATGACCAGATGACCACCGGAGGGAATCGGGGATGACCTGCCCTTACTCCCCCAGTGGTCACTAACCCCCTCCCACCCTATAATAAAAATGTTTACATATTTTTTCCAGCCTCTATGCCAGCCTCAAATATCATACCCAGCTCCATGACAGCAGTATGCAGGTCCCTGGAACAGTTTTAGTGGGTACAGCAGTGCACTTCAGGCAGGCGGACCCAGGCCCATCCCCCCTACCTGTTATACTTGTGGTGGTAAATGTGAGCCCTCCAAAACCCACCACAAACCCACTGTACCCACATCTAGGTGCCCCCCTTCATCCCTAAGGGCTATGGTAGTGGTGTACAGTTGTGGGGAGTGGGTTTTGGGGGGGCTCAGCACACAAGGTAAGGGAGCTATGCACTTGGGAGCTTTTTCTGAAGTCCTCTGCAGTACCCCTTAGGGTGCCCGGTTGATGTCCTGGCATGTGAGGGGGACCAGTGCACTACGAATGCTGGCTCCTCCCATGACCAAATGGCTTGGATTTGGTCATTTCTGAGATGGGTGTCCTCGGTTTCCATTATTGCTGAAAATCGGGACAATCTAAATGTTGAGATTTGGGCGTCCCCGACCGTATTATCGAAACGAAAGATGGCCGCCCATCTTGTTTCGGTAATACGGGTTTCCCCGCCCCTTCGCGGGGACATCCTGCAAGGACGTCCTCAGGAAAACTTGGGCACCCTGTTCGATTATGCCCCTCCATGTGTGTTTGTTTTTGGAGGATTTGATAGTAAATATGTGGATTGCTTCTCCTGAAGAAGATCCCGAAATGTGGCCCACATTGAGAAGCAGTGAAGCTTTAAGGTTACTCCAGTGAGATGATGAACGCAATTGAAACTTGCTTGTTGGGCTTGTTGGAATAAACAGTGGCATTCAACGGACTAAATTATGCTGTGACAAGAACTGGGTAAACCGGATATATGCGTATCTATTTTGAGCTGCTGCATCGTAGACCCCTTACTGATGTGCAAGTGGAGTGCTCAGGTTTGAAGTTGGACCGGGGTCAGAGACTTTGTGCATGGACATTTTGCTTATATAATGAGCCTTTAGCGGTTTGCCAATATATCGTATTTTGTTCCAGATATATTTAGTCACTGTACCATAATAGAACAAGACAGTTTCATTTTGTGAGAGTAGAATGTGTATGTAATGGGAGGGTAATGCCTCATTAAATGTGATTTATATATTTTTGAATTAAGGAAGAAGTGGTGAGGCATTTATTTGGATTAATGCAGGTAAGGGCTTCCCGCCGCATGGCCATGTGTGTCTGGGGGCTTTTTACCCACTGCTGTAAAAAGGGCCCTGGTGCGTGGGAAAAACGGCCCCTGCTGCTAGCTCAGGGCCCTTTTTCAAGCAGCTTGGTAAAAGGACCCCCGAATATGTAGAATTATTATTAAGAGTTTGCTGGATTTTTAATCTCTGAGCTGCTAATTTGCTAGCCCTATTTCCTGATTCAAAATATTTTTCTTTTACCCTATCCAGCATGAATTAATCTCATCGTGTAATTCCCTTAAGTCTTCCAGAACCTGTTTTACCCTTTTCCGAGTAATAATACCTCCTTTAAGAACCAATGGTCCATCCAACCCAGTATGCTGCTTCCAGAATCGCAAATAGTAGAAAGGTTGATGCTGATCCCAGGGACAAGCTGTGGCTTTTATCCTGTAATTCCCTTAATTATTCCCGAACCTGTTTTATCCTTTTCCCAGTAAGTATACCTCCTTTAAGAACCAGTGTTCCATCTAGCCTAGTATGCTGCTTCCAACAGTGGCCAGTCCAGGTCAGAAGTACCTGACAGAATTCCAAGTAGTAGAAAGATTCATGCTACTGATCCCAGGGACAAGCTGTGGCTTTCCTTGTGTCTATCTCAATAGCAGACTATGGACTTTTCCTCCAGGAACTTCTCTAACCCCTTTTTTTAAACCCAGATACACTAACCCAGTAGTTCCCCAACCTGGTCCTGGAGGCACCCCAGCCAGTCAGGTTTTCAGGACAACCACAGTAAATATGAGAGAGATTTGCATGCACTGCCTCCACTGCATGCAGATCTTTCTCATGAATATTCATTGTGGATATCCTGAAAACCTGACAGGCTAAGGTGCCTCCAGGACCAGGTTTTGAAACTACTGCTCTAACCGCTGATACCACATCCTCTGGCAATGAGTTCCAGAGCATACCTATTTGTTGAGTGAAAAAAAAGATTTTCTCCTGTTCATTTTAAAAGTAGTGCCATGTAACTTCCTTGAATGTCCCCTAGTCTTTGTACTTTTTGAAAGTGTAAAACCACTCAGGATTTTGTAGACCTCTATCATATCCCCCCTCAGCTGTCTCTTTTCCAAGCTGAAGAGTCCTAACCTCTTTAGCCTTTCCTCATACGGGAGGAGTTCCATCCCCTTAATCATTTTGGTCATCCTTCTCTGAACCTTTTCTAATTCTGCTACATCTTTTTATGATACAGCAACTAGAATTAAGGTGTAATCGCACTGTGGAGCGAAACAGAGGCATTATAGTATTTTTTGCCTTATTTTCTAACCCTTTCCTAATAATTCCTAGCATTCTGTTCGCTTTTTTTGCCACCACCACATACTGGGCAGAAGATTTCAGCATATTGTCTAAAATGACACCTAAATCTTTTTCTTGGATGTTGACTCCTAGGGTGGAATCCAGCATCAAATTACTGTGATTTGGATTATTCTTTCCAATGTGCATCGCTTTGCAGTTGTCCATATTAAATCTCATATGCCATTTGGATGCCCAGTCTTCTAACTTCTGAGGTCTTCCTGCAATTTTTCACAATACGTTTGTGTTTTAACAACTTTTAATAGTTTTGTGTTGTCCACAAATTTAATCACCTCACTCTTTCTTCTGATTGTCAGATTGTTTGTAAATGTGTTAAATAACACTGGTCCTAGTACATATCCCTGCAGCACTCCACTATTCACCCTCCATTGAAAAAAATGGCCATTTAACCTACCCTCTGTTTTTTTATCCATCAACCAATTCCTAATCCACAACCGAATTTGCCTCCTGTCCCATGGGTTTTTAATTTTCTCAGGTGTTTCAGGTTATAGAACATGAAAAATATCAAAGTTGTGAAAAAAATTGCTTAGTCTCATTCTATTGACCCTATACGACACAAAACTTTCAAAAATGAAAGTTTCCCCTCCAGAAATTTATAGCCTTTATCTCTGTAGTTTGTAACCCCACTTTTGGTACCTTTTTGCTCAGTGGGTCACATTTTTACCACTGGGAGGGTTGATTTTTAAAAGCATTTTTCTGATGAGTCTAGAGGCAAATTTTCATAATTATACAGACTTTAAAAACATCGTCTAAAAATATTTAAAGGTTTATGCATAAAATTGCCCCATGAATAAGTTATAGGATAGTTTCAAGTTGAAGTATCAGCTTAGAAAATCCTTTGCAGTTAGAGGTAACAGGTTTCATTTCCTATTATGAGGAGTGCAGTGAAATAGAACCTTGGGAGACCAATTACAAACAAATTATTTAAGTCACTCATACTGAAATACGTTGATTGTTTTTGTTTTCCATAAAGAAATTGAAAGATAACACATTTCACTTTGTATATATCGCATACATTTTAGTACAATGTTTTATGCAATGCATAATTTTAAGGTAATAAAATACAAATATAGTGTTTTAATGCGATAAACTACTGTCAAAAATGTTACAGCCAAACTGTTTGGCTTTGAAATGTTTTAAAAGATGTGAGCATAAAAGCTGTTATTAAAACTCTGTTTGAGATATTTATGCAGAAAGCATTTCTCTAAATTCATAGCATCAAATCTTATTTACAATATTTAAAATGTTAAATATTTTTATTTTTTCCAAAGTTTGGAAGACTTTTTGACCTGTGTAATCCCATCCATAAAAAATATCAACTGGCAGTTACTAAAGTTTTTGGCCACTATATGAATGCCATTGTTGTATCTACTGAAAAAGCAGCAAGGGATTGTATTCGCTTCCTGAAAGAAGAAAGGGCTGAGCCTGAGACTTTCCTTGCATTGGACTACCTTGATGTGAGTAGTTGTTAACCAGTTGTCAAGAGATTATTATGTTAAAAAATAAATTAACACATGACACGTTAATATTAATGACAGTTCAAAGATTTCCTTGGATGTAATGAAATTGTTAATAAAGGCCAGTCTGAGGAAAGGAATAAGGTTGAGCTGGTGGGCTCCAACCATGGGTCAAATATAGCTGGGAGTCGAAGTGGTGGTTAAAAATATAATTTATTATATCCAGCCTTCTTTACTCCTTTTCGTTGCCTGGCTCTTGTAGGGATCTCTACCTTCTCTGTCTTTTTGGATTTTTAATAAGGGTAAATCTAATCAGTTGAGAATTCTGTTCAAAGAAAATGAAACATTTGGTAGAAAATCAAGGGAAACTGAGGAGAGACATTGTTAGTGTGGGATCTACTATTAAGATGTGGTATTTTACTGTTAACCCCGGTTATTAGTAACTAGGTCTCATTGTATAAAATGGGACCTGTGCTAAAAGAGGACAAGTTAGGGGTAAAATAAAAGCTATTACAAAAAAGACAGAATGAAAATATACAGGACACAGTATAAATTTTCTTTCCATATTATCCCACCAGACCAATCCAGATGCTTGAGTTTGTGTATTTTACAAGCATGGTGGAGATTGAGAATCTAATGAGTTGTGATGTTATAGCTTAAGTACTCCGTGTAGCAGCTTGGCCAGCAAGCATTTTTCGGTTTCTAGCAGGTGGTAGGTCCTGCAGTCCTGTGCAGTCTGCACTGGTCTGGTAGGAATATTTATTGGTGTCATTTCTGGGAAGTGAATTTTTGGTCTTGATCAATGAGTTAAAAAAAAAAAGTAAAAGTGGAGCTTAAGCTGAGAGACATTAAAAATAATAATTCTTTGTAGCATTTGTATCCCACATTTTCCCACCAATTTGCAGGCTCAATGTGGCTTACATTTGACGTAATGGCGGTTGCCATTTCCGAGTAAACAGAGTTGCAAATGGTATTGCGTTCAGGTGCATACATACATGGTAACATACATGGAATATAGCATATATGGAACAGGTTATGGTATATATATATACCTTGTGCATACATACATGGTAAAGAAGAGTTCAATATGGTATTGCATGAAGGTTACTGAGTAATAGATTGGATTGTAGCATGCATTTGGTCATCTAGTGATACTGATTGATCATTCATAGCAAAGAGGATAGTCAGTCATGTAATAAGAGTTTGGTTTTGTATAGATCGTGTATAATGTTATTATTTAGTGTTTAAGATGGATGTTTATGGTATGCCTTCTTGAAAAGATCTGTTTTCAGTAGCCTTCGGAAGATGTTTAGGTCTTGCGTTGTTTTTATGGCCTTCAGTAGTTCATTCCATAGCTGCGTGCAGATGTATGAGAAACTGGTCGCTTATGTGAATTTATATTTTAGCCCTTTGCAGTTAGGTTAGTGGAGGTTGAGGAATGTGCATGATGATCTTTTAGAGTTCCTAATAGGCAAGTCTATAAGATCTGACATGTAGGTCGGGGCTTCCCCGTTGACGATTTTGTGGACCAGGGTGCAGACTTTGAACGCAATTCGTTGTTTTAGTGGGGGCCAGTGTAGTTTTTCTCTTAGGGGTTTGACGCTTTCGCATTTTTCGCTTTCCCAAATATGAGTCTGGCTGCATTTTTCACTGTCTCTTGTTTGGAGTGTAACATCTGGAGACTACAGGTCCATCCCTCCCTTTCTCCCTAGCCTCCTCTTTCATTTGAGGGGTTGGTAATTTGTGCTTCAGAGTTATTTGTATAGGAATTTCTTGAGAGCCCAAAGTAGTAATTATACAGTTCAACAGACAATTTTTTTTCTCCGTTATGAGGGGCACTTGATAGCATTGATCACAACGGAGAAGGAAGTTAGCGTTTTTTGGAAATGCTGTTACTGAGGGTACTTGTGGGGTTTTTTGTTTTTGATTTTGCTGTGTTGGTTTTATTGTTTGTAAACCTTAATGGCGGCACTGCATGAAAAAGGAGAGAAATGCTCTGTGTGTGGAATGTGGAACAAGTAAGGTGACCCTTCCTGCAGGAAAGTGTGCTCCCTGGCTTCAGTATCAGGTGAGTCCTTTTTAGTGGAGCATTTTTGAAGCTTTATGGAAAAAGGGGTGCCCTCCTCTACCTTGTGACTTAATATAGCTCCAGAACCTTCTATGGTGGACCCTGCAAAACTACCTAGTTTAGATTTGGACCAGGCTTTGGAGAACTTTGGGTCAGTACTCTGGAGAGGGAGAGGTTCAGGATATGCCTGCAGAGGAGCAGTTAGAAGGTTTAGAAGGAGACTTTTTGTCTGAGTTTGAGGAGGTGCCTCTGGGGGAGGATCCTTCAATCTTAATTGAGCAAGTTACATAGTAACATAGTAAATGACGACAGATAAAGACCTGTATGGTCCATCCAGTCTTCCCAACAAGATAAACTCATTTACATGATATGTGATACTTTATACCCGAGTTTGATTTGTCATTGCCATTCTCAGGGCACAGACCGTAGAAGTCTGCCCGGCACTGTTCTTGTACTAAGTTCTGAAGCTAACGTCGAAACCCCTTAAAATTTACACTCCAGCCCATCCATATCTATTCAGTCACTATCAGGGTGTAGACCATAGAAGTCCACCCAGCATCGGTTGTGCTTCCCAATTACCGGCATTGCCACCTAATCTCCGCTAAGATTCCTGGATCCATTCCTTCTAAACAGAATTCCTTTGTGTTTATCCCACACACGCTTGGATTCCATTACCATTTTCTTCTCCACCACATCCCGCGGGAGGGCATTCCACATATCCACCACCCTCTCTGTGAAAAAATACTTCCTGGCATTACTCCTGAGTCTGCTCCCCTTCAACCTCAATTCATGTCCTCTAGTTATACTGTGTTCCTGTCTCTGAAAAAGGTTTGTTTGTGGATTAACACCTTTAAAATATTTAAATGTCTGTATCATGCCACCCCTGTTTCTCCTTTCCTCCAAGGTATACATGTTCAGGTCAGCAAGTCTCTCGTCGTACCGTTTGCAACACAAATCCCATGCCATTTTTGTAGCTTTTTTTTGCATAGCTTCCAGTCATTTTACATCTTTAGCGAGATACAGCCTCCAAAACTGAATACAGTACTCCAAGTGGGGCCTCACCAATGACTTGTAGAGGGGCATCAACACCTCCTTTCTTCTGCTGGTTATACCCCTCTCTATGCAGCTTAGCATCCTTCTGGCCACGGCCATTGCCTTGTCACATTGTTTCTTCACCTTTAGATGCCAACATCCCAAGGTCTCTCTCCTACTAATCTCTCCCCTCCTATCCGGTATCTCTCTTTTAGGTTTCTACACCGAAAGTGCATCACTCTACACTTCTTGACATTAAATTTCATGGCACCAACAGTGGATGACAACTGGGAACTGCTTTAAAAACTCCATTTTTCATTTATTTCACTACATGTTTTTAAAGTGACTGGGACCGCTTCTAGACATAGTTGGACCAACTTGTCAAGCATCAAGATAAGTGGTTTATTCTATGAGTTTGCAAGTAGCACATAAAAGAAATTATTTTCATCATAAAAAAATATATTCTCCGAGGACAAGCAGGATGCTTGTTCTCACTGATGGGTGACGTCCACGGCAGCCCCTTGAATCGGAGATCTTCACTAGCAAAAGTGTTTGCTAGCCCTCACGCGTGCACGCACACTGCGCATGCGCGACCGTCTTCCCGCCCGATCATGCTCGTGTTCGTCAGTCTTCTTTTTTCCGCGGCTCAGGATGGCTGTTTTTAAGTCGATCTGTGCCCTGAGGAGACCCTCATGCCTTTCACCGTGTTCTTCCTTTCGGAAGTCTTGCGATTTTCTTCTCCGTTGTGTTGTTTGAGTTTAAAAAAAAGCGCCTCATTTTCAAGTTTTTTCCCGTTAAGTTTCCTTTCGCTTTCGGAAGCGGCCCTTTTGGCCGCCCGTATGGGTTTTTCCCTACTTTTTTGGTGCCCATTGCCATCATCTAGAATTTTGACTTCGCCGGTGTGATTTTTCCGCCCATGTCATCAAAGCCTCCCAGCGGCTTCAAACGTGCACCCAGTGCAGCTGGGTTATCTCGCTCACTGATAGGCACGTTTCGTGCCTTCAGTTTCTGGGGGCTGGGCATCGTCCTCAGGCCTGCAATCTCTGTCTTCTGTTGAAGAAGAGAACTCAGGTAGCAAGATTGGCCCAGTGGAACGCCTTGTTCGGGGCCTCGCCCGGTGTATCGATGTCAACAGTATCGAGGTCATCGGCTGGTGCATCGACGTCTGCAGTACCAAGGTCATCGACCGGTGCTTCAACGTCTACGGTACCGGGATCATCGTTGGTACTGATGTCATCAGAGGGTGCCTCTTCTTCAGGAGCGCAGGTGAGGGCTGTCCATTCCCCTGCTGGTGGCGGTGAGCCATCGAGTAGGTCTCCGCCTGCCTCGAGGGCTCCTGCGGTACAGCCCCCCGGGGATCGACCTTCGGACCCGGCCCTGAGGAGGCGTTTGGATTCAACGTCCTCCTCTTCGGTACCGGGAGGTTCCGGTGACATGCTTCACGTGAAGGCGTAGAAGCATCGGCACCAGTCACCTTCCAGACGTGGTACCAAGAGCTCTGGGTCGCCGAGGGAATCGGCACCCACTAAGTGTCGATGCCGGGAGGACCGCTCACCCTCCATTCAGGAGGTGTCGATGCGCTCTACTCTGAACAGCCCGGTACCACCTCCGTGTCCCGGACAGATTCTGAGCTCGTCGCCGGTGCCGGACTCCCTGCCTTCCTCGACAGCTGCTCTGAACGAGAGCCTCTGGGCCATTCTTCCGGGGATCCTGGAGGAGCTGTTGCGCCCTTCTCCTCCGGTACCAGGGGTGCTTGCGCCGCCGGTGCCATAGAGTGAAGTGACGGCTGGCCCCTTGCCCGTGGTGAGGTCTCCAATACCAGTACCGCTTGCGGTACCTACATCGGCTGCCTCCCAGGCGGACTCCCCGACGACATCGATGGAGGAAGCTTCATCGCCGCCGGTACGGGAGTCTTCTTCTCGACGTTCCCACCGTGGCCATGTTTCCACGGAGTCGAGGCGGGCACGGCTTCGGACAGAGGTTCATGAACTCATGTCCGATACCGATGGTGAGGCCTTGTGGGAGGCAGAGGAAGACATCAGATATTTCAGCCATTCTCTTCCCTGTGGTTACGGAGGATGAGCCAAGGGCTGAAATGTTTGAGCTTTTGGACTATCCTTTGCCACCTAAGGAATCATCCACAGTACCCATGCATCATGTCTTCAAGAAGACATTGCTGGCGGACTGGGCGAAGCCGCTAACTAATCCCCACATTCCCAAGAAGATCGAGTCCCAGTATCGGATCCATGGGGACCCAGAGTTGATGCGGACTCAGTTGCCTCACGACTCTGGAGTTGTGGATCTGGCCCTTAAGGTCAAGAGTTCTAGGGAGTATGCTTCGGTGCTCCCGGGCAGAGACTCTAAAACCTTGGATTCTTTTGGGAGGAAGGCCTACATTCTTCAATGCTCATCTCCAAAATCCAATCCTACCAGCTCTACAAGAGCATTCATATGCAGAATAATGTGCGGCAGTTGGCGGACTTGGTGGATAAGCTCCCTTCTGATCAAGCCAAGCCTTTTCAGCAGGTGGTCAGGCAGCTGAAGGCGTGTCGTAAATTCCTGGCCAGGGGTGTTTATGATACTTTTGATGTCGCATCCAGGACGGCTGCTCAAGGTGTGGTGATGCGCAGACTCTCATGGCTGCGTGCCTCCGACCTGGAGAATAGACTTCAGCAGCGGATTGCGGATTCTCCTTGCCGGGGGGATAATATTTTTTGGAGAAAAGGTCGAACAGGTGGTAGAGCAGCTCCACCAGTGGGACACCGCTTTCGACAATTTCTCCCACCGGACGCCTTCAGCTTCTACCTCAACTGGTAGACGTTTTTATGGGGGAAGGAGGACTGTTCCCTCTTCGAGTAAGCGTAGGTACTATCCTCCCTCTCGCCAGCCTGCTGCCCAGGCAAAACCCCAGCGCGCTCGTTCCTGTCAACAGCGTGTGACCCAGCAGGCCCCTGCGGCTCCCCAGCAAAAGCCAGGGATGGGCTTTTGACTGGTTCCAGCAGAGCATAGCCGAAATCAAAGTGTCCGTGCCAGACGATCTACCAGTCGGGGGGAGGTTAAAATGTTTTCACCAAAGGTGGCCTCTCATAACCTCCGACCAGTGGGTTCTTCAAATAGTCCGGTGGAATACTCCCTCAATTTGATCACAAAGCCTCCAAATTGCCCGCCAGGAGCTCAGTCCTTCAGCTTCCAGCACAAGCAGGTACTTGCAGAGGAACTCTCCGCCCTTCTCAGCGCCAATGCGGTCGAGCCCGTTCCACCAGGGCAAGAAGGGCTTGGATTCTATTCCAGGTACTTTCTTGTGGAAAAGAAGACGGGGGGATGCGTCCCATCCTAGACCCAAGGGCCCTGAATAAATATCTGGTCCGAGAAAAGTTCAGGATGCTTTCCCTGGGCACCCTTCTTCCCATGATTCAGGAAAATGATTGGCTATGCTCTCTGGACTTAAAGGATGCTTACACTCACATCTCGATACTTCCAGCTCACAGGCAGTATCTGTGGTTTCGGCTGGGAACGCAGCACTTTCAGTACTGTGTGCTGCCTTTTGGCTTGGCGTCTGCGCCCAGGGTCTTTACCAAGTTCCTGGCAGTTGTTGCAGCGTCTCTACGCAGACTGGGGGTGCATGTGTTCCCTTATCTGGACGATTGGCTGGTGAAGAGCACCTCCCACGACGGAGCTTTACAGTCCATGCGGATGACTATTCAAGTGCTGGAGCTACTAGGGTTTGTCATCAATTACCTAAAGTCCCATGTCAACCCAGTTCAAAAATTGGAATTCATAGGGGCTCTGTTGTGCACGAAGACAGCTTGTGCCTATCTTCCTGAGCCAAGAGCGGACAACCTTCTGTCTCTAGTCTCCAAGGTTCAAGCGTCTCAGCAGATGACAGCTCGGCAGATGTTGAGACTTCTGAGGCATATGGCTTCCACAGTTCATGTAACTCCCATGTCACGTCTTCACATGAGATCGGCTCAGTGGACCCTAGCTTCCCAGTGGTTTCAAGCTACAGGGAATCTAGAGAATGTGATCCAGTTGTCCATCGACTTTCGGAATTCACTTCAGTGGTGGACAATTCGATCCAATCTGGTTTGGGGGCGCCCATTCCAAATTCCTCAGCCACAAAAAGTGCTGATGACGGATGCATCCCTCCTCGGGTGGGGAGCGCATGTAGATGGGCTTCACACTTAAGGAGCTTGGTCCCTTCAGGAAAAGCGTCTTCAGATCAACCTCCTGGAATTGCAAGCGATCTGGAACGCTCTAAAGGCTTTCAGAGATCGGTTATCCAACCAAATTATTCTGATTCAAACAGACAATTCTCCGAGGACAAGCAGGCTACTTGTTCTCACTGATGGGTGACGTCCACGGCAGCCCCTCCAATCGGAAACTTCACTAGCAAAGGCCTTTGCTAGTCCTCGCGCGCCCATGCGCGGCCGTCTTCCCGCCCGAACCGGCTCGTGTTCGTCAGTCTTCTTTTGTCCGCGCTCGGTACGGTCGTGTTTTCGCCGTGTCGTGCCCCGCAAAGTCGACCTCGCGCGTTCTCTTCGTGTTAAAAAAAAACAAAAACAAAAACATTCTGTGTGTGGAAAGGGACTCTTCGGTCTCTTTTCCCCCGATATTTCCAGCTTTTTCGCCCCGGGAAGTTTTCTTTCGTCGTCGGGGTAGGCCACTTTTAGGCCTCGGGTCGAAGTTTTCTTCCCCTTGTTTTTGTGGTGCCTTTTCCGCCATTTCGACTTTTGATCTCGCCGGCGTGATTTTTCCGCCCATGACATCGAAGTCTCCCAGCGGCTTCAAGAAGTGCACCCAGTGCGCCCGGGTCATCTCGCTCACTGACAGGCACGCGTCGTGTCTTCAGTGCTTGGGGGCTGGGCACCGCCCGCAGGCCTGTAGTCTGTGTTCCCTTTTGCAAAAGCGGACTCAGGTAGCGAGATTGGCCCAGTGGAACGTTTTGTTCTCGGGCTCTTCGTCGACGTCAGCACCGGGGGTATCGAGTGCATCGACGTCTTCAGCGTCCAGACCTTCATCCTCGGCCGCCGGTGCATCGAGTGCATCGAGGCATCGGCCCTCTGCATCGGCGCTGAGACATCGGACAGCTGCGTCGACGTCGGTGGTACCGGGACCTCGTCTGCTGATGTCGTCGGACGGTGGTGCTTCGTCTAGAGTGCAGGTGAGGGCTGTCCATTCCCCTGCTGGTGGCGGTGAGCCTTCGGGTGGGTCTCCCCCTACCCTGAGGGCTCCTGCGGTACAGCCCCCCCGAGACCGACCTCCTTCGGCCTCGGACCCGAGGAAGCGACGGCTGGATTCTACGTCCTCCTCGTCGGTGCCGGGAAGCTCCGGTGACATGCTTCGTTCCAAGAAGTCGAAGAAGCATCGTCATCGGTCTCCTTCCCGTGTCGGCACCAAGAGCTCTGGGTCGCCGAGGGAGTCGGCACCCAGTAGGCATCGGCACCGAGAGGACCGCTCACCCTCTGTTCAGGAGGTGTCGATGCGCTCCACTCTGGACAGCCCGGAACAGCCTCCACGCCCGGAACAGGTTCTGACGTCGACGCCTGCATCGACCTCCATGCCTTTCTCTGCAGCCGCTCTGAACGAGAGCCTCCGGGCCGTTCTCCCAGAGATTCTGGGAGAGCTCTTGCGCCCTACCCCTCCGGTACCGGCGGTGCTTGCGCCACCGGTACCGTTGAGTGTGGCGCCGGCTGGTCCATCGCCCGGGGTGAGGTCTCCGGCGTCGGTGCCGCGTGCGGTACCGGCTGCCGTCACCTCCCAGGAGGGCTCCCCGACTACGTCGGCGGAGAGAGCTTCGCCGATGCGGGCGAGGGAGTCTACCTCTCGACGCCCCCATTGTGGACGTGGCTCCACAGAGTCGAGTCGGGCACGGTTGCAGACACAGGTCCGTGAACTTGTGTCTGACACCGAGGGTGAGGCCTCGTGGGAAGAGGAAGAAGACATCAGATATTTCTCTGACGAGGAGTCTGAGGGTCTTCCTTCCGATCCCACTCCCTCTCCTGAGAGACAGCTTTCTCCCCCCCGAGAGTCTGTCTTTCGCTTCCTTTGTACGGGAGATGTCTACGGCCATCCCCTTCCCGGTGGTTGTGGAGGACGAGCCCAGGGCTGAAATGTTTGAGCTCCTGGACTATCCTTCTCCACCTAAGGAAGCGTCCACTGTACCCATGCACCATGTCCTAAAAAAGACATTGCTGGCGAACTGGACCAAGCCTCTAACTAATCCCCACATTCCCAAGAAGATTGAGTCCCAGTACCGGATCCATGGGGACCCAGAGCTGATGCGCACACAGTTGCCTCATGACTCTGGAGTTGTGGATTTGGCCCTAAAGAAGGCTAAGAGTTCTAGGGAGCATGCTTCGGCGCCCCCGGGCATGGACTCTAGAACCTTAGACTCCTTTGGGAGGAAGGCCTACCATTCTTCTATGCTCGTGGCCAAAATTCAGTTCTACCAGCTCTACACGAGCATACACATGCGGAACAATGTGCGGCAGTTGGCGGGCTTGGTGGATGCGCTCCCCCCTGAGCAAGCCAAGCCTTTTCAGGAGGTGGTCAGGCAGCTGAAGGCGTGCAGAAAATTCCTGGCCAGAGGGGTGTATGACACCTTTGATGTTGCGTCCAGGGCTGCTGCTCAAGGTGTGGTGATGCGCAGACTCTCATGGCTGCACGCCTCCGACCTGGAGAATAGGATCCAGCAGCGGATTGCGGACTCGCCTTGCCGTGCGGATAATATTTTTGGAGAGAAAGTCGAACAGGTGGTAGAGCAGCTCCACCAGCGGGACACCGCATTCGACAAGTTCTCCCGCCGGCAGCCTTCAGCCTCTACCTCTACAGGTAGAAGATTTTTCGGGGGAAGGAAGACTGTTCCCTACTCCTTTGGCAAGCGTAGGTACAATCCTCCTTCTCGACAGCCTGCGGTCCAGGCTAAGCCCCAGCGCGCTCGCTCTCGTCAGCAGCGTGCGCCTCAGCAAGGCCCATCGGCTCCCCAGCAAAAGCAAGGGACGAGCTTTTGACTGGCTCCAGCAGAGCATATCCGACATCCAAGTATCAGTGCCGGGCGACCTACCAGTCGGGGGGAGGTTAAAAGCTTTTCACCAAAGGTGGCCTCTCATAACCTCCGATCAGTGGGTTCTCCAAATAGTCCGGCAAGGATACACCCTCAATTTGGCCTCAAAACCTCCAAATTGCCCACCGGGAGCTCAGTCCTACAGCTTCCAGCACAAGCAGGTACTTGCAGAGGAACTCTCCGCCCTTCTCAGCGCCAATGCGGTCGAGCCCGTGCCATCCGGGCAAGAAGGGCTGGGATTCTATTCCAGGTACTTCCTTGTGGAAAAGAAAACAGGGGGGATGCGTCCCATCCTAGACCTAAGGGCCCTGAACAAATATCTGGTCAAAGAAAAGTTCAGGATGCTTTCCCTGGGCACTCTTCTACCCATGATTCAGCAAAACGATTGGCTATGCTCTCTGGACTTGAAGGACGCCTGTACGCACATCCCGATACTGCCAGCTCACAGACAGTATCTGCGATTTCAGCTGGGCACACGTCACTTCCAGTACTGTGTGCTACCCTTTGGGCTCGCCTCTGCGCCCAGAGTGTTCACGAAGTGCTTGGCTGTAGTAGCAGCGGCACTTCGCAGACTGGGGGTACACGTGTTCCCATATCTCGACGATTGGCTGGTGAAGAACACATCCGAGGCAGGAGCCCTGCAGTCCATGCAGATGACTATTCGCCTCCTGGAGCTACTGGGGTTTGTGATAAATTATCCAAAGTCCCGTCTTCTCCCAGTGCAGAAACTCGAATTCATAGGAGCTCTGCTGGATTCTCGGACGGCTCGCACCCATCTCCCAGAGACGAGAGCCAACAACTTGTTGTCCCTCTTCTCGCGGGTGCGAGCGTCCCAGCAGATCACAGCTCGGCAGATGTTGAGATTGCTGGGCCACATGGCCTCCACAGTTCATGTGACTCCCATGGCCCGCCTTCACATGCGATCTGCTCAGTGGACCCTAGCTTCCCAGTGGGTTCAGGCTGCTGGGGATCTAGAAGACGTGATCCACCTGTCCACGAGTTTTCTCGAATCCCTGTATTGGTGGACGATTTGGTCCAATCTGACTCTGGGACGTCCTTTCCAAATTCCTCAGCCACAAAAAGTGCTGACCACGGATGCGTCTCTCCTGGGATGGGGAGCTCATGTCGATGGGCTTCACACCCAAGGAAGCTGGTCCCTCCAGGAACGCGATCTGCAGATCAATCTTCTGGAGTTACGAGCGATCTGGAATGCTCTGAAGGCTTTCAGAGATCGGCTGTCCCACCAAATTATCCAAATTCAGACAGACAACCAGGTTGCCATGTATTACGTCAACAAGCAGGGGGGCACCGGATCTCGCCCCCTGTGTCAGGAAGCCGTCAGCATGTGGCTCTGGGCTCGCCGTCACGGCATGGTGCTCCAAGCCACATATCTGGCAGGCGTAAACAACAGTCTGGCCGACAGGTTGAGCAGGATTATGCAACCTCACGAGTGGTCGCTCAATTCCCGAGTGGTGCGCCAGATCTTCCAAGCTTGGGGCACCCCCTTGGTAGATCTCTTCGCATCTCGAGCCAACCACAAAGTCCCTCAGTTCTGTTCCAGGCTTCAGGCCCACGGCAGACTGGCATCGGATGCCTTCCTCCTGGACTGGGGGGAGGGTCTGCTGTATGCTTATCCTCCCATACCTCTGGTGGGGAAGACTTTGTTGAAACTCAAGCAAGACCGAGGCACCATGATTCTGATTGCTCCTTTTTGGCCGCGTCAGATCTGGTTCCCTCTTCTTCTGGAGTTGTCCTCCGAAGAACCGTGGAGATTGGAGTGTTTTCCGACCCTCATCACACAGGACGAAGGGGCGCTTCTGCATCCCAACCTCCGGTCCCTGGCTCTCATGGCCTGGATGTTGAGAGCGTAGACTTTGCCTCTTTGGGTCTGTCGGAGGGTGTCTCCCGCATCTTGCTTGCTTCCAGGAAAGATTCCACTAAGAGGAGCTACTTCTTTCTATGGAGGAGGTTTGCCGTCTGGTGTGACAGCAAGGCCCTAGATCGCTCTTGTCCTACACAGACCCTGCTTGAATACCTTCTGCACTTGTCTGAGTCTGGTCTCAAGACCAACTCTGTAAGGGTTCACCTTAGTGCAATCAGTGCATACCATTACCGTGTGGAAGGTAAGCCGATCTCAGGACAGCCTTTAGTTGTTCGCTTCATGAGAGGTTTGCTTTTATCAAAGCCCCCTGTCAAGCCTCCTACAGTGTCATGGGATCTCAATGTCGTTCTCACCCAGCTGATGAAACCTCCTTTTGAGCCACTGAATTCCTGCCATCTGAAATACTTGACCTGGAAGGTCATTTTCTTGGTGGCAGTTACTTCAGCTCGTAGAGTCAGTGAGCTTCAGGCCCTGGTAGCCCAGGCCCCTTACACCAAATTTCATCATAACAGAGTAGTCCTCCGCACTCACCCTAAGTTCTTGCCAAAGGTTGTGTCGGAGTTCCATCTGAACCAGTCAATTGTCTTGCCAACATTCTTTCCCCGTCCTCATTCCTGCCCTGCTGAACGTCAGCTGCACACATTGGACTGCAAGAGAGCATTGGCCTTCTACCTGGAGCGGACACAGCCCAACAGACAGTCCGCCCAATTGTTTGTTTCTTTTGATCCCAATAGAAGGGGAGTGGCTGTGGGGAAACGCACCATTTCCAATTGGCTAGCAGATTGCATTTCCTTCACTTACGCCCAGGCTGGGCTGGCTCTTGAGGGTCATGTCACGGCTCATAATGTTAGAGCCATGGCAGCGTCGGTAGCCCACTTGAAGTCAGCCACTATTGAAGAAATTTGCAAAGCTGCGACGTGGTCATCTGTCCACACATTCACATCTCATTACTGCCTGCAGCAGGATAACTGACACGACAGTCGGTTCGGGCAGTCAGTGCTTCAGAACCTGTTCGGGCTTTAGGATCCAACTCCAGCCCCCGAGGGCCCTGTTTGTTCTGTTCCAGGCTGCACTCTCAGTTAGTTGGTAAATTTTTTAGGTCAATCTCAGTTATGTCCTCGCCGTTGCGAGGCCCAATTGACCATGGTTGTTGTTTTGAGTGAGCCTGGGGGCTACGGATACCCCATCAGTGAGAACAAGCAGCCTGCTTGTCCTCGGAGAAAGCGAATGCTACATACCTGTAGAAGGTATTCTCCGAGGACAGCAGGCTGATTGTTCTCACAAACCCGCCCGCCTCCCCTTTGAAGTTGTGTCTTCCCTTGCTTTGTTTTGCTACATATGGGACTGACGAACACGAGCCGGTTCGGGCGGGAAGATGGCCGCGCATGCGCGATGCGCATGGGCGTGCGAGGACTAGCAAAGGCCTTTGCTAGTGAAGTTTCCGATTGGAGGGGCTGCCGTGGACGTCACCCATCAGTGAGAACAATCAGCCTGCTGTCCTCGGAGAATACCTTCTACAGGTATGTAGCATTCGCTTTAGGTTGCGATGTACTACACAAACAAGCAAGGGGGCACCGGATCTCGCCCTCTGTGTCAGGAAGCTGTGCAGATGTGGCTTTGGGCTCGCCAACATGGCATGTTTCTCCAAGCCGTTTATCAGGCCGGCTTAAACAACAGTCTGGCTGACAGGTTGAGCAGGATAATGCAACCTCAGGAGTGGTCGCTTAGCATGGCTGTCGCCAAAAAGATCTTCCGAGCGTGGGGCACCCCCTCGGTGGATCTTTTTGCCACTCAATTCAGTCACAAGGTCCCTCAGTTCTGTTCCAGACTTCAGGCCCACGGCAGGCTAGCGTCGGATGCCTTTCTCCTTCATTGGGGAACAGGCCTTCTGTATGCGTATCCTCCCATACCTCTGGTGGGGAAGACTTTGCTGAAACGCAAGCAAGATCGCGGAACCATGATTCTGAATGCACCTTTCTGGCCGCGTCAGATCTGGTTCCCTCTTCTTTTGGAGTTGTCCTCCGAAGAACCGTGGAGATTGGAGTGTTTTCCAACCCTCATCACTCAGAACGAGGGGGCGCTTCTACATCCCAGCCTCCAGTCTCTGGCTCTCACGGCCTGGATGTTGAGAGCTTAGAATTCATCTCCTTAGGTCTTTCTGAGGATGTCTCCCGAGTCTTGCTTGCTTCCAGGAAAGATTTCACTAAGGTGTTACTCCTTTAAATGGAAGAGGTTTGCCGTCTGGTGTGACAGAAGGGCCCTAGATCCCTTTTCTTGTCCTACACAGACCTTGCTTGAATACCTTCTGCACTTATCAGAATCTGGTCTTAAGAACAACTCAGTAAGGGTTCATCTTACTGCAATTAGTGCTTATCATCAACGTGTAGAGCGTCAGCCTATCTCTGGACAGCCTTTAGTTGTTCGCTTCATGCGAGGTTTGCTTTTGTCAAAGCCCCCTGTCAAACCTCCACCAGTGTCATGGGATCTCAACGTCGTTCTCACACAGCTGATGAAACCCCCTTTCGAGCCACTGAATTCCTGCCATCTGAAGTATTTGACCTGGAAGGTCATTTTCTAGGTGGCTGTTACTTCAGCTCGTAGGGTCAGTGAGCTGCAGGCTCTGGTAGTTCATGCTCCTTATCTTAAATTTCATCATAACAGAGTAGTCCTCCGCACACACCCTAAGTTCTTGCCAAAGGTGGTATCGGAGTTCCATCTGAACCAGTCAATTGTCTTGCCAACATTTTTTCTCCGCCCTCATACAAGTCCTGGCGAAAGCAAGCTGCACACTTTGGACTGCAAAAGAGTATTGGCCTTTTATGTGGAGCAGACAAGCCCCCACAGACAGTCCGCCCAGTTGTTTATTTCTTTTAATCCCAACAAGAGGGGAGTTGCTGTCGGGAAACGCACCATATCTAATTGGCTAGCAGATTGCATTTCCTTCACTTATGCCCAAGCTGGGCTGACTTTAGAGGGCCATGTCACGGCTCATAATGTGAGAGCCATGGCTGCGTCAGTGGCTCATCTAAGGTCAGCCACTATTGAAGAGATCTGCAAGGCTGCGACGTGGTCATCAGTCCACACATTCACATCTCACTACTGCCTTCAGTCGGTGCTGCAGAATCTGTTTGGGGTTTAGAATCCAACTCCAACCCTCCTAGGCCCATTTTTATTCTGTTCCAGCCTGCACTCTCAGTTAGATGTTTATTGTTTCAGGTCAATCTTTGTTATGCCCTCACCGTTGCGAGGTCCAATTGACCAATGTTTGTTGTTTTGAGTGAGCCTGGGGGCTAGGGATACCCCACACGTGAGAATATCAGCCTGCTTGTCCTCGGAGAAAGCAAAGTTTGTTACCTGAAGCAGGTATTCTCCGAGGACAGCAGGCTGGATATTCTCACAAACCCTCCCACCTCCCCTTTGGAGTTGTTCTTTCTTTTCAACTATTGAATTCAACTGAGGAGCGTGACCGCGCGACAGGCGGAAAACTACGTCCGCGCATGTGCAGTGGGAGCGCCACGCGTGGTGGAACACTCCAGAAGAGTATTTTGTAGATTTTTACTAAAAATCCTCCGGGGGCCGACATGACGTCACCCACACGTGAGAATATCCAGCCTGCTGTCCTTGGAGAATACCTGCTTCAGGTAAGAAACTTCGCTCTATTACATAGGTGGGCACCCACCCGGATATTGGAAACACTTCCTTCATTCATGAGCACTAGATCCAGCATCAACCCTTCCCTCATGGGTTCTGTCACCATTTGTCGGAGTAAGGCATTTTGACAGGCATCCACAATCTCCCTACTTCTTTCCAATTCTGTAGACGGGATGTTCCAATCCACGTCAGACAAATTGAAATCTCACAACAGTAGCACCTCCCCTTTCATACCAATCTTTTGGATATCTTCTATCAGATCCTTGTCTAACTTCTCCGTTTGTGCCGGAGGTCTGTAGAATTCCTTCTCTTTCCAGGATGATCCATAAAGCTTCTTACTTTCCCCAGATTCCCCGCATTTCAACTGCTCTGTTATTGTCTCTCACATACAACGCCACTCCTCCACCTCTTCGGCCCTCCCTATCCTTCCTAAAAGGATTATAGCCCGGTACAGTCACATCCCATTCATGGGAATCGTTGAACCACGTCTCCGTATTAGCAACAGTATCCAAGTTTTCTTCAAACATCAGGGCTTGCAAGTAACATAGTAACATAGTAGATGATGGCAGAAAAAGACCTGCACGGTCCATCCATTCTGCCCAACAAGATAACTCATATGTGCCACATTTTGTGTATACCTTACCTTGATTTGTACCTGTCTTTTTCAGGGCACAGACTGTATAAGTCTGCCCAGCACTCTTGAACCTTTTTGCTTAGACTACGAGCATTTTGTCACGTCTGTGGCCGTGACCACCCTCAGCCTTACCTTGTTTCTGGGGGTCAGCTTCTGAACTGGCTCCTGTCTGTCCTGTCTGAGCTAGCTCTGCCTCTGTAGGCTGGCTGCTTCCAGCATAGCTCTAATGGCTTCACTACACTGCACCTGTGGGTGTTGCCTGAGTTAGCTCTAGTTCTGCCTCTGTATGCTTTCCTGCCTGGCCAGCTTCCAAGATGGCTCCTGTCTGTCTTTCCTATGTGCTCCAAGCCTGTCTCTGGTAGCAGTGTGTTCCCTGCTCCTGTCCTGCAGTGGATAACATCATCAGGGAGAGCCTTCATAAGGAAGTGCTGTGCTAGCATTCAGGGCCTTTGCATGGTGTTATGCCTTTAGGCCAGGTCAGGTTAGTTAGTGTTCTGCTGCATTACTGCTTAGCCTTTCTCTGGGTTCTGGCCCAACTTCTGTTTGTGTCTGTGGACTGCTAGTGCTTCTGTGGGGGGCTCTGCCCTGCTACTCTTTGCCTGTGGACTGCTAGTCCTTCTGTGGGGGGCTCTGCCCTGCTACTCTGTGTCTGTGGACTGCTTGTCCTTCTACTCCCTTGCTCTATGTTTGGAGTCTGAAGCCTTCAGCCACTCTCCCTCGGTTTGTGGTGGGAGTCTGTAGCTTCAGCCTGACTCTGCTAGTTCCTGGTGTATTCTATTGTCTGCTGCCTGTCTCTGACTATTGACTGAACCCCGATATTCTCTGCTTGCTTCCTGCCTCTGATTATTGCCTGAACCCTGATATTCACTGCTTGCTGCCTGTCTCTATTGCCTGAACCCAGATATACCCTTCTGCCTGCTGCCAGCCCTAAGACTCTGTTAGCTCCTGGTTTCTCCTTCTGTTTGCCTGACGAGTTTGACTCCTGCTTGTTCCTGACTTTCCTTGCTTGCTGCCAGCCCTGACCTCTGCCGGTTCCTGTCGAACCCTGCTTCTGCCTAGCTAGGGCATTTACCCTGAGGGTTTATCCTGAACCCTGCCTCTGCCTAGCTTGGGCGTTTACCCTGAGTGCCTATCCTGAACCCTTCTTGTATATCCTGAGGGTATATCTTGAACCCTGCTTCTGCCTCGCTAGGGCATTTACCCTGAGGGTTATCCTGAACCCTGCCTCTGCCTAGCTAGGGCGTTTACCCTGAGTGTATATCCTGAGTGTATATCCTGAGTGTATATCCTGAACCCTGCTTGTATATCCTGAGTGTACATCCTGAATCCTGTCTCTGTCTAGCTAGTGTGTATTTCCTGGGTGTTTATCCTGTATCCTGTCTCAGGGTAGCTAGTGGGTTTACCCTGTGGGTATTCCCAGAACCCCGTTCTGCCTAGCTTGCTGCGTGCCCTAGTCCTTGCTCCTGTTACACTTTTGTTCGTCTTGTCTCCCTGGTCTGTCTTTTGTTCCTTGCTAGTGGCAGTGCAGCAGCTTTCAGGCTGAGTCTAGTAGTTAGTCTAGCTTCCTCGTGTTCCCTGACCCAGGGTGGGTCCTCTGGATCTCCAGTTCCGGCCTCGTCCTGCAAGTCCTGCCGGCCACCCGCACGCTGGAGCTCAACTCCGGGGGAACGGTGGTCAAGTGCAGGTGAAGCTGTTCCAGTTCTGCCGGTTCCAGTTGCCTGCCTCAGTCCCGACTCCAGTCCAGAGGTCCAGCCCTGTCCTTCCGTGTATCCAGTTCCAGGGTGGTCTTGCCTGCCGCTCCTCGGCAGTGGTCCAAGGGCTCACGTATTCCGGTTCTGCCTCGAGAACCTGACACATTTGTGCTCATTGCTTTCCATGTGCTTAGTGAGTTTAGATGGTTTTCTATATTTTCATGACCTTTCCCTCTGCCATCATGTTTATTCTGGAGGTGACTTTCTGAATTCCCTTGTGTCCTTTTGTCACTCCCACCCTCTAATTTAAATGTCTAGAAACATACTGTCTGAATTTCTTCCCAAGGATCCTTTTTACCATCACCGAAAGATGTAGCCCATCATTAGAGTACAGCCTGTTATTTTTCCATGTATTACCCCATGCTCCTATCTATTAAAACCTTCTTCTTTACACCAAGATTCAAGCCATTTATTGAATTCCACTGTTTTGCGTAGTCTTTCCTCTTCCTTCCCCCACTTAGGAATTACTTAGAAAAAGCCACAGTCCGAATCAAAGATTTCAGTCCCTCCCCAAGCTTCTGGAACACTCTCTGTGCTGTAAACTTGCTGTTGTTGGCCAGGTCATTTGTCCCCAGGTGAATTACAACATCAGCGTTTGAAGCCTCGCTCTCTTCTCGGATCACTTTCAATATTTGGTCTGTACATCTTGTAGCTGAAGATCCTGGAAGACATTTCACTAGGTTGAAACCCCTGAACTGTGTTCCTAAGTTAATGCCTCTGATAATGGAGTCTCTGATCAGTAAGAATTTTCTGCATTTCACCAACCTGTCATTATTTGGAGGATGTTTCTTGGGTTGTGCTACTTTCATTGCCTCTGGTTCCACAACAGTACTTCTTTTTTCAGCATCATAATGATGCAGCGCTGCAAAAGAATTTGATAGGGGCAAAGCTTGGGAGTGTGAGTGTTTCTGTGTCATGGATCTTAGTCTACCAGAGCCTACTGTGACCCATCTATTCCTCTGTCATTTCATTCTCTGAGGCAGTTGTGATGCTAAATTGGCTGGGAAATGAGTAATCCTGGTTGCTTCTTTAATTGTAGCTAATTCCTTTTTGAGTTTGTTGATCTCATCTTTCAAAGCTGATACTTGGAGACAGATAGGACAAGCTCTAAGGTTCCAGATAGTTTGCCTTAGGTTTTGTTAAGATTTGGGTTGGATCTCTTCTCAGGACTCCTCGTTTGTAGGGATGAGCTATAATTTGAAACTACTATTGTCCGCTGGTAATAGTTCACCCTCTTCTTAAAGAGTGCACACTCTTTTCTCCCTAGGGTTTATGCAGAAGCCATTGTGCATATGTAGGGAAAGAGTGCATACTGTGTGCACATAGTGCATGCTCTTTTAGAAGAGGTTGCACTATTAATGACTTCTGTTTTAAATGAAAAGAATTCAAACAAAAACATCATAAACATTTTCTGGGTTCCCATCCCTACTTGATGGTAGGGATCCGGAGGTCATCTAAAGCTGGCCCTTAGCTTCAGGTTGTATATGATAATGTTACTGCTGAATGGGAAATTTCTGGTGCAAATTTTAGGGTGATGCAATCTATGTCTCAACTTTATCCAGTGTACTCAGCCTGCTGATCAGTTTAAGGTATCTTGGGTTGATGCAATAGTTTTAGTTGTGACAAAGATACTACTATACTATTTTTTATTTATAAGATTATATTTATCAAACTCCAAGATATTACACCTTGTAACAAAAAGAGATGCAAAGAGAAAAAAAAGCAAAGCTGTTGGAATAATAAAAATACAAAGTAAAACTTATTATAAATCTGTCTTCAAGTCCACAAATTTAGGCAGGGAGCAAGGAATAATACAAAGAGGGTGGGGATTTGATGTGAAAGGATCAAATTTTTGCTTGGCAAGATCTGGTGATCACTTAACTGCTATCTCTTGGGGTGGCATTAAGTGCTGCTGTGCTATTGGCAGTCATGACAGCTAGTGTGAAGTACTACCTGCCACTTTTTCAAGCCAACCCATATCATACCCAATTCCTGCCCCTACCCACATTAAACAGTTGGCACTGATTTTCTTCCGTTCTGGATGATTGTAAAGTATAATACTTAACCAACCGAAAGATAGGCAAAGTTCACTTGTTCCAAATAATTTGATTTATAAATGGAGAAAAAAGGCCTCAGATATCGTGTCAGCTCAAAGGCAATGCCTGAATATCAGAAAAACTGCAGCGGGTCTATACTGCGACCGTATCAATCATAGGCCAAAAAACCACCTCTTTTTAACTTTTTTGAAAATATTATGTGTAACTGCAATTGTATATTAAATCACAAACCAACGAGAGTAGAGGCTGACTGATAGACAGACCAACTCGGGAGATGATGTTGAAGATGTTTATTAAAACAACTTGCACAAAGGACTGACACAGTCCGTGTTTCGGTGCAAAGAGCGCCTGCCTCAGGGGTCACAGATAAAATTCTACAAAAAACATATAAATGTATCACATTTAAACGACTGCAAGAAATATATATGGCTGTGTAGTATCTACGTATCATGTGTAAACATATCATATAATATTTAAATGAAACATATCCTATATAATAATTCTCACCACCAACGTTCTAATGTGGGACTGCCTATGTCCGTGGCTCCTGGAGTTGCTGAGCTAGGCTCCGTAGCCAGGATGATGTCACTCACAGCTGAATCCCAGGCAGGGGGAGGAGTAGGAAAACACGCTCCACGTATTTCCCTACTCCTCCTCCTGCCTGGGAATCAGCTGTCAGTGCGCCGCTCCCTGCCACTTCAGAGCAAGTGGCAGGGAGCGGTGCATCAAAAAAATACAAGCGTGGCACCACAGAACCTCCCCCCCTCCTCGGCGCATCACCCAAGCACCCCCCCGGCACAACAAACACCCCCCCCCCAAGCACATCAAACACCCCCTCCCCTCACCCAAAGCACATCAACATCCCCCCACACACACACATGTCACGGTCTCCCTCCCTCCCAGATCCCCGAGTTTCACGGTCTCCCACTTCCAGGATCCTCCCTCCCTCCCAGTTCCAGGATCGTTGTGCCTCCCTTCCTCCCTCCCTCCCGCCCACTGCCAGCCCCCCTCCTTACAAATTTTTTAAGTCTCAGTTACCCAGTCGGGGTTACAGTGGATGACGGTGGCGGCAGCAGCATCATCGGTAAACGCCGTACAGGTTCGGCCCGTCTGTCTCTCAGCTCTGGTCCCGCCCTTGCGGAAACAGGAAATGAGGGCAGGACCAGAGCTGAGAGACAGAAATGGCCCGAGCCTGTACGCCGTTTACCGATATTGAAGCTTCTGTGTTCTCTAAGATGCCCAAGAGCCTATTGCTCCTCCGTGAATGATTATTACTATCCTCAAGTTCTTTTACAAAGTTTCTGATGTGCTTAGCTTGCCATTATACCACCAAATTTTGTTCATCCTCTAAGGACTCAATGTGGGTTTTAAATTGAGACATCTCCGATTTTATCATTGATATGTCCTCTTTAATTTCGCAGATATCTTCTTTAGCATCAAACATGATATCTTTTACAGATCTTAATTCCTCCAACATGGCTGATGAGGCCGAGTCGTCTGCCATGCCATTCATATCTTTTTTAGGAGATGTTGGCTCAGTTCTATGCCGTTTCCCTGCTTTACCAGTTGCCATGTTAATTGATAATATTCCAAATAAAATTTTGATGTACAGTGGGCAAACTTCTGAGAAGTTTTGAGAGAAGAGGACATTTCTCTGGTAAGTGAACGCTACTTTGCTTTGTGCTTTGGGAACTTAAAGATTGGGGTTTAAAGGAGGAATTGTAGGTTAGTGTTATGCAAAATTAAAAAGCAAATTTTAACAGCTAATCTCCATAGTCTTTTCCACTTAGTTTTAAAAGCTTTGGACCACAGCATTAACAGATAGAATCTAACAGCCACTGCAGGATCTAATTTAGTATTAAGGGCGAATAAAAAGAGAGAGAGAGAGAGAGGGAAAAGCAAGCAGGACCTAGTTTAGTATTAAGGGGGGACTAAAGAGAGAGAGAGAGAAAAGCAAGCATCTTTAACTAGTTGCCATAGTGTATAAACCCTTTCCCCATAGTTTTAAACTGAATTTTTCTCTAGAAATAGGCATTTTCCCCATAGTTTTAAACTGAAACCTTTTCTAGAGGTAGGAACTAAACAGCCAAGAAATAGAAGTTGCTTACCTGTAACGGTAGTTCTCCTTGGACAGATGATCTTGCAGCCACACAAGTGAAGTGACTCCCCCATGACGTCACGGACCCGGACCTATAGCAAAGCTTAAAGCTTTAATTAAAACGTAGCTTACTACGCCTGCGTGCAGCTTCCCGCCGTATCCCCCCCCCCCATAACCCCCCAGTAGTCACCGCCCCTTTCCAGTTTGGTAAGAAAGCTAGCGGCAACTTAAGGGAGGGTTGGGAGGGATTGTGTGGCTGCAAGATCATCTGTCCAAGGAGAACTACCGTTACAGGTAAGCAACTTCTATTTCTCCCTGGACAGATTTCTCTTGCAGCCACACAAGTGAAGATTCCCCAGCTCCACAGGTAACAGGTGAACAAGACGCCCCTGCGGGCACACATGGTACTGTAAAAGGAACAGAAGAAAAAAGGTAAAACTGGTACCTGTGAGAGGAGGAGGTGGTAGTTGTCGCCTCAGGACACAGCAGAAAGGACCGCCTGGCCGAACGCCGCATCAGTAGCTGAAGCGGTATCCATGCAGTAATGTTTCACAAAAGTGTGCACAGTGGACCACGTAGCTGCTCTGCAAATATCCTGCAGGGAAGTTCGTTGCAGATGAGCTTTCGTGGCCGCCATGGCCCTCAGATTATGAGCTGTAATATGCGGAATCTGTGAGGGAGTGGCTGCGGCGAGCTGGTAGCATAAGGTGATACAGTTCGCAATCCACTGGGATAGAGTCCCCTTGGTTACTGGCCTTGGGCGGTGAGGAGAGCGGAGTGAGAGGAATAATTGAGAAGGCCTATTGGTGCCTTTAGTTCTATCCAAATAGATGGTAAGGGCTCTCAGGCAATCCAGCGTATGAAATCTCTTATGGTCCTCGGAAACATGTGGAGGAGGAAAGAAGGTGGGCAGCATGATGGTTTGATTGAGATGGGAAGATGAGACCACCTTCGGCAGAAACTTCGGATGAGTACGGAGCACAGCCTTATCGTGTAGTAGTTGAGTATAGGGTGGATAGTGGACGAGAGCCTGGATTTCGCCGATGCGCCGTGCCGAAGTCAACGTGATCAAGAACAGTGTTTTCCAAGTGAGATATTTGAGGTCGGTTGACTGAAGTGGCTCAAATGGAGAGGCTGTGAGTGCATTGAGCACCAGGTTAAGGTCCCATGCCTGAGTTGGAGGGCGAATGGGAGGATAGAGATGCATGAGTCCTTTGAGAAAGCGTTTCACCACAGGGTGCTGCATGAGGGATAAGTCATCCACCGGGTCATGGAACACCGAGAGAGCTGAGAGATGGAGCCGGATGGAGGAGTAAGACAGCTGTGACTCTGAAAGATGGAGCAGGTAATCCAAGACGCGGGAGAGAGGAGCGTTGGCAGGGTGGAGGTGATGGCAGGAACACCAGCTAGAGAAACGCTGCCATTTTGCATTGTAAGACTTGAGAGTAGAGTCCTTCCTGGACGCGAGGAGGACCCTCAGCACCCCATGTGAGAACATCAGGCTGGAGTGGGGCTGATCCGCCAGGCCATGAGGCGGAGGGATGCGAGGTTTGGGTGCAGGAGACTGCCCTGCTGCTGTGTGAGAAGGTCTGGTTCCAGAGGCAGCGGAAGTGGAGGGCATGTCGTGAGGTTCAGGAGAGCCGTGAACCAGGCTTGTCTCGGCCAGTACGGAGCTATTAACACCAGAGATGCTCCGTCTGATTTGGCCTTTTGGATTGTCTTGGAGATGAGAGGGATTGGAGGAAATGCATAGAGGAGGCCTTCTGTCCACGGAATGTGAAAGGCATCTGCCAGTCTGCGCGGACTGGGAAACTTGGAGCAGAATCTGCGACACTTGGCGTTGAGAGGGGACGCGAAGAGATCGACGAGAGGGTGACCCCACTTGTCGAACAGATCTTGCGTAACAGTGGTCTTGAGTGACCACTCGTGCGGTTGTAGCTTCCTGCTGAGTGAGTCTGCCAAGGTATTCTGCACTCCGGGCAGGTAGGAGGCCGAGATGGTGGACTGAAACTTCAGGACCACCTGCCAGAGATGTAGAGCTTCCCGGCACAGCTGTCGGGAGCCGGTGCCGCCTTGCTTGTTGACATAGTACATGGCCACCTGATTGTCTGTCTGCACATGAATCCGCTGTTGCGAGAGGTGTGGCTGAAAGGCTTGAAGCGCTAATCTGATGGCTCGCAACTCTAGCAGGTTGATACTGTATGTCATTTCCTTGGGCGTCCAATGTCCTTGAGTCATGTAGGAGCCCAGATGCGCTCCCCACCCCTGCTTGGAGGCGTCGGTTGTTAGATAAACGGACGGCAGGGGAGGCCGGAAGGGCATACCCTGGAGGAGATGGGGGGCGTGAGCCCACCATTGCAGCGAGGTCTTCAGACTGTGAGAGAGAGGCATCTTTGCAGATAGCAGCTGAAGAGCTTGGATCCACTTGTCCCGGAGGTGCCACTGTAGCGGTCTCATATGGAGCCTGGCTAGCGGGAGTACTGGAATGGTAGCCGCCATATGGCCCAGAAGCACGAGTAACGTTCGGGCAAATGTGACTGAGACCTGGGTCAGGTGGGCGATGAGGATGGAAATCCGTGTGGCCCTGTTGAGGGGCAAAAATGCTAACATCCGCGGGGTATGGAGGACAGCTCCTATAAACTCGAGATGTTGCGTGGGAATGAGGTGAGATTTGTCCACGTTGATGAGGAATCCCAGAGTCTGGAGAAGTGAGGTGACCTTTGCTAGAGAGTGGAGGGCCTCCTGAGCAGTTGGCGACGCGATGAGCCAGTCGTCGAGGTAAGGGAAGATTGTGACCCTTTGCTGGCGAAGGTGAGCGATGATGGTGATGACACATTTTGTGAACACTCGTGGTGCTGAGGAGAGGCCGAAGGGCAGAACTCGGAATTGATAGTGGTGAGAGTGGACTTGAAAATGCAGGTAACTTCTGGATGCTGGGTGGATCGGGATGTGGAGATATGCATCCTGCAGGTCCAGGGACACGAGCCATGCGTTCTGATCGAGCAGTGGAAGAATCATTTGGAGAGTCGTCATGCGGAACTTTTCTTTTTTTAGAAATTTGTTCAGGGAGCGTAAGTCCAGAATAGAACGCAAACCGCCGTTCTTCTTCTGAATAAGAAAGAATCTGGAATAAAATCCTGTATTCTGGGAATATTCTGGTACCGGTTCGATTGCCCTGATGCGCAAGAGGCGGGAAATCTCGTCGTGAAGTAGGTGGGTGTGAGACGAAGGAACTTGTGAAGTGACTATGCGGGGGAGAGGTGGGGGGGTCGTAAAGTGAAGAAGGTACCCCTGGTTGACAATGGAGAGGACCCACTTGTCTGATGTTATAGGGGGCCAATGAGGGGCAAAAAACTGAAGACGACCTCCCACCGGTAGCTGCATAGCCATCTGCTTGTCAAAAAGAGGATAAGGGTTTGGGCGCCGTCGAGGGCGCTGGTTTGGATGTCCGCCGCTCACGATATGTTTTCTTAGACTGCTGAGGTCTATGTTGCTTGTTGTTAAACCTGTAGTTTGTGTTGTATTTATTGAAGGGGTACTGTCGCCGAGGTTGATACCTCCTTTTAGGCGTGCCATAGGACGAGCGATGAAAGGACGACCTGGGCTGATTGATGTTGTCCTCTTCCAAGGTGTCCAGAGTGGTGCAATCTTGTTTGATGTTGTCGATGATATCCTTAACTCCGTCACCAAACAGGTTATCCCCTGTGCAGGGAGCATCAGCCACTCTGTTATGAACGTCCTCACGTAGGCCGGATGCTTTTAGCCACGCTAACCGGCGTGTGGAAAGGCCTACCGCGGCCCCTCGAACCGACGTGTCATATGAGTCGTGGGCGGCTCTGATTAAATTGGTGGCGCATTCTTCCAGATTTTGAAGCAGTGGCCGGAATTGAGGTTGCAGTGCCGCAGGGAGGGAATCCAGTGCTCGTGAGAAGTTGTCTAGTATGGTGAATTGATAGTCGGTATAATGGAAGATGTGAAGCCCTATGCGGGCATTGAGCATGGAGCTTTGATACATCTTCTTACCCATGAGATCCATGAGCTTCATGTCTTTCGTTGGTGGAAAATTAGAATGGTCTTGTGAGCTTTTGTGTTTACGCATGGCGGACTGGACCACTATGGAGTGGTGAGATAGTTGTGGTTTACCGAAGCCCCAAGTATCTTGGACTTTGTATTTTGTATCCAAACTCTTCTTGGTGGGGAGAGATGTGAATGGGGTAGACCACACCAACTTGTGCTGGTCCGCCAGCACTTCGTGCAAAGGCAACGCGATGATGTCTTTCGGTGCCTCCTTATAGCGCAGAGCCTGTAATTTTTTGGATCGGGGATCCGGTTGAGAAGAGGAGGGAATATCCAAGGCTGATGCCAATTTGAGGAGAAATTTTGGATAGGAAGTATCCTCTGGTTGAGATGATTTGGATGGTAGCGGGGGAGAGGGGTCAGAAGGTAGACCCGGAGAGCCCGCGAGGAGATCGGAGTGGGCGTCAGGAGAGGACGATCTGGAGCATCTCTGAGATGGGGGTGGGGAAGAGCCAGAGTCTGAAAAATTTTCCGCAGCCAGAGAGTCTGAAAAGGACTCGGAGCGTGAGCGCTGCCGAGGGGCTGGCCGATCCGGGGGCGAAACCCCTGCTGCCGCCGGACGTGGTGGTTGCTGGCTGGTCGTGGGGTGCTGTTGAGCTGAGAGATTTTGATTAGCCAAAAAAGCACGCAGCAGATGGAGAATATCCTGGTTTGATTGGGACAGTGGCATAGAGGAGAAATCCGCAGGAGAGACTGCTGCCTGAACTCCTGAATGGTGGTGAGGAGAGAGTATCGCCTGTTTGCCCTGTGGAGAGAGAGGCATTGCCTGAGCCAGAGCAGGAGGAGAGGTGTCAGAGAAATGCTTTGTAGCAGTCTGCAACTCAGGAGGGGAGGAGTAACCCTGATGGAGTGAAGCAGGGGAGGAGCTGTGGCTGTGATGCACAGGGTGGGCGGAGCCAGCCGTGTGATGCGTGAGTGGGAGGAGCCAGCTTTGTGATGCGAGTGGGAGGAGTCCTGACGGTGCCGATGAGCAGAGGAGGAGCTGCTTCGGTGCTGATGTGCAGGGGAAAGGCTGCTTCGGTGCCTATGGCCAGGGGAAAGGCTCTCCCGGTGCCGAATCTGATCGGAGGCACTCTCCCGGTGCCGAGGATGCAGTGGGGAAGAGGTGCTGCGGTGCCCAGAACGACCATGCTGGTTTTTCTCAGCAGATGGTGTTTGCTGGAGTTGAGTCTGAGCACCGACAACTAGTTGGAGTTGTGGTGGTAGAGACTGTTGCCTTTTGCTAGGCAAGGCACTCTCCGGAGGTTCCTCACAGTGCCGCTTTTTATTCTTGGCTTTCTTACCCGATTGCTGAGGTAAGTCCTCCACTACTGCTTTCATTTTTAAGTGTCTTATCTGTCTCGTCCGAGGGAGCATGGCTGCACATTTATCGCAGCTGGAGTCTAAGTGCGTCGTGCCTAGGCAGTGGACACACAGGTCATGCGGGTCTGTGAGAGACATTTTATTTGTACAGCGTGAGCAGCGTTTAAAGCCATGTTTCTTCGCCGACATGGTCGGGAAGAGGAGGGCTGCTAAATTAAATTGGTTGGTAATTGTTGAGAGAAAGAGAGATTATAAAAATAACAAAAGAAAAAAATAAACGCGAGAGCTGCACTAACGATTTAGTCAACGGGTCTGACCGCCAGAGCGGGAAGAATAAAACTGGAAAGGGGCGGTGACTACTGGGGGGTTATGGGGGGGGGGGATACGGCGGGAAGCTGCACGCAGGCGTAGTAAGCTACGTTTTAATTAAAGCTTTAAGCTTTGCTATAGGTCCGGGTCCGTGACGTCATGGGGGAGTCACTTCACTTGTGTGGCTGCAAGAGAAATCTGTCCAGGGAGAACTCCTTTGTTCTAAACGGCAGTTATTTTCTTTTCCTTGGCTGCTGGAGAGTTAGCTCATCCAGTGACCTCAATTAAGTGATAATTAAGGTGTGGGGGAAGAAGAATACTTGTATAGGTTGCTGAATCAGCTAAAAGAGCCTGTTCAAAAGAGGCCCCTTAGATTCAAAAGTATATAAAGAGGAAAGCTCCCACTGAACTTTCTTTCTGAGATGTTCTGAGAGAAGAGGACATTTCTCTGGTAAGTGAACGCTACTTTGCTTTGTGCTTTGGGAACTTAAAGATTGGGGTTTAAAGGAGGAATTGTAGGTTAGTGTTAGGCAAAATTAAAAAGCAAATTTTAACAGCTAATCTCCTTAGTCTTTTCCACTTAGTTTTAAAAGCTTTGGACCACAGCATTAAGAGAATCTAACAGCCACTGCAGGATCTAATTTAGTATTAAGGGCGAATAAAAAGAGAGAGAGAGAGAGAGAGAGAGAGGGAAAAGCAAGCAGGACCTAGTTTAGTATTAAGGGGGGAATAAAAAGAGAGAGAGAGAGAGAAAAGCAAGCATCTTTAACTAGTTGCCATAGTGTATAAACCCTTTCCCCATAGTTTTAAACTGAATTTTTCTCTAGAAATAGGCATTTTCCCCATAGTTTTTAACTGAAACCTTTTCTAGAGGTAGGAACTAAACAGCCAAGAACTCCTTTGTTCTAAACGGCAGTTATTTTCTTTTCCTTGGCTGCTGGAAAGTTAGCTCATCCAGTGGCCTCATGTTTGAATTCCGTTACCGTTTTCATTTCCACCACCTCCCGCGGGAGGGCATTCCAAGCATTCACGGAGAGAGTAGTGGATGCTTGGAATGCCCTCCCGCGGGAGGTGGTGGAAATGAAAACGGTATCGGAATTCAAACATGCGTGGGATAAGCATAAAGGAATCCTGTGCCGAAGGAATGGATCCTCAGGAGCTTAGTCAAGATCGGGAGGCGGGGCTGGTGGTTGGGAGGCGGGGATAGTGCTGGGCAGATTTATACGGTCTGTGCCAGAGCCGGTGGTGGGAAGCGGGACTGGTGGTTGGGTGGCAGGGATAGTGCTGGACAGACTTGTACGGTCTGTGCCAGAGCCAGTAGTTGGGAGGCAGGGCTGGTGGTTGGGAGGTGAGGATAGTGCTGGGCAGACTTATACGGTCTGTGCCAGAGCCGGTGGTTGGGAGGAGGGACTGGTGGTTGGGAGGCGGGGATAGTGCTGGGCAGACTTATACGGTCTGTGCCCTGAAGAGCACAGGTACAAATCAAAGTAGGGTATACACAAAAAGCAGCAAATATGAGTTATCTTGTTGGGTAGACTGGATGGACCATGCAGGTCTTTTTCTGCCATGTTACTATGTTACTGTGTTAAGTGATAATTAAGGTGTGGGGGAAGTAGAATACTTGCATAGGTTGCTGAATCAGCTAAAAGAGCCTGTTCAAAAGAGGCCCCTTAGATTCAAAAGTATATAAAGAGGTAAGGTCCCACTGAACTTTCTTTCTGAGAAGTTCTGAGAGAAGAGGACATTTCTCTGGTAAGTGAACGCTACTTTGCTTTGTGCTTTGGGAACTTAAAGATTGGGGTTTAAAGGAGGAATTGTAGGTTAGTGTTAGGCAAAATTAAAAAGCAAATTTTAACAGCTAATCTCCTTAGTCTTTTCCACTTAGTTTTAAAAGCTTTGGACCACAGCATTAAGAGAATCTAACAGCCACTGCAGGATCTAATTTAGTATTAAAGGCGAATAAAAAGAGAGAGAGAGAGAGGGAGGGAGAAGCAAGCAGGACCTAGTTTAGTATTAAGGGGGGAATAAAGAGAGAGAGAGAGAGAGAAAAGCAAGCATCTTTAACTAGTTGCCATAGTGTATAAACCCTTTTCCCATAGTTTTAAACTGAAATTTTCTCTAGAAATAGGCATTTTCCCCATAGTTTTAAACTGAAACCTTTTCTAGAGGTAGGAACTAAACAGCCAAGAACTCCTTTGTTCTAAACGGCAGTTATTTTCTTTTCCTTGGGTGCTGGAGAGTTAGCTCATCCAGTGACCTCAATTAAGTGATAATTAAGGTGTGGGCAGGGTTGCCAGGTGGAAAATTTTTTTCCCACCCAATCCAGCCTAAAAACAGCCCAAAACCCGCCCAAACTCAAACTCCGCCCCTGACACCCCCACCCCCCGCGTCATCACCCCGCCCCTGCCGTCATCGGCCCCGCCCAGAACATCACTAACCCCGCCCAAAACGTCACTAACCCCGCCCCCCGCGGCCGAAAAAACCGCCTGAAAACTGCGGAAAAGAAAAAAAAAGAAGCCCAAAAAACCGCGACCCGCCGCGGGCAAAAATTTCCCACGGTGGGTCGCGGAAAACCGCCCAAATGGGCGGTAAAACCGCCCACCTGGCAACACTGGGTGTGGGGGAAGTAGAATACTTGTATAGGTTGCTGAATCAGCTAAAAGAGCCTGTTCAAAAGAGGCCCCTTAGATTCAAAAGTATATAAAGAGGAAAGCTCCCACTGAACTTTCTTTCTGAGATGTTCTGAGAGAAGAGGACATTTCTCTGGTAAGTGAACGCTACTTTGCTTTGTGCTTTGGGAAAGATTGGGGTTTAAAGGAGGAATTGTAGGTTAGTGTTAGGCAAAATTAAAAAGCAAATTTTAACAGCTAATCTCCTTAGTCTTTTCCACTTAGTTTTAAAAGCTTTGGACCACAGCATTAACAGATAGATTCTATCTGCCACTGCAGGATCTAATTTAGTATTCCCCCCCCCCCCCCCCCCCCCACCCCTAGGACAACTCCTCATTTATAGTCAGTTATTGTAATTAGGGTAACAAGCAAGGAGTGCTCTTACAGAGTTTTAAATACATTTCATTACCATCTAAGAAGGAAACAATAAATCATACAATATACTATATAAAGTAAAATACACTTTTTATATTAGGCTAATATCCTTAATACTGTAGCAAGTTTTAAATTATTGAAAAACACTAAGATGGAGTCAGCAGTCCAGCAGCGAGAGGGGTGCTATCCAGTCTTTTGCATTGAGTGTCACATGTATGATTATCTCCCAGTTGGTGAGATGTCATATGTTTGCGCCCGATGCAAAGAGCTCCCAGCTCTTAGAGAACGTGTCCGTTCTCTTGAGGCTAGAGTAGCAGACTTGGTGGAGCTGAGGGAGACAGAGAGGTACATAGAGGAGACCTACAGGGATGTTGTAGAGAAGTCCCACCTCCAGTCTAGTAGCCCTTGTGCTACCTTGGAGGAGGGAGTCTCCTAGAAGGAGAGCATCACCCTGGTGAAGTAGGAAGGACTCCTGTAGCCAGGACCTGTCCACCAGGGGATGTACTATCCTCTCGCACCGAGGATATGTCTCCAAGTGCTGCCCGGGAGGGAAAGGTTAGGACAGCTGTTGTAGTTGGTGATTCGATCATTAGGCATATAGATAGCTGGGTGGCTGGTGGACGTGAGGATCGCCTGGTGTGAAGGTGGCGGACCTCACGCGTCACCTAGATAGGATTCTAGATAGTGCTGGGGAGGAGTCCGCTGTCTTGGTACGTGTGGGTACCAACGACATAGGAAAATGTGGGAGACAGGTTCTGGAAGCCAAATTTAGGCTCTTAGGTAGAAAGATCAAATCCAGATCCTCTAGGGTAGCATTTTCTGAAATGCTACCTGTTCCACGTGCAGGGCCCAAGAGACAGGCAGAGCTCCGGAGTCTCAATGCGTGGATAAGATGATGGTGCAGGGAGGAGGATTTTAGATTTGTTAGGAACTGGGCAACATTCTGGGGAATGGGGAGCCTATTCTGAAAGGATGGGCTCCACCTTAACCAGGGTGGGACCAGGCTGCTGGCGTCGGCATTTAAAAAGGAGATAGAGCAGCTTTTAAACTAGAAATGGGGGGAAGGCCGACAGTCACTCAAAAGCGCATGGTTCAGGAAAAGGTATCTTGCAAAGATACCTCACAAACAGGGAAGATAGGGTGTCTGGATAGTGAGGTTGCACAACAGACCGTGGTAGGCCAGGTGCCCTTAAATACAACTAAAGATCAGACAAAAGATGGCAAATCAATAGTGTCAGGTACTAAGCATCATGCAAATAGGAACAACAAACATACTCTGAAATGTCTATATGCAAATGCTAGGAGTCTAAGAAATAAGATGGGAGAGTTGGAATATATTGCACTAAATGAAAAATTGGATATAATAGGCATTACTGAGACCTGGTGGAAGGAGGATAACCAGTGGGACACTGTGATACCGGGGTACAAAGTATATCGTAGTGATAGGGTGGACCGAACTGGTGGAGGGGTAGCATTGTATATTAATGAGAGCCTTGACTCAGATAGATTACAAATTCAGCAGGACACAAATCACACCTTTGAATCATTGTGGGTTGAAATTCCATGCCAGGATGAGCATGTAGACGCAGAAATGATAAAAGAAATCAGAGACGCGAACAAAATGGGCAATGTGATAATAATGGGTGACTTCAATTATCCAAATATAGACTGGGTAAATGTAACATCGGGACACGCTACAGAGGTACAATTTCTTGATGAAATCAAGGACAGCTTTATGGTGCAGGAGCCGACGAGAGAAGGAAAAATTCTAGACTTGGTCCTTAGTGGAGCGCATGATCTGGTGAGGGACGTTATGGTACTGGGGCCGCTTGATAACAGTGATCATAATATTATCACTTTTGATATCGACTTTGAAGTAACTGTACACAGAAAGTCAAATACGTTAGCGTTTAACTTTAAAAAAGGAGACTATGATAAAATGAGAAGAACGGTAAAAAAAAACTTAGGGGGGCAACTGAGAGAGTAAAAACTGTACAACAGGTGTGGACGCTGTTCAAAAATACCATCCTGGAGGCCCAGGCAATGCATATTCCGCGAATTAGAAAAGAAGGACGGAAGTCCAAAAGACAGCCGGCGTGGTTGAAGAGTGAGGTGAAAGAAGCTATTAGGGCTAAAAGAAACGCCTTCAGAAAATGGAAGAAGGAACCATCTGAAAATGACAAGAAGCAGCATAAGGTGTGTCAAGCAAATGCAAGGCGCAGATAAAGAAGGGCAAGAGGGATTACGAAAAAAAGATAGCATTAGAGGCAAAAAAACATAGTAAAAAATTTTTTCGGTATATTAAAAGCAGGAAGCCGGCAAAAGAATCGGTTGGGTCGCTGGATGACCGAGGGGTAAAAGGGGCGATCAAGGAAGACAAAGACGTAGCGGAGAGACTGAATGAATTCTTTGCTTCGGTCTTCACCGAGGAAGATTTGGGTGGTATACCGGTGTCGGAAATGGTATTTCAAGCGGACGAGTCGGAGAAACTTACTGACTTCACGGTAAACCTGGAGGACGTAATGGGGCAGTTCAGCAAACTGAAGAGTAGCAAATCTCCTAGACCGGATGGTATTCATCCTAGAGTACTGATAGAACTGAAAAATGAGCTTGCGGAGCTACTGCTAGTGATATGCAACTTATCCTTAAAATCAAGCGTGGTACCGGAAGATTGGAGGGTGGCCAATGTAACGCCGATTTTTAAAAAAGGCTCCAGGGGAGATCCGGGAAATTATAGACCGGTGAGTCTGACGTCAGTGCCGGGGAAAATGGTAGAGGCTGTTATTAAAAACAAAATTACAGAGCACATCCGAGGACATGGATTACTGAGACCGAGTCAGCACGGCTTTTGTGTGGGGAAATCTTGCCTGACCAATTTACTTCAATTCTTTGAAGGAGTAAACAAACATGTGGACAAAGGGGAACCGGTTGATATTGTGTATCTGGATTTTCAAAAGGCGTTTGACAAGGTACCTCATGAAAGGCTACAGAGGAAATTGGAGGGTCATGGGATAGGAGGAAATGTCCTATTGTGGATTAAAAACTGGTTGAAGGATAGGAAACAGAGAGTGGGGTTAAATGGGAAGTATTCACAATGGAGAAGGGTAGTTAGTGGGGTTCCTCAGGGGTCTGTGCTAGGACTGCTGCTTTTTAATATATTTATAAATGATTTAGAGATGGGAGTAACTAGCGAGGTAATTAAATTTGCTGATGACACAAAGTTATTCAAAGTCGTTAAATCGCGACAGGATTGTGAAAAATTACAAGAGGACCGTATGAGACTGGGAGACTGGGCGGCTAAATGGCAGATGATGTTTAATGTAAGCAAGTGCAAGGTGATGCATGTGGGGAAAAAAGAACCCGAATTATAGCTACGTCATGCAAGGTTCCACGTTAGGAATTACGGACCAAGAAAGGGATCTGGGTGTCGTCGTCGATAATACACTGAAACCATCTGCTCAGTGTGCTGCTGCGGCTAGGAAAGCGAATAGAATGTTGGTTATTATTAGGAAAGGTATGGAAAACAGGTGTGAGGATGTTATAATGCCGTTGTATCGCTCCATGGTGCGACCGCACCTTGAGTATTGTATTCAATTCTGGTCGCCGCATCTCAAGAAAGATATAGTAGAATTGGAAAAGGTGCAGCGAAGGGCGACTAAAATGATAGCAGGGATGGGACGACTTCCCTATGAAGAAAGATTAAGGAGGCTAGGGCTATTCAGCTTGGAGAAGAGACGGCTGAGGGGAGACATGATAGAGATATATAAAATAATGAGTGGAGTGGAACAGGTGGATGTGAAGCGTCTGTTCACGCTTTCCAAAAATACTAGGACTAGGGGGCATGCGATGAAACTACAGTGTAGTAAATTTAAAACAAATCGGAGAAACTTTTTCTTCACCCAACGTATAATTAAACTTTGGAATTCGTTGCCGGAGAAAGTGGTGAAGGCGGTTAGCTTAGCAGAGTTTAAAAAGGGGTTGGACGGTTTGCTAAAGGACAAGTCCATAAACCACTACTAAATGGACTTGGGAAAAATCCACAATTCCAGGAATAACATGTATAGAATGTTTGTACATTTGGGAAGCTTGCCAGGTGCCCTTGGCCTGGATTGGCTGCTGTCGTGGACAGGATGCTGGCCTCGATGGACCCTTGGTCTTTTCCCAGTATGGCATTACTTATGTACTTATGTAAAAACGATGTGGATGGATGCCTTAATTGCTAGGAGTCAGTGGGAGCTTAGTATCTAAGCTGCCATTATTCTCGACGCTCAGCAGCACCCCTCCCCCAATCTTATTTCCTGAGCAAGTGCCCATCAAATATATGAATAAGAGACCAAAGGCATGCTTGATACTAGTCTGGCCAACAAATTATTCTCTTCCCGATTTTAGGACAAAGGTTATGCCAGATTGAGATGAAAAAGCTATCACTCCATTTTGCTTCCAAAAAAGTATCCAGGTTGCCAGAATGGTTAGATGGATTTTCAGCCTATCACTATGTGGGTTAATTCTACAAAGTGGATGCTAACATTTCGGCACTGATTATGCATGTAAATGATTGGAATAAAGGCATATAGACATGTATGTGTGCACATATGCCATAAATGTCATAATTATGCCTGAGTTGTATTCTATAAAAATCTGAATATTTTATATAGCTCATATTTGACAAATGGGTGTACACATTGGTGAAATCTGGGTGGAAATGTTCACACCAAACAACATATGTATGTATATACCTGAGGCGGAAAAAGACTAGGACATGAAATGCTTAATATTTACCTGAATTTTTTCATGGGTTGGTATCTCACACACACTACGAAGCACTCTCTCTCACACAGCCTTGCTGTGTCTCTTTGTGAGTGACACACACACAATCATTCCACATTCTGTCTTTCTCCCACACACACACACTCTGTCACACTCTATCTCTCTCTCACTCACATGCACTCTGTCACACACACACACTCACACATTCACTCTCTCTCACACACAGTCACTGTCAAACACGCTTTGTTAAACATACACACTCAAAGGAAAACCTTGCTAGCGCCCGTTTCATTTCTTACAGAAACGGGCCTTTTTTACTAGTAGATATATAAATCACCATATGTTTTTATACATAAAACTGTATATGTATAACTAAAAAATTTTAATAATAAAACAATAAAAAATCAAGTATAATATACATTTAATATTTGTAATAGCAGACATTAAGATCAAAAATTAAATTAACAGCAAATTTAAAATGTTGACCATTGGACTAAGAAAAGAAAACAGCAAAGGTGACAAGATGGATGACGCCAAACAAACTTCTACTGGACTCAGAAAAAAGTTCACAGCAAGAGTTTATTCTTAAAAAACTGGACTCGACACGAGTCATGTTTCAGCCGTTCAGGCCTGCCTCAGGAGTCCCTAAAATGAAATACAATAAATTATATTAACTCAAACCATAAATAAAAACGGATGCATTACAAATAGTCTAAAAGCATAATCTCAAAAATGAATAAAAGCATAATCTAAAAAATAATTATAATTATAACAGACACAAACCAAATACCCTAATAAGATGTGTGTACCCATTTATAAAACATGGAAACAACATTTAAAAATGTATTAAAGAATGATATTACTAATACAATAAATTGTATTTTAAAATTATCTTAAACGTCTCATCCATTCAATAAGTATCATAAACACTTGATGATAATCATAGATTTTGCAACAAGATGAATGGAAGAGACGTTTAAGACAATTTTAAAATTATTTTTGAGATTATGCTTTTAGGTTAACCTATCCACAAATGTGTGCATAAGTTGCACACACACATTTATATGTGCTGTTTACATATATATTAGATATAACTTTCTTAATTTTATTTTACATGCATATGTGTGTATTTTGTAAATTGTGCACATAAGTGCTATTGCAACCTTGGGAATTCCTGTGCTTACATCAGATAAAGGCAGCAGGCAGATAAGTTCACAGGCATAGAATATAGGCAAGTTGGTAAAGGGCTATTTCTACAAATAAAATGTGATTTAGCCCTTAAACATGCCTTTAATTATCCCTTAAATGACTAGTTCATGCTGTCAATTGGAAAAGCAATTTCAAATGATTTTCTTTGGGTATAAAGAATTCTTATATCCTTGTTAATTAGTTGTCTGAAAATTTCTCTTGTTCGATATGGCTGAAAGTTTGCGTATTTAGAATGTATACGTTAAATCACTTTGAAAAAGTAGTATTCCTGGGATATGTAGATTGGGAAAGGACAAATGCAAGGGTAGATTATGTTTAAAAATTTTTGAGTGTAGTTTTATCAGCGGAAATTTACTTACAGAATAATCAAATCCAAGTGGTCCTATGTAATTTTCAAAGCACAATTATACAAATACTTTTTGCTTTGATTATTGGTGGAAACTCCACAGGTAGAACAGAAAAAAAACCTGCAGCCTTCCTTGTCATCAACAGCAGATGAATCCATTAACTGATGGGTTGTATCCGCCTACCAGCAGGTGGAGATAGAGAACACTGAAAGCACATGGTGTTCCTGGACGCCCAGCCCCCTCTGCCTTCAGTATATCTCTATCTCCCTGCAGGTGTGGACGTCACTTTCTCAGCTCCTGGATTTCTGCCTGGGGTGGCTCCTGCGCTTTGCCAGTAGAGCAGGGGGGTGTTGTGGCTGGTGGTGCCCACTTTAAAGGCATACTTGGTTTTCCCTGTCCCTGCCTTACCAAATTCCCCCTCCTCCCGGAGTTCCTCTGTGGCTGCCTGCCTCTAACTTTCCTCACAGTAAAAAAAAAAAATATATGAGGCGTTCTCCAGAGCTCCTGGTTCGGTGCAGCTTGACCGAAGCTCATTTGACTCGGTCTCCTGAGGTGAGAGTGGTGCCCAGCTCCTCCGGGGAGGTTCCCGCTGACAGCGCTCTTTGCAGGGTAAGTTTTGGCATGGAGGCGCCATTTTGTTTTCTGTATTTGATGGCTGCTGCAGGGGTTAAGCGCTGCTCCCTCTGTGGGAAATGCAGATCAGCAGCGGGGCTTTGCAGCTCATGCTGCCTAGATGCTAATGCTGGCACAAGCATGGCGGGCGGTGAGACTTCCCGCCCGACGAAGTTAGTAACGGGTGCCATCTTGGATGCGCCGCATGACTCGACCCTCGTGGTTGCGGAGGGGTCTGAGTGCAGGGGGACACCTCGTTTAGAGGTTTCTGGAGGAGCTATTGCCTCTGCTTCCCCCAATGTGGGGGCAGAGGTACAGGGTGAGTTTTTCTCCCCTGAATTTGGGCTGCTGATGCATAAGGCTTTTATGTTTAAAAGAGCACTGCCTGAGGCTCCTGACAATTCTTTTCGGACTGGGTTGCCTCCAGTACTTGATAGCCCAGCATCTGCTGGAGACTTTATTTCTTCCCCCGAGCTTTTGGCTGACGCTAAGCATAGACGAGTGAATACCCCATCTGAGGGGGACTCTTCACACTGTTCACCCCCGTGGTCTAGTTTTGGGGAGTCTGAGGGCTTGGGCAGGCCATCACGGACTGTTGATCCAGACGAGGGTGGCTGCTTGTCACAGGAGTTGGATGACCCTAAAGCGGTTCGGATATTCCAGCGTGATGAGCTGCCAGCTCTCATTTCTGATGCCTTACAGGCCCTTTGTATTGAAGATCCTGATAAGGGTGCTGCCTCTTCTATTAATCCTAGGATGGCTAGTACTAAGAAGCCTTCTCGGGCTTTTGCAGTGCATGCTTCCATCCAAGAGCTTATTTCAGCTCAATGGTCTGACCCTGATGGTCCCTTGAAGGTGGTCAGGGCTAGGTGTCACCTTTACCCTCTGAGTGAAAGTTAGTTGGCTCTTTTTGGGATGCCTAAAGTGGATGCGTTAGTCACGGCTGTGACTAAAAAGACTACTCTCCCGGTGGAGGGAGGGGTTGCTTTGAAAGATATGCAGGACCGGCGGCTGGAATCCATGCTGAAGCGGTCCTTTGAAATCTCAGGTCTTTCCTTACGGGCGGCTATTTGCAGTTTCTATGCAGCCCGGGCCTGCCTTTCCTGGTTGCAGCAGGCGGTTGAGCAGCCCGCCGATGGAACGGGTTCCCTTGCTGAGGTCAGCCTGCGTATGGAGTCTGCACTGTCTTTTTTGGCTGATGCCCTTTATGATCTGGTCAGAGCATCGGCTAAGCAGATGTCGGTGACGATTGCTGCCTGCTGCCTTCTTTGGCTCCGGCATTGGGTGGCTGACTTGGCCTCTAAGCAAAGGCTGGTGAGGTTACCCTTTCGTGGCCTTCTTTTATTTTGGGAGGATTTGGAGAAGATTGTTGACCTAGGGGACTCTAGTCCCAACGGTTGCCTGAGGATAGGCCGAGGCCTTCTTCCAAAAGTCCTTTTCCCTCCTCTTCCAGGCCATGTTTTTGTGAAGCTCGCAGGTATCGCCCGGGGCACTCTGCGGGGTTTGGTCAACATACCTGTTTCCAGCAGAGGAACTCCTTTCGTTCGGACAAACGCACTGCGGCGTACGGCCAACACCCAGGAGTTCAGGGGCATCCTTCACAATGATGGAGCGCCAGTCCACTCGTCGGTTCCTGCAGTAGGGGGTCGTCTCTCGCTCTTTCTCGAGGAGTGGACCAAGATTACTTCGGATTAGTGGGTCCTGGACCTGATCAGAGAAGGTTACTGACTAGAATTCGTTGCCCCGGTGGGAGACGCATTTTTGGAGTCTTGATGCGGCACTGCCATCAAGCGGGTGGCAGTAAGCGAGACCTTGCAGGTGTTACTGAAGCTTGGAGCGGTGGTTCCGGTTCCTCCCGCCGAACTCGGCTGCGGTTGCTACTCCATCTATTTTGTGGTGCCTCGAAAAGGCGGGTCGTTCAGACCTATCCTTGATTTACGCAGAGTCAACGAGGCCTTAGGAGTGCGACACTTTCACATGGAAACCCTGCGCTGCGTCGTTGCGGCAGTACAGCCAGGAGAGTTGCTCTCGTCTCTGGACCTCAAGGAAGCGTATTTGCATATTCCCATCTGGCCACTGCATCAGCGGTTTCTCCGGTTTGCCATATTGAGCCAACATTTCCAGTTTTGCGCCTTGCCTTTCGGCCTCGCAACTGCCCCTCGGATTTTTTCCAAGGTGATGGTAGTGGTGGCTGCCTTTCTCAGGCGAGAGTATATCAGAGTTACCCTTATCTTGACGACTGGCTCATCAGAGTGGATTTAGCAGATGAAAGCCGACTTGCCACAGCCAGAGTTGTTACAGTTCTTCAGACTCTGGGCTGGGTAGTCAATATTCCCAAAAGTCACCTGACCCCCTCTCAGTCTCTCGAGTATTTGGGGGCCCGGTTTGACACGGCTTCGGAGTGCGTTTTTCTTCCCGACAACAGGCGTCTCAAGCTTCAGAATCAGGTCTGCCTGCTCCTGTGGATGCCTCGCCCTCGAGCTTGGGACTTCGTTCAGCTCCTGGGATCGATGACGGCCACCATAGAGCTGGTTCCCTGAGTGAGAGCTCACATGAGGCCGCTGCAGCTTGATCTGCTTCAGCAATGGTCTCCGATTTCCCAGGAATACCAACGCAGACTAAGGTGGCTTCCTGCGGCCCAGCGCAGTATGGATTGGTGGCTTTCCGACAGCATGCTGCGGCAGGGGCTGCCACTGGCTCTTCCGTTTTGGTGTCTGGTGATAACGGATGCCAACCTTTCGGGCTGGGGAGCTCATTGCCGGAGATGCTATGCTCAGGGTCTGTGGTCCACCGCGGAAGCGGGATGGTCCATCAATCGCTTGGAACTGAGAATGATATTCCAGGCTCTTCTGGCCTTCCACAGGACGCTGAAGGGTCTTCCTGTCCGAGTTCTGTCGGACAACACAACAGCAGTGACCTACATCAATCGTCAGGGCGGCACTCAGTGCAGGGCCCTGTGGAGGCGTCTCAGATCTGCGACTGGACCGAGCGCTACCTAGAGCTGCTGTGTGTGGCTCACATAGCCGGTCAGAGCAACGTACAAGCTGATTTCCTCAGCAGTCATCAAATCGACCCGGCGGAATGGGAACTGGCGGAAGAAGTTTTTCTTCAGATTTGTGGCAAATGGGGGACTCCAGACGGTCCTCATGGCGTCAAGCGTAAACACCAAAGTCCCTCGCTTTTTCAGCAGAAGGAGAGATCCTCACTCGGCGGGGTTGGATGCCCTGGCTCAACCTTGGCCCTCTGGCCTCCTGTATGTGTTCCCTCCTTGATTTGCTTACTTTATTTTTTGTCTATTAGATTGTAAGCTCTTTGAGCAGGGACTGTCTTTCTTCTATGTTTGTGCAGTGCTGCGTACGCCTATAGAAATGCTAAATAGTAGTAGTAGTAGTAGCCCTTGATAGGGCGAGTGCTACTTCGGATTCGCCTGCACCGAGGATTGGTGATTATCATCGCTCCGGATTGGCCAAGGCGTCCATGGTACACGGATCCCCAGCGGTTGCTGGTGGACGTGCCTCTTCCTTTGCCTCGGGTTCCGAACCTGTCAGTTCAGGGTCCGATGACTATGGAAGATCCTTGCCACTTTGGTCTTATGGCCTGGCTCTTGAGAGGGTGCAATTGAGGGACAAGGGCTATTCTAATAAGGTTATTGCCACGCTCTTGCAGGCTCGCACGGGGTCTACCTCTGCGACTTATGCTCGGATCTGGCGCACTTTTGAGGCGTGGTGTACTCCAAAGGCTATCTCGCTGGCTCTGGCGACAGTCTTGCTTTTGCTGGACTTTTTGCAGGACATAAGCACACATAAGCACTTAAGCACTGCCACACTGGGAAAAGACCAAAGGTCCATCAAGCCCAGCACTCTGTCTCCGAAAGCGGCCAATCCAGGCCCCAAGAACCTGGCAAAACCCCAAAATTTAATAATGATCAATGAACTTTTCCTTCAGGAATCTGTCCAGACCCTCTTTAAACTCAGCAAGGCCAGTTGCCGTCACTACCTTCTCCGGCAATGAGTTCCAGAGTCTAACTACGCGCTGAGTAAAGAAAAACTTTCTCTGATTTGTTTTAAACCTACCACATTCTAATTTCATCTTGTGTCCCCTGGTTCTATTATTGTTAGAAAGTGTAAACAAATGCTTCACATCTGTACGCTTTACCCCACTCATTATTTTGTAGACCTCTATCATATCACCCCTCAGCTGCCTTTTCTCCAGGCTAAAGAGTCCTAGCCGTCTTAACCTCTCCTTATAGGGTAGTTGTCCCATCCCTTTTATAATTTTTGTCGCCCTTCTCTGCACCTTCTCCAATTCCTTTATATCTTTTTTGAGATGAGGCAACCAGAATTGAACACAATACTCCAGGTGCGGTCGCACCATGGAGCAATATAACGGCATTATGTTTAAATCTTTTTTATTATTATTATGAAGTAACATAAAGGCAACATAACTCATCTAGGACTTGCTCAAACACAAGCCTAAGTGTACATCAAGTGGTAAATGCGAACAGACCATTTGTGTTCCGCCCACCTCCCCGCCTCCTCGCCCCCAGAGTTCTATAGTTACATCACGTTGCATTGTTGTCACACATTCAGGGCGCTGCATCTAAACCGGTGAGTGATATCATCTGTTAGCTGTTCTGCCAAGCGACCTTGACTGCACAAATATTTGCCTAAAGTCTATGAGACATGCCAGCATACAGTGGTGGAAATAAGTATTTGATCCCTTGCTGATTTTGTAAGTGTGCCCACTGACAAAGACATGAGCAGCCCATAATTGAAGGGTAGGTTATTGGTAACAGTGAGAGATAGCACATCACAAATTAAATCCGGAAAATCACATTGTGGAAAGTATATGAATTTATTTGCATTCTGCAGAGGGAAATAAGTATTTGATCCCCCACCAACCAGTAAGAGATCTGGCCCCTACAGACCAGGTAGATGCTCCAAATCAACTCGTTACCTGCATGACAGACAGCTGTCGGCAATGGTCACCTGTATGAAAGACACCTGTCCACAGACTCAGTGAATCAGTCAGACTCTAACCTCTACAAAATGGCCAAGAGCAAGGAGCTGTCTAAGGATGTCAGGGACAAGATCATACACCTGCACAAGGCTGGAATGGGCTACAAAACCATCAGTAAGACGCTGGGCGAGAAGGAGACAACTGTTGGTGCCATAGTAAGAAAATGGAAGAAGTACAAAATGACTGTCAATCGACAAAGATCTGGGGCTCCACGCAAAATCTCACCTCGTGGGGTATCCTTGATCATGAGGAAGGTTAGAAATCAGCCTACAACTACAAGGGGGGAACTTGTCAATGATCTCAAGGCAGCTGGGACCACTGTCACCACGAAAACCATTGGTAACACATTACGACATAACGGATTGCAATCCTGCAGTGCCCGCAAGGTCCCCCTGCTCCGGAAGGCACATGTGACGGCCCGTCTGAAGTTTGCCAGTGAACACCTGGATGATGCCGAGAGTGATTGGGAGAAGGTGCTGTGGTCAGATGAGACAAAAATTGAGCTCTTTGGCATGAACTCAACTCGCCGTGTTTGGAGGAAGAGAAATGCTGCCTATGACCCAAAGAACACCGTCCCCACTGTCAAGCATGGAGGTGGAAATGTTATGTTTTGGGGGTGTTTCTCTGCTAAGGGCACAGGACTACTTCACCGCATCAATGGGAGAATGGATGGGGCCATGTACCGTACAATTCTGAGTGACAACCTCCTTCCCTCCGCCAGGGCCTTAAAAATGGGTCGTGGCTGGGTCTTCCAGCACGACAATGACCCAAAACATACAGCCAAGGCAACAAAGGAGTGGCTCAGGAAGAAGCACATTAGGGTCATGGAGTGGCCTAGCCAGTCACCAGACCTTAATCCCATTGAAAACTTATGGAGGGAGCTGAAGCTGCGAGTTGCCAAGCGACAGCCCAGAACTCTTAATGATTTAGAGATGATCTGCAAAGAGGAGTGGACCAAAATTCCTCCTGACATGTGTGCAAACCTCATCATCAACTACAGAAGACGTCTGACCGCTGTGCTTGCCAACAAGGGTTTTGCCACCAAGTATTAGGTCTTGTTTGCCAGAGGGATTAAATACTTATTTCCCTCTGCAGAATGCAAATAAATTCATATACTTTCCACAATGTGATTTTCCGGATTTAATTTGTGATGTGCTATCTCTCACTGTTACCAATAACCTACCCTTCAATTATGGGCTGCTCATGTCTTTGTCAGTGGGCACACTTACAAAATCAGCAAGGGATCAAATACTTATTTCCACCACTGTATGTCTTGTGCTGCTGTGGGCCCTGGCTCTTGTGGCCCTGTACCGAAAGATAGCACCTCTGGCATGTTTGTTCAAGTCTCTAGTTGTTGGAAAAAAACAGTGCAAACAATCAAACTTCAGAACTTTCCCTCTTCCCTACCCCTCTCCCTTCCCCTCCCTCCCCCCAAAAAAACCCCCCTCCCCCCTCCCCTCTTCTCAGCACAAGGTAACGATCAGTGGTCTATCGTTAATTTGATTGTGGTACTGTTAATTGAGAATTCTACAGTGAGCTGTGGGTTGTAAAGTGTTCCAAAAGTTCGCCCACGTCTTTTGAAGCGTTTGTCCCTCCCGTGAGGCCAGGTCATGGACTCCACGCCTCTCCAACTTCAGCAGTTCTATCATTTGTGTCCTCCAGGCTTCCACTAGTGGGGCTCTGTTTTCTCTCCAGTGTAGCAGGATGACTCGTTTCCCCATCAATATGGCCCTCTGCAGAAATGAGCAGAAGCCTGGAAGGGAGGGCTTGGCATGTTTAAATTCTCCAAATAGAAGCAGAGGCTGCCTCTGGATAGAGCGTCACCAGTAGGTCTTGATCTCGTTGAGAATGTGGGTCCACAGTTGGGAGGTGTAGCGACAGGACCAGAACATGTGGCTGAGTGAGGTGTGAGCTGCCCCACACATGTGTCTGAGTGTCCAAAGCCCGCCTTAAAAGCTCGTACAGGTGAAACATAGTGCAGAGCCTCAGGGCAAATTTATATTGCATCTCCCAAAAGCGGGTGAAAATTGTGGTGCGGCGTATAGAGTTCATAAAACTGCACAGTATCTCTTCTGTGATCTCCGTTTGTAAATCTGTGGCCCAGTTGCATGCCTTGGTGCGATAGTCTATGTCTTCAGTCGAATCCTGTAGGTATCTATGATGATACTTTAAAGGCACAGGATTCTGTGCTCCTAGTGTCAATGTGGTGTTTAGTGTATCTTGAACATCCTCACTCAAGTTGCTCCATCCCAGTGCTGTGATATAATGATGGACTTGTAAATAGGCAAACCAGTCACGCTCTGTCAGCTTAAAATCCGATTGTAATTCCACAAATGGCCGTATCTTGCCGTCTTCAGACACCAGCTGGTAAATATAGTGTACTCCACTCCTCCGCCAACGAGCAAAGGCCGGCGAGAAAGTCCCTTCTGGAAAGTCTGGGTTGCGGAACAACGGCAGGAAGGGAGTCGCTCTCCAGTCAAAGTAGTGCCTCTTGCAAAGCCATTTCCAAGCTGCTCTGGCTGCTGCTACTAATGGATGTGTTCCCAACCCCTCTTCCAGCCTCTGTCCCGGTGCATGTAACCCCAAGCCCAGGTGTGTAGTGGGAGTAAGGCCCATCTCTAAGGGGGTCACCGAGAAATCTTGTTTTCCGGTTAGCCAGTCTCGTATGTGCCTCATGGAGCACGTTATCGTTAAGTATCTTATGTTTGGGAGGCCCATCCCCCTCATGTGATTTTGGTGTCTGTATTACCTGTATTGGGAGTCTGGGCCTCTTCCCATCCCACAGAAACTGCTGCATGAGATGATTGAGTGCCTGTTCCTCCCTCCACCTCAAGTGTAAGGGCAGCATCTGAAACGTGTAAAGCCACTTAGGGACAATCATCATATTAAAAAGGGCCACACGACCCGAGAGAGAGAGGGCACATGCTCCACAGCTGCAACAGTTTCCTGGTTTTGACCAAAAGCGGGAGAACATTAGTCTCGTATAGCGTTCTCATGTCAACCGGTATCTGATGTTTTGCCCACCGTAGTGGAAACAGACCCCTCCATGCCTGTCTTACCATGTCACTGAGTGGTAGGGCCAGAGATTTAGTTTTATTAAGTTTATAGCCGGAGAGTTTCCCATATCTGTCTATGACGGAAAGGAGAGATGGCACGGAGACCTGTGGGTCGCTCAACAACATTAGCACATCATCCGCATATGCAAGTACTTTTATCTCTGTCTCGCATACTTGAATGCCCTTTATGTTTTTGCATGCTCTGATCTCCGCTAGCAGGAGCTCTAGGGTCAACAAAAAGAGCAGCGGGGACAAGGGGCAACCCTGCCTCGTGCCTCATCCGATGTCAAAACCTTCTGTGAGGACCCCATTTACTCGGAGTCTTGCCCGTGGACGCGTGTATAGCATTTCTACTGCGTGGAAAAACCACCCCGTCAAACCTCTGTCTTTCAGGGCTTCGAACATGAAAGGCCACTCCACTTGATCAAAAGCTCGCTCTGCGTCTAAGCTTACGAGCAGCCCGTGTGCCTCCCTGTGTTCGCCCGACCACATTGCCAAAAGTAATTTCCGGACATTGAGGACTGACTGTCGGCCACGAACAAAACAGGCTTGTTCCTCTTGCACTAGTTGTGGTATCAGAGGCGCCAAACTATTTGCTAGGATGCGGGCCAATAGTTTTATCTCTACTTTAATAAGAGAAATTGGTCTGTAAGAGCTAGGTTCCAGTGGATCTCTATCGTTTTTGGGGATCAGGCTTATTGAAGCTATATTCTTATGTGGAGGAAAGTGACCCGTTTCTACCGCTGAGTTAAGGTATTCTGTTAGTGGGCCTAGTATATGCAATTTCAGCATCTTGTAAAATTCTCCCGACAGGCCATCTGGTCCTGGAGCGGAATGTAATTTCAGACCCAATGGCTGTCTGTAACTCTTTCGCTGCTACCGGGTTATTAAGAGAATCCAGGTGGGCTGTTAAGTGTTTCCCCAATCCCCTCTCTTGTAGATAGGTCTGTATATGTGTGCACACGTCTAGATCCTCTGATTGCCCCCATATAATGCGGTGAAGTGGCTGTGAAAGGTCTGTGCTATCTCCGGTAGATTGTTTGTGATCCCACCCCCAGGCCTCCTTATGGCTGAAATAAAATGAGACTTATGGGCACCTTTCACCATCCTGGCCATCATCCCGCCTGCTCTATCTCCATATTTATACAGCTGATATTTTCTGAATAACAGGGATTTCATTGTCCTTTCATGCAGCAAGCTATTCAAGGCTGCTTTAGTGGACATGAGGAGTTCATAATTTGACTGGGTTGGTTCTCTGGTGTATTTTCGCCTGACCCCTCTCAATTTCTTTTCTAGATCTGCTATGCCTTTTGTTATTTCCCTGTTCCGCCTGCTGACATAAGCTATTATCTCACCTCTGAGTACTGCTTTGGCCGTGGACCAGAACAAAACAGCATCTTCGATGTGTGCGAGGTTGTGTGTTTTAAACTCCTCCCATTTCTTTTGCAAATAGGTATGGAAATTGCTAGAAGAGAACAAGTAGGCTGGGAATCTCCACCCTGGCGGCCCCTGGAAGAACACTCCTGACTCTATATCTACCCAAATAGGGGAGTAGTCCGAAATCTCCTCCGGGCCAATCGTAGCGGTTACAATTTTTGAGAAGAGATCTTGGGTGGCCAAAATGTAGTCTATTCTAGACTGTGTGTGGTGTGCTCTGGAGGTGTGGGTATAATCTCTCTCTTCCCTGTGTAAGATTCTCCAAGGGTCTACCAAGCCTATTTCCTGACGAAAGGTCTCGAGGATGGAGGGAGAGGGTGTAGGCCTCTGCATCGGTGGGTTAGATCTATCTAAGTCTGAGTCCATTACCAGATTCATATCACCTGCCAATATTAGGGGCAGCGTCTGTTGGCTCTGGTATCGTGCTAACAAGTGGGCATAAAACTTCTGTGCCGATGTATTGGGGCCATATACCGATGCCAGCAAAATCTCCTTCCCTTGTAAATTAAGCTTGATCCTCACCAGTCTCCCCTCTCCATCTTTGAATTGCATTTTTGCTGTGCACATGAGCGCTTTATGTATTAAGATGGCTACACCACCCTTCTAGCCCGTTGCTGGGGAGCAAAATACCTCCCCTACCCAGTGGCGCCTTAGTTTGTCACGTTCTTCCTGGGAAAGCCTAGTCTCCTGTAAACACGCTATGCCTACTTTGTGGCGATTAAGTGCAGTTAATATTTTAGATCTCTTGATTGGGGAAGAGATGCCTCCCACGTTCCAGGAGACCAGGTGTACCCTACCAGCCGACATGTTGACTAATGCTCTGCCGAGTTGGTAACAGTGTCAGGTGTTCCATCTCTCCCGAGAACCCAGCCTTGCCCCGGAGATCCTCCCCTCCCGTTACGCATCTTTTGTCCGTGTTTCTCTCCCCAGTACCAAATACGGTTATATGGTGCACTATGATGACCCAATGAAGTGTGTTCTGGCTGATGTTATTGTCTTGTGCTGCCTCCCTCTCTAACATTCCCCAACTGCTACTACCTAAGGATCTAACCCCCCCCCCCCCCCCCCCCCCAATCTAACCCCTAGCATCCCTTCCCTATTCATCTACCCTTAATTATTGAAATTGGGAGTCCCTACCATGCATGAAGACTTCCGCCCTTGCAAAGGTGTGATGTTATGCACTGTCTCACTTACTGTGTGTGCCGCGGCAGCCATTGCCAGACCTCCTTGCGGTTCTCACTCTCCTGCTTCCTGCGTCGTCTTATCAGTCAGAGTGTTCCAGTTCAGTGACATAACCTTTTGCAGCCTGATCAGTATCAAATGATCTCCATCTGCCCTCATGTCGTATTCGCAGCACCGCTGGATAGATAAACATGAATCTTATCTGTAGCTCTTGTAGTCGGTGGCACAGCGGAGTGAACTTCCTCCGGCGCTCTTGGAGGGACACCGAGTAATTTTGAAAAATTCGTATGAGGTGACCCTCATATTTGGTGTCCTTTCGCTTTAATCTGTAGCCCCTCAAAATCTCTAGTTTGTGTATATAATTGTGTACCTTCAAGATGACTGCATGCGGGGCCTGGCGGCCATCTTGCTTTCTACCCACTCTGTGTACTCTCTCCAGGCACAGGCCGCCTGCATGATCGGACAGGGCGAATTCCGACGCCAACCATTTCTCCACCACAGAGGCCAACACAGTATCGCTGATGGACTCCGGTATGCCAATTAGGCGCAAGTTGCTGCGTCTCGATCTATTTTCAAGATCGTCGACCTTTTCATTCAGCGCTTGAACGGTGTCCTGAAGTTGTTTTACTGTCTGTTGCATCGGGGGCCACTTGTCTTCAAGCTGCGAAACCCGCTGCTCTAGCTCGCCAGCCTGCTTCGTGGTTTCTGCTAGCCTGGATTCAAAAGTTTCCCATCTGCGCTGATAGGCTTTTGAATCGCGGTTCCAGCGCTTTTGCCACCGCTGTGGTGATTTGTGATATCTGTTCCTCGGTGAAAACAAACCCGCCTCGTGGCATCTGCTGGTCCGTGCCTGGGTCTGCTGCTCGCTGTGTCTCCTTATCTTTTTTTGCGCTTCTAGCGGGCATTGTTTTATTCGACGGTGCGATGAATTTGTCCATCAGTGGATTATCTTCGCCGATTTGAGGATTTACCGGCTGGCTCCGAGAGTTTAGTGTAGATTTTTGACGGTTTTGGGCGTTAGGCCTCGGAGAGCAGAGAACTCACGTCTTGCTCTCTCAGCGCATCACGTGACCCCCTATAACGGCATTATAACATCCTCATGCACTTGGGCCCTCGCTCCAAGTGCACAGAGTTTCCAGGTGCTTTTTGGCTAGGATCAGGTGACCCTCAGGGGGAGGAATGCTGGCTTCGGCCTAACCCCTGGTAAGCCTTTCCTCAGCTGAGAGGTGCCCAGCTCTACCACCGGCTGCCTTTCAGGTGCTGTGGAGGACTTGCAGCTCATCTGCATATCCTTACAGCCTTCTCCGGGGTGACACCCAGGTCCACTCCGATCCACTCAGGGCCTCCGCTCTAGGTGCCGCGCACCGAGGCATTTTTCTCTTTACATCTAATCTTTTTCCCAGTTGCTAAAGTACCTCAGTCGTTTATGGCCCCTATTCACATTCTCTTCCTAGCCCTGTCCCTTCCTAATCTTTTCCCTCACCCCCTACCTCTCTCCGCTATAGGAACTCACTGCCCATCCATCGACTTCATCACCTCACCTCCTCTCCTACCCTCTTCCTCCCTCTTGGCTTTTAATCTCCGTCTCTTTCTTCCCTCCATTTTGCCTTCCCCATTCCACCTAAATACCTCTTGCCTTCGACGCCTTCATGGCCACACCTCTCCTACTCTCCTCCGCTCTCTTTTACTCCTTCTCTTACTCTCAGCTGGTGACATCAATCCCAATCCTGGCCCTCCTCACCAACTATTATCCCAACTCTACAGATCTCACCGCGACCTCTCTAACCTCATCTCTATTCCTCTACTCCCCTCCTCTTCTCTGCCCTTCTCTTGCGCCCTATGGAATGCCCGCTCTGTCTGTAACAAACTCCCCTATATCCAGGACCTCTTTATCTCGCATCACCTCCATCTGCTCGCCATAACAGAAACCTGGCTCTGCCCTGATGACTCTGCTTCATTCGCAGCCCTCTGCCATGGCGGTTATCTTTTTTCACATACTCCTCGCCCTGCTGGTCGCGGGGGCGGTGTTGGACTACTTCTTTCTCCCTCCTCCAGATTTCAACCCCTTCTTCCACCTCAATCTCACTGTTTTTCCTCCTTTGAAGTCCACTCTATCCGCCTTTTCTCTCCTCTGCCTCTTCGAATAGCGGTCATTTATCATCCCCCTGATAAGTCCCTTTCATCCTTTCTCAGTGACTTTGATGCCTGGCTTGCCTTCTTCCATGATCCTTCCTTCCCCTCTCTCATCCTTGGTGACTTTAATATTCCTGCTAATGATCCTTCCAACTCTTATATTTCCAAGTTACTCGCTTTAACATCCTCCTTTAATCTCCAACTATGCTCCACCTCCCCCACTCATCAAAATGGTCACTGTCTTGATCTCATCTTCTCCTCCAACTGTTCATCCTCTATTTTCCTTGCCTCTGATCTTCCCCTCTCTGATCACCATCTTATAATTTTCACACTTAAATCTCCTCCCTCCCAGTCCCGTCCTATCTTATCTAATTTATCTAGGAATCTTCACGATACTGATCCTTCATCTCTATCTTCCCATGTTTCAAACCTCCTCTCTACTGTGGCACCATCCACGTCTGTCAACGAGGCTGTTTCTTCTTACAACAATACTCTGTCCTCTGCCTTAGACACTCTTGCACCTTTGATGACCCGCCCTATAAGGCGTACAAAACCCCAACCTTGGCTGACTTCTAATATCCGCTACCTACGTTCCTTTACCCGCTCCGCCGAACGCCTCTGGCGGAAATCTCGGGCCCTTGCTGATTTCTTACACTTTAAGTTCATGCTGACCTCCTTCCAATCTGCTCTTTTACGTGCCAAACAGGATTATTATATCCAACTGACCAACTCTCTTGGCTCTAACCCTCGACTTCTCTTCACCATGTTGAACTCTCTCCTCAAGGTTACCCTCCCCCAACTCCCCCTTCATTATCTCCTCAGACCCTTGCTGAATTCTTTCACAACAAGGTTCAAAAGATAAACCTTGAATTCTCTACCTCGGCACCTCTACCTCCACTAGTCCGTTCCCCTCTCTCTCCTTTCCCTCATTCCTTTTCCTCTTTTCCTGAAGTTACTATAGAGGAAACTACACTTCTCCTTTCTTCCTCAAAATGTACCACCTGTTCCTCTGATCCCATTCCCAACCACCTTCTAAATGCCATCTCACCTGCTCTTATTCCTTTTATCTGTCACATTCTCAACCTCTCACTTTCCACTGCAACTGTCCCTACTGCCTTTAAACATGCTGTGGTCACACCTCTCCTTAAGAAGCCTTCGCTCGACCCTACTTGTCCCTCTAATTACCGACCCATCTCCCTCCTTCCTTTTCTCTCCAAATTACTTGAGCTTGCTGTTCACCGCTGCTGCCTTGATTTTCTCTCCTCACATGCTATTCTTGACCCACTACAATCTGGTTTTCACCCTCTCCACTCAACCGAAACTGCGCTTACTAAAGTCTCCAATGACCTGTTACTGGCTAAATCCAGAGGTCAATATTCCATCCTCATTCTTCTTGATCTTTCCGCTGCTTTTTGACACTGTCGATCACAGCATACTTCTCGATACCCTGTCCTCACTTGGATTCCAGGGCTCTGTCCTTTCCTGGTTCTCTTCCTACCTCTCCCTCCGCACCTTTAGTGTTCATTCTGGTGGATCCTCTTCTACATCTATCCCTCTGCCTGTCGGTGTACCTCAGGGTTCTTTTCTATCTACACTTCTTCCCTTGGTTCATTAATCTCATCCCATGGCTTTTCCTACCATCTCTATGCTGATGACTCCCAAATCTACCTTTCTACCCCTGATATCTCACCTTGCATCCAAACAAAGTTTCAGCGTGCTTGTCTGACATTGCTGTCTGGATGTCTCAACGCCACCTGAAATTAAATATGACCAAAACCGAGCTTCTCATTTCCTCCCCAAACCCACCTCCCCGCTCCCCCCGTTTTCTATTTCTGTTGATGGCTCTCTCATTCTCCCTGTCTCCTCAGCTCAAAACCTTGGGGTCATCTTTGACTCTTCTCTCTACTTCTCTGCTCATATCCAGCAGATTGCCAAGACCTGTCGTTTCTTTCTTTACAACATCTGTAAAATCCGCCCCTTTCGAGCACTCTACCAAAACCCTCATCCACACCCTTGTCACCTCTCGTTTTGACTACTGCAATCTGCTTCTTGCTGGCCTCCCACTTAGTCACCTCTCCCCTCTCCAATCGGTTCAAAACTCTGCTGCCCGTCTTCATCTTACTCATACTACCCCTCTCCTCAAGTCGCTTCACTGGCTTCCTATCCGTTTTCGCATCCTGTTCAAACTTCTTCCACTAACCTATAAATGTACTCACTCTGCTGCTCCCCAGTGTCTCTCCACACTCGTCCTTCCCTACACCCCTTCCCGTGCACTCCGCTCCATGGATAAATCCTTCTTATCTGTTCCCTTCTCCACTACTGCCAACTCCAGACCGTGCCTTCTGTCTCGCTGCACCCTAAGCCTGGAATAAACTTCCTGAGCCCCTATGTCTTGCCCCATCCTTGGCCACCTTTAAATCTTGACTGAAAGCCCACCTCTTTAACATTGTTTTTGACTCGTAACCACTCGCCTCCACCTATCCTCCTCTCCTCCTTCCTGTACACATTAATTGATTTGATTTGCTTACTTTATTTTTTGTTTATTAGATTGTAAGCTCTTTAAGCAGGGACTGTCTTTCTTCTATGTTTGTGCAGCGCTGCATACGCCTTGTAGCGCTATAGAAATGCTAAATAGTAGTAGTAGTAGTAGTGTTTTCAATCCCTTTTCTAATAATACTCAACATTCTGTTCCCCGCCTTAGCCGCCGCAGCACATTGAGCTGAAGATTTCAATGTCCTATCCACGATGACTTCCAGATCCCTTTCTTGGTCCGTAACTCCTAAAGCGGAACCTTGCATGACATAGCTGTAATTCGGGTTCCTCCTTCCCACATGCATCACTTTGCACTTGTCAACGTTGAACTTCATGTGCCATTTGGACGCCCAATCCCCCAGTCTCATGAGGTCTTCTTGTAATCTTTCACACTCCTCCTGCGATGAGACGACCCTGGATAACTTTGTGTCATCTGCAAATTTAATTACCTCACTAGTTACTCGCATCTCAAGGTCATTTATAAATATGTTAAAAAGCAGTGGTCCCAGTACAGACCCCTGAGGGACCCCACTAACTACCCTTCTCCATCGAGAATAATGACCATTCAACCCTACTCTCTGCTTCCTATCTTTTAACCAGCTCTTAATCCATAATAATACACTACCTCTGATCCCATGACTCTCCAGTTTCCTTTGGAGTCTTTCATGAGGCACTTTGTCAGGCGCCTTCTGAAAATCTAGATATACAATATCCACCGGCTCCCTTTTGTCCACATGTTTCTTCACCCCCTCAAAAAAATGCAGTAGATTTGTGAGGCAAGACTTCCCCTCACTAAATCCGTGCTGACTTTGTCTCAGTAGCCCATGCTTTTGTATGTGCTCTGTAATTTTATTCTTAATAATAGCCTCCACCATTTTTCCCGGCACTGACGTCAGACTCACCGGTCTATAATTTCCCAGATCTCCTCTGGAACCCTTTTTAAAAATCAGCGTTACATTGGCCTCCCTCCAATCTTCCGGTACCACACCTGATTTTAGGGACAAATTGCATATTACTACCAGTAGCTCCACAAGTTCATTTTTCAGCTCTGTTAATACTCTGGGGTGAATACCATCCGGTCCTGGTGATTTACTACTTTTCAGTTTGCAGAACTGCCCCATTAAATCCTCTAAGTTTACAGAGAAATCGTTTAGTCCTTCTGACTCGTCTGCTTCTAATACCTTTGCCAGCACCGGTATCCCTCCCAAATCCTCCTCGGTGAAGACCGAAGCAAAGAATTCATTTAATTTCTCCTCTACGGCTTTGTCTTCCCTGATCGCCCGTTTAGCACCACAGTCGTCCAGTGGTCCTACCAACTCTTTAGCCGGCTTCCTGCTTTTAATATACCTAAAAAAAGTTTTGCTATGTGTTTTTGCTTCTAATGCTAACTTTTTTCAAAGTCCTTCTTATCCCTCCTTATCTCCTTTTTGCATTTGGCTTGACACGCCTTATGTTTTATCTTATTGTCTTCAGTCGGTTCCCTTCTCCATTTTCTGAAGGATTGTTTTTTGGCTCTAATAGTTTCCTTTACCTTACTGTTTAGCAACGCTGGTAGACATTTGGTCTTTTTGCCTCTTTTTCTAATACGTGGAATATATTTGTCCTGTACTTCTAGGATGGTGTTTTTGAACAGCATCCACGCCTGATTCAAGTTTTTTACCCTTTCAGCTGCTCCCTTCAGTTTTTTTTTCACCGTTCTTCTCATTTTATTGTGGTCTCCTTTTCTAAAGTTAAATGCTAGCGTATTTGGTTTCCTGAGTTCACTTACTTCGTAGCCAATATCAAAACTGATCATATTATGATAACTGTTATTAAGTGGCCCTCGCACTGTTACCCCCCGCACCAGATCTTGAGCTCCACTAATGATTAAGTCTAGTATTTTTCCTTCTTTTGTCGGCTCCTGAACCAGCTGTTCCATGAAGCCGTCCTTGATTTCATGCAAGAAATTTCATCTCCCTTGCATGTACCGATGTTTCATCAACCCAGTCTACAAAAGGGCCTGGCCTACAATTCCCTTCGAGTTCAAGTGGCAGTGTTTGCCTGCTTACGGGGGAAAGTCTCTGGCTTGTCCCTTGCTGCTCATTCGGATATTGTCTGATTTCTCAGAGGGGCGCTTCGTCTCCGTCCTCCGTTGCGGTCGCCCTGTCTGGCTTGGAACCTGGAGCTCGTGTTGAAGGCGCTTCAGAGAAGGATGTGACTCTCAAGACAGTTTTTTAGTGGCAATGACGTCGACAAGAAGAGTGTCTGAGCTTCAGGCTGTTTCCTGTCGGGATCTTTTTCTACAGTTCTTGGAATCCGGGGTAACTGTTCATACGGTGCCTTCCTTTCTGCCTAAGGTGGTTTCAGCTTTTCACCTGAACCAGCCCATTTTTCTTTCTTCCTTTTGTAAGGAGGAGTTTCCGGACTCCTTTGGGCAATTGTGCCTTTTGGATGTCCGTAGGGCTCTGTGGCAGTATCTGCAGATGTCAAATGAGTTTAGGAAGGCTGATCATTTATTTCTTCCTTTGGCAGGTCCCCGACGGGGGTTTCCGGCGTCTAAGGCCACTATAGCCCGCTGGCTTAAGGAACTTATTTTTTCTGCTTATCTGCTTTCAGGGCAGTCACCGCTTGAAGCAGTTAAAGCGCACTCTATGAGGGCAATGTCCTCTTTGTGGGCTGAAACCGGGTGTCTTTTTTCTTCAAGAGGTCTGTCGTGCGGCTCCCTGGAATTCTCAGCTCTCTTTTGTGCGGCATTACAGGCTGGATGTGACAGCGCGGCAGGATGCGCATTTTGGAGCGCACGTGCTTGCTCGTGGAGTTGCCTGTTCCCACCCTACTTAGGGAGTGCTTTGGTATATCCCAACAGTTAATGGATTCATCTGCTATTGATGACAAGGAAGGGAAAATTAGGTTCTTACCTTCATAATTTTCTTTCCTTTAGTCACAGCAGATGAATCCATGATCCCTCCCTGTCTGACTTTAGTTTTTGTGCAGATGTTGCATACAGACATTGTGCCTCATCAGGGGTACTTGAAGACAAGCTATCTGAGTTACTACATGATATTTTTATTGCAGGAGGTTGATAACGTCCCTCCTTTGTTTGGTTATTGCTCCGGTTCAGGGGAGTTTGTTCTCTGTGAGGAAAGTTTGTTATTTTGCCTTTCTTATTCACTCTTCTTTGGAAATTTCATGTACTGAAGGCAGAGGGGGCTGGGCATCCAGGAACACCATGTGCTTTGAGTGTTCTCTATCTCCACCTGCTGGTAGGCAGATACAACCCATCCGTTAATGGTTTCATCTGCTGTGACTAAAGGAAAGAAAATTATCAAGGTAAGAACCTAATTTTCCCATTCTGGACTGTATGGACAGTTAGAAATTTGTCAACAGAGACCATAGCTGGGTTGATTAAAATAATGGATTTTTTGAATACCTCACATGATTTTATTTTAGTCATGAGCAATGTATACCATAGCCCATTATGCTTTCTTTATACCATAGCCCATTTCCTTAGCCTATTGTACCTCACATGATTTTATTTTAGTCATGAACAATGTATACCATTGCCTATTATGCTTTCTTTATACCATAGCCTATTTCCTTATCCTATTATGCTTTCTTTTCAGGTAAAACCAATCAATGAAAAGCTGAGGGAGATAAGGGGAGCCAAAATGATGATTGATGTTGTACAGACAGCCACTGCTTCACTGAAGAAAGTGATTCATTTTGTATGTGGCAATGGGTTGGTCTGTGAGACTGTTAAAGAAGCAAGACAGATTGCATTTGATGGTCCTGAGAGGCTGAAAGTAAGGAAATAAATTAGAAATGTTATGATTATTTTGCCCATCCCTATTTAGTCCATTAAAACGTATTATGCAAGCTATAGTTGTTTGTTTCTTGTAACATGAAAATATGGGAACTGTACCTTTTCGCTAAAATAATTTAAAGTTTTAAGTTTAATGAAAGTCTTTTTTTTTTTTCAATTTGTAAATTTTATTGAATAAACAGTTTAACAACAATCTAGAGCCTTAGGCTCCTCATAAGTACATAAGTAATGCCATACTGGGAAAAGACCAAGGGTCCATTGAGCCCAGCATCCTGTCCACGACAGCGGCCAATCCAGGCCAAGGGCACCTGGCAAGCTTCCCAAACGTACAAACATTCTATACATGTTATTCCTGGAATTTTGGAGTTTTCCAAGTCCGTTTAGTAGCGGTTTATGGACTTGTCCTTTAGGAAACCGTCCAACCCCTTTTTAAACTCTGCTAAGCTAACCGCCTTCACCACTTTCTCCGGCAACGAATTCCAGAGTTTAATTACACGTTGGGTGAAGAAAATTTTTCTCCGATTTGTTTTAAATTTACTACACTAGTTTCATCGCATGCCCCCTAGTCCTAGTATTTTTGGAAAGCGTGAACAGACGCTTCACATCCACCTGTTCCACTCCACTCATTATTTTATATACCTCTATCATGTCTCCCCTCAGCCGTCTCTTCTCCAAGCTGTATAGCCCTAGCCTCCTTAGTCTTTCTTCATAGGGAAGTCGTCCCATCCCCGCTATCATTTTAGTCGCCCTTCGCTGCACCTTTTCCAATTCTACTATATCTTTCTTGAGATGCGGCGACCAGAATTGAACACAATACTCAAGGTGCGGTCGCACCATGGAGCGATACAACGGCATTATAACATCCTCACACCTGTTTTCCATACCTTTCCTAATAATACCCAACATTCTATTTGCTTTCTTAGCCGCAGCAGCACACTGAGCAGAAGGTTTCAGTGTGTTATCGACGACGACACCCAGATCCCTTTCTTGGTCCGTAACTCCTAACGTGGAACCTTGCATGACGTAGCTATAATTCGGGTTCTTTTTTCCCACATGCATCACCTTGCACTTGCTCACATTAAACATCATCTGCCATTTAGCCGCCCAGTCTCCCAGTCTCATACGGTCCTCTTGTAATTTTTCACAATCCTGTCGCGATTTAACGACTTTGAATAACTTTGTGTCATCAGCAAATTTAATTACCTCGCTAGTTACTCCCATCTCTAAATCATGTATAAATATATTAAAAAGCAGCGGTCCTAGCACGGACCCCTGAGGAACCCCACTAACTACCCTTCTCCATTGTGAATACTGCCCATTTAACCCCACTCTCTGTTTCCTATCCTTCAACCAGTTTTTAATCCACAAAAGGACATTTCCTCCTATCCCATGACCCTCCAATTTCCTCTGTAGCCTTTCATGAGGTACCTTGTCAAACGCCTTTTGAAAATCCAGATACACAATATCAACCGACTCCCCTTTGTCCACATGTTTGTTCACTCCTTCAAAGAATTGAAGTAAATTGGTCAGGCAAGATTTCCCCACACAAAAGCCATGCTGACTTGGTCTCAGTAATCCATGTCCTCGGATGTGCTCTGTAATTTTGTTTTTGATAATAGCCTCTACCATTTTCCCCGGCACCGACGTCAGACTCACCGGTCTATAATTTCCCGGATCTCCCCTGGAGCCTTTTTTAAAAATGGAAACTTTTGTTTCTTACCAACCAATGTACGTTCAGTTCACAACTTTCCATATCCACAATTTCTCCCCCATCCCCTATTTACCCCTCCCTCCCCGCCTTAGACACTCCCCCCTTCCTCCCTCCCCGCCTTAGACCCTCCCCGCCTTAGACCCTCCCCACTTCTACTTCAGTGGTTCCGTCAGCCCTAACCCCTATGTTGTCTCTTAAAATATTATCCAGATGTATCCACTCCTCAGCTTTAGAATTAAATTTCCCCCTGCATCGGTCTGTCATCTTTTCTAGTACAGCCACCACCTTAAGTTTTACCATCCAATTATGTATTGTTGGACCTGTTTTCAGCTTCCAATTCGAAGCTATAATAGTTTTCGCTGCTGCAAGACCTATTCTTTTAAGTCTCCATTGCCACCTCTTCCCCTTCTTATTTCCCCACCCCAGTAAGCACCACTTGGGATCACATGGAAACAAAACAGGGAACCCAATGCCTTAGTTAATAATCATGTCACCTCCCCCCAAAATAATTTCAACATCGGACAATCCCACCATATGTGATAGTATGTGCCCGTGTCCTGTTCACATCTCTAACACTTATCTGTAGCCTCTGGGTACATTGCTTTTACCTTTTCAGGTGTATAATACCACCTACTTAATATCTTATAAGCATTTTCTTTAATTAATACACATACTGAGGTTTTCTTAACCTCCATTCAAACTCTTTCCATTCAGGAATACTTAATTCGCTTTGAAGATCCCTTTCCCAAGCCAGCATATATGGTAATTTGACAAGATCTTGTCCTCTAAGGTGTCCATAAAGCCTAGAAATCCCTTTTACCCCCTGATCTATCGCCCCCCACAAATTTTCCAATTTTTCTTACTCTTCTAGGTCCTCCCTTAACCGTTTCTCTTTTATTATGTAGTGCTTTACCTGGAGATAGGCAAACTGGTCTGTATCAGGCAATGCATACGCTTCTCTAAGTACTTCAAAGCTCTTAAGGGTCCCTTTTTCCAGAAAATCCCTAAAGTGGATCAGCCCGTTCTGGAACCAGGTCAAGAAAACCTTGTTCTCTCTCCCCCCTGGGAACCCAGGTTCTTGGATAAGCCAAGCGTACGTTGATCGCCTCTGTGAATTTCTTAATTTCTGTTTTAGCTCTCCCCATATCGCCAATAGATGTGAAATAAAGGGGTACAAAGTCAGCCTCTTATATGTGTACTCTGGAATAGAGGCCCACAAAAGGCCATCCAACCTTCCTTCCTGAACAAAAATTTGCTCTAACTTTGTCACTGGTGATAAATCCACTTTACTCCATTCGCCAATCTGCTTTAGTTGCGCTGCCCAATAATACCAGAGCACATTAGGCATATTTCTTCCTCCTTGTTCCACTACTCCCCACATAACCCTCTGTGACAATCTAGCTAGACGTCTCTCCCATATAAATCCCCGCAACTCAGACTGTATTTTTAGTAACTTCCCCTTAGGGACCGGGATCGGCAACGTCTGGAATAGGAACAGCAGCCTGGGCAAAATGTTCATTTTGACTGCAGCTATGCGCCCCCACCACGATAGCCAATTATTTCTCCATCTACTCAAATCTCTCCTTATAACTTTAAATAGTGGTACATAATTCAAAGGATATAAATTACTTAATTCTTGTGAAATCCATATTCCTAAATATTTAAATTTGGTCCGTGCCATCTTAAATCCAAATCTCTCCCCCATTCTCTCAAGCTCCCCTTCTGTTGCATTAATACCCATCAACTCCGATTTGTCTAAATTTACCTTAAATCCTGACATTAAACCAAACCTACTTAGTTCCCTTATTATAACAGGTAATGTCCTAAGTGGATTTGCTACATAAAACAGAATATCAGCAGCGAACAATGCAACTTTTTGTTCCCTCCCATCCTGACCCCCCCCCCCCAATTTCCGCCAGTAATCTTACTCTCTGCGCTAATGGCTCTATAGAAATAGCGAATAGTAGCGGGGACAGCGGGTATCCTTGCCTTGTTCCTCTTTGGATATACAATGTCTCGCACCAGCTCCCATTAATTTTAATCCGCGCCATTGGTGACGCATAGAGCCCTTTCACCCAGCCTACAAAAGCTCTTCCCAAACCCATTTCCAACATAACTTCCCACAGATATTCCCACTCCATTCTGTCAAATGCCTTCTCCGCATCCACCGTAGACAGCGTCAAAGAATCCCCCCTGTCTTTGGGCCCCCGAAGTTATATTCAGAGTTCGCCTAATATTGTCGGCCACCTGCCTTTGTGCTATAAACCCTGATTGATCTTCATGTATAATGTGTGGCAGGATTCTACTCAGTCTATTTGCCATGATCTTTGCTAAAATTTTTACATCTGTATTCAACAGTGAGATAGGTCGGTAAGATCCGCACACTGCGGGATCTCGCCCTAGCTTTAACAACACCGATATCCCCGCTTCATACATACTATTGGGTAGTCCCCTCTCTACAAAACATTCATTGCCAATCCTCATCAGTAGTGGCCCCAGCTCTTGACTAAATATTTTATAATACTTGGCAGTAAACCCATCTAGTCCGGGAGCTTTTCCTCCTTTTAATCCCTTAATAACCTCTTTGACTTCTTCCAATGTAATCGATGCTTCCAGCTCTACCCTTTGCTTCTCTGTAACCCTCTTTAAGCCTAGCTGCCTGAGGAATTCCCTAATCCCTGCTGTGGTAGACCCGGATTCTTTAGTATATAGCTTTGTATAATACTGTACAAATTGGTCTCTAATTTCTACATTCTGATGGAATATTGTATCCCCTGGACCCTTTATTTTGGTAATTGTATTTTTTACTCATCTGTGACGCAGCCCCCTAGCTAGCATCTTCCCCGCCTTATTGCTAAATTCAAAGAATTTTTGCTGCAACATATTTCTTTGATGTTCCATCTGTTCCATCTGTATTTTTTGCAATTCACCTCTCCATTTCGATAATTCTATGACACTCTGATATTTCCCCTCGTGTTGATGTACAGCCTCATGGTGAGCCAGTTGCTGGCGTACCTCCAACTCATACTCCTTCCTTTTTTTTTCTTCCTGGCCCCCCTTTGTATTAAATGTCCTCTTAACTACCGCCTTCAATGCATCCCAAAGAGTCCCCTCTGTTACTTCCCCATTATCATTAAATTCTAAGTATTCTTTTATGATTGCCTGTATTCCTTGACAATCTCGGTCATCTTCCAGAAGTGACTCATTAAGATGCCAAATAGTTCCTTTGCCCCCCGTTCCAAATCGACCCAAAGATAACCATACCGGGGCATGGTCTGAGGCATGTATGCTTTCAATCTCTGAGCTTTGTACCTCCCCCCACAATGATCGACTACACCAAATCGCATCAATCCTCGTATATGATTGTTGAGCATGTGAATAGTGAGAGAAGGATTTTTGCCCAGGATGCTGCAATCTCCACACATCTATCAAATCCAGCTCCCTCATCATTCTTAGGAACTGCCCCCTAATTTACATCCCCCCTCCCATTCGTCCCTTGGAGTGGTCAATCCCATCCACTGGAAAATTGAAGTCTCCTCCCATAACCACCCTTCTTTCCACAAATGAGGCTAGTTCTGTTCTAATTGAGTCAAAGTACCCTCCTTGTCCTGTGTTGGGGCCGTATACATTAACAAATGTAATGGGTGAATTACTTATCTTTCCTTTCAGTGCGATACACCTGCCTTCTCCATACTACTACTTAACATTTCTAGAGCGCTACTAGGGTTACACAGCGCTGTACAATTTAACAAAGAGAGACAGTCCCTGCTCAAAGAGTTTACAATCTAATAGACAAGTGAACAGTCGGTCCGATAGGGGCAGTCAAATTGGGGCAGTCTGGATTCACTGAACGGTAAGGGTTAGGTGCCGAACACAGCATTGAAGAGATGGGCTTTAAGCAAAGACTTGAAGACGGGCAGGGAGGGGGCTTGGCGTAAGGGCTCAGGAAGGTTGTTCCAAGCATAGGGTGAGGCGAGGCAGAATGAGCGGAGCCTGGAGTTGGCGGTGGTGGAGAAGGGTACTGAGAGGAGGGATTTATCCTGTGAACGGAGGTTACGGGCGGGAACATAAGGGGAGATGAGGGTAGAAAGATAGTGAGGGGCAGCAGACTGAGTGCATTTGTAGGTAAGAAGGAGAAGCTTGAATTGAATGCGGTATCTGATCGGAAGCCAGTGAAGTGACCTGAGGAGAGGGGTGATATGAGTATATCGGTTCTGGCGGAATATGAGACGTGCAGCAGAGTTCTGAACAGATTGAAGGGGGGATAGATGGCTAAGTGGGAGGCCGGTGAGGAGTAAGTTGCAGTAGTCCAGGCGAGAGGTAATGAGAGCGTGGACGAGAGTTCGGGTGGTGTGTTCAGAGAGGAAAGGGCGAATTTTGCTGATGTTAAAGAGGAAGAAGCGACAGGTCTTGGCTATCTGCTGGATATGCGCAGAGAAGGAGAGAGAGGAGTCAAAGATGACTCCGAGGTTGCGGGCAGATGAGACGGGGAGGATGAGGGTGTTATCAACTGAGATAGAAAGTGGAGGAAGAGAAGAAGTGGGTTTTGGTGGAAAGACGATAAGCTCGGTCTTGGACATTGTCAGCAAGCACCCCTCCGTGCTGTCCGCTCTTGCTTCGACACCTCTCTGTGCTGTCGGCGCTCCGCTCAACACCTCTCTGTGTGGTCTGCGCACCTCTGAGCACCTCTCTGAGCTGTCCTTCTTCGCCCACACAATTGGGGCTAATCCATCTCCTCAACGGACCTGTTCCGGCTCACTTGCACAAAAGCAATTCACAGTACTGTTTATTCTGCAGAGCACTTTTATTTCAGAGCCCCACCAGCGGGCGCATAGAGTATGCGCTGTATTCCAGCTGCTGGTCTCTGTACAACTTACTTCCCTTCTTCTTCCCCTCTCCCAACAAACCCCAACAGTTCCCAAAAGTTCCTTCTTGCAACTCCAAACCCACTTGAAATAGACCTTTGAGTCAGTCAGTTCCTCTACTCACTTTCTCCTACTGCCTAGGAGATAGAGGCATTTTCTCCTCCCTCACTTGTCAGACACCAACACTCTGACAACCTCCCACAGAAAATGTCCAGACTGACCTTCTTCATGTAATTACCCTCTGTCCTGAGCAGAAGAACTCCATTTGCTCTTGTTCAGCTTCTTTCATGGCATTTTCACAGTTCTCCACTAGCTCAATCTCCTCCCACTCCATGGAGTCTTCCCCCACCCTCTCTCCCAGGTGCTGCTCCTCCACTTGATTGTCCTCCATCTCCCAATCACCTGCTGGCCTTTCTGCCTGCTGGGAGTTGGAGTGCTGTCCCTCCTGTTCCCTCCTCCCTTGCAAGTGCTGCTGGGTTCTGTAGTTCACTTCCTTTCTTGCAAGTCTCCTACCCCCTTTCCCCGGCAGAGAGTGATCTTCCTTTCTAGGCCTACTGCCCCTGTCAGCTCTTCTCTGCCTTCCCTCTACCTCCTCCTTACATACCCCCCCGCTTAAGAACCTTTTACCCTCCCGGGGCTTGACTCCTTCAACCTCCTGACCGGCCATTCGGGACAGAATATCAACATTCCCCAATAGTTTGCCTGCCCGATGCTCCACCCAGAACTGAAAGGGTTGCAAGGACAGATACCAACGCATAAGTCTGGCATTAGCGCTTTTCATCTGCATTAACCATTTCAGGGGGGCATGATCCGTAATAAGCCTAAAGGGCCGTCCCTCTAAATAGTATTGACACATTTGGGTGGCCCATTTAATAGCCAAACACTCCTTCTCAATGGTGGCATATCCTTTTTCATGAGGAAGGAGTTTACGGCTCAAATATAACACAGGATGTTCCTCCCCCTCATGGATCTGAGAAAGTACTGCCCCCAATCCCACCCCCGAGGCATCCGTTTGCAGCACAAAGGGTTTGTCCCATTCAACTGCCTTCAGCACCGGATCCTCACATAGCGCTAAACGCAACTCTTGAAAGGCTTCTTTCTCCTCCTCCCCCCATTTCAACTGATTCGGCCGATTCCCTTTTAGCATATTTGTTAAGGGCTCAGCCTGTGAGGCAAAATGGGGAATGAACCTGCGGTAGTACCCAACTAGCCCAAGGAAACTCCGCAGCCTTTTTTTTGTTGCCGGATAAGAAAACTCCCTAATACTTTGTACTTTATCCAACAAGGGTTTTACCTGCCCACCCCCCACCTTATAGCCCAGATATTTAACCTCCTGCTGGGCAAAGTGACATTTCTGGGGATTAAGTGTGAGCCCTGCCTCCCGGAAAGCTGTTAACACCTTCCTGACCTGCCTCATGTGTGTAACCCAGTCCTCACTATGGATAATGACATCATCCAGATAAGCCGCAGCATAACTCTGATGGGGCCGTAAGACCCTATCTAGCAGGCGCTGACAGGAAGCCGCCGCGGAGTTTAATCCAAACGGCATCCTCTTAAATTGAAAGAGCCCCAAAGGGGTAGAAAAGGCCGTCTTGGGCTTAGACTCCGCAGATAAAGGAATCTGCCAATATCCCTTGGTCAAGTCCAGCGTAGACAGATACTGAGCCGACCCCAACCTATCTAATAAATCCTCAATACGAGGCATAGGATAGGCATCAGGCGAGGAGAGGGCATTAACCTGGCGGAAATCAATACAAAACCGCCAGGTATCGTCTTTCTTAGGCACCAGCACCACTGGACTTGACCAAGGACTATATGATTCTTCAATAATACCATACTCCAGCATTTCCTTCACCTGTCTAACCACCTCTTGTTGTTTCACCGGGGACAGCCTATAAGGTCTTTGCCTAACCACCCGGCCCTGATCTGTAATAATCTCATGCATGCTCAAATGTGTCTCCCCCGGACAGGGAGTAAGGACATCCTGGAACTCTTCTAGTAGTGCCCCAAGTTCCTGCTGCTGATCCTTATTTAACTCCTCTGCAATGTGGGGCTTCAGGGACTTAAAGATGTCTGAGATCTGAGGCCCCAGATCCTCCTCCTCCATCGCCTTAGTCCCGCCCCACAGCACCTTCCTTTCCCTCCACAACTTTAACACATTCACGTGATATGTTTGCTTTCTCCCCCTCTTATTCCTCACCTCATACGTAACGGGCCCCAATTTCTTAGTAATCACCCCCGGTCCCCTCCACCGACTTTCAAATTTATGAGGGCCATCTGCTATCATAATTATGACCTTCTCCCCTTCTGCAAACCCTCGCTCTTTCACTCCCTGATCATAATATGATTTTTGATATTCTTGACTTTTACCCAATTTATCCCGGGCGTAGCCCCCCAATCGTCGCAACCTACCCTTCAGGTCAAACAGATAAGAGACCACCGTACAGTCTCCTCTATCCGGAGGCACCCATTGTTCCCTCAGGATATCCAAAATTCCCCGCGGGCCCCTCCCATACATCAATTCAAACGGAGACACTCCTAATGAAGCCTGCACACTCTCCCTACAGGTGTATAAGACAAATGGCAAGAGGCGATCCCACTCATCCATACAGCTCCCCAACCCTCTACGCAAGAGAGTCTTAAGAGTCTTATTAAATCTCTCTACCAGACCATTGGTCTGAGGATGGTAAGCTGCGGTACGGATGTGTGCAATACCAAACGCCTCCCATACTTGAGCCAATGTACGGGAGAGAAAATTAGTACCTCTATCAGTAAGTACTTCCCGGGGAAACCCCACCGTATAAAAAATGTGAATCAGCTCAGCGGCAATCACCTTAGCTGACACTGTACGCAGGGGCACCGCCCACGGGAAACGGGTGGCCATATCTAACACCACCAAAATATACACAAAACCCCTCCGTGACTTGGGGAGCGGTCCTACAATATCCATAGCCAGGCGGCCTAGCGGAACCCCAATACGAGGCAAGGGACATAAAGGCGCCCGCTCTGGCCCCCTCTCGGCTACCTTCTGACAGAGCCCACAGGAATTGCAATACACTTCCACTTCTTTATAAACCCCTGGCCAATAAAACCTTCGCAAAACCTGGTCCAGGGTACCCTGTGTCGCCTTATGTCCCCCCAGCGGGTGATCATGAGCTAATCTCATGATCAGGCTACGAAACCCCTTAGGTATCACCAACTGTTTCTGCCACCCGCTCCCTATTGCCGAGCTAACTCTAAATAGCAGCCCCTTTTCCACCCTAAAATGCGGGGAAGAGCCCCCCTCCCCTTCTCGGGCCCTACTCCAGGCGTACTGCAAGGTACCGTCAGACTCCTGCTCCCTCTGAAAAGAGGGAAACTGCTCTAGGAGCTTCCCCAGGTCCCTTGGAAAATCTCCTTCCCCCTCAACCTCTATCATGGCCTGCCTTCTTTTCCATTGAGCTCCCTTATTTTGCCGGACCCCTTTCCTACTTTTCCCCGGGGTACCAAAAATCTCAGGATGAAAGGGAAAAATCTGATCCAAAGAAAGAACCTTCCCACCCTCCTGCTGTGACTGACACTGAGCCCGGGTAGTTACAAAGGCTTTTCCCCCTTTCACATATAGGGAAAAAGGGGCCCAGTCCCTCCCCAGTATCAGGTCCTGTGGCAGTCGAGACAACACCGCTACTAATATCTGGTGTGCCCCCATAGGCCCTTTTACGGTCACCCAATGTAAAGGATACCTAGTACTAGCCCCATGAATGCATTGAATAGCTACCTCCCCCTGGCTAGCCCCTCTCTGATCATACTTTCCCTTACTTATACGGGACCATAACCTCCTTGAAAGCATAGATTGGTCAGCTCCCGAGTCTAACAGGGCCTCCACTTTCACCCCCCCCCCCCCCCACCTCCACGACCTGAGTAAAGGGATTGGACACCTGTTTATAAGAATGAGAAGTAAAGCCCTCCTTGGCCCTACAATCCTTCCTTACGTGCCCTTTATGCCCACACCTATAACAAATACGATCCCCGGCATACCCCGAGACCCCCATTCCCCCTTCACCCATACCGGCCAGTTCCCTCTTTGCCTGGAGAGGCTTAGCCCCTGTCATATATCTTTCCTTTCCCGCCCGCACCCCACCCCCACCCACATGTTGGGACTCTAGAAAGCATTCCATACTTTTAACAGCTTCATCCAAAGACCCACAGCCCCGCCTAATCAAGTCCCTTCTCAATTCTGCTGGTAAGGCCTCCAGAAACTGCTCCAACACCAGCTCTAACATTACTTGAGTCACTGAGTTTTTTTCTGGTTCTAACCACTTGGTGGCCAAATCCAGTAATTTCTGGGCCAAAGCCCTGGGCGTCTCTCCTTCTGCCCACCTCCACTCTCTAAATTTCCTTCGGTAGGACTGCTTACTTAGCCCATACCTGTCCAGAATAGCCCGTTTAAGCTTAGCATAGTCCGCAATCTCAACAGCCGGGAGACTGCGAAATGCTGCCAGTGCCTCCCCGGATAATGCCGGAGCCAGTCTCATAGTCCATTGCTCCCCTGGCCAGGCTGCAGCAACCGCTACCCGTTCAAATGCCCCCAGGTAATCCTCTATGTCGTCCTTATCGGACAGCTTACCCCAGGGTAACCAGTTCATCCCCGTCAGGCCTCCGGTCAACGGTGCTCCTCCCGTTGCAGTTCCCTCTGGCATCGTCGGCCTTGGCTGTTCCCGTGCTCCTCCTTTCAACAACTCCTGACACAGTTCCAGAAGCAGCTGTTGCTGGGCCCTCGATGCGGCCAAGGAGTCCTCCATCAATTTGTGTGCCAGTTCCTGTTGTTTTTGGAATTGATGGGCCATGAAGGAAAACATCTCCTTTGGATCCATTGTGCTGGCCTTCTTCTCTCCTAGACAACACACAAAAACAACAACCTCCAAGTGCAGCTGCTTTTATAGGTTTGCCACCCTGCAACCACACCCAAGCATCAGCAAAATCCCTTTCCAGCCCTGCTATATGCTCACCGGATAGCCCAGGATTTTGCGCCTTGCTCCTCCTTCTCTTGGAGAACCAGGAAGTTCTGTCAAATATCCCACCACTGCCACCAAATGTCAGCAAGCACCCCTCCGTGCTGTCCGCTCTTGCTTCGACACCTCTCTGTGCTGTCGGCGCTCCGCTCAACACCTCTCTGTGTGGTCTGCGCACCTCTGAGCACCTCTCTGAGCTGTCCTTCTTCGCCCACACAATTGGGGCTAATCCATCTCCTCAACGGACCTGTTCCGGCTCACTTGCACAAAAGCAATTCACAGTACTGTTTGTTCTGCAGAGCACTTTTATTTCAGAGCCCCACCAGCGGGCGCATAGAGTATGCGCTGTATTCCAGCTGCTGGTCTCTGTACAACTTACTTCCCTTCTTCTTCCCCTCTCCCAACAAACCCCAACAGTTCCCAAAAGTTCCTTCTTGCAACTCCAAACCCACTTGAAATAGACCTTTGAGTCAGTCAGTTCCTCTACTCACTTTCTCCTACTGCCTAGGAGATAGAGGCATTTTCTCCTCCCTCACTTGTCAGACACCAACACTCTGACAACCTCCCACAGAAAATGTCCAGACTGACCTTCTTCATGTAATTACCCTCTGTCCTGAGCAGAAGAACTCCATTTGCTCTTGTTCAGCTTCTTTCATGGCATTTTCACAGTTCTCCACTAGCTCAATCTCCTCCCACTCCATGGAGTCTTCCCCCACCCTCTCTCCCAGGTGCTGCTCCTCCACTTGATTGTCCTCCATCTCCCAATCACCTGCTGGCCTTTCTGCCTGCTGGGAGTTGGAGTGCTGTCCCTCCTGTTCCCTCCTCCCTTGCAAGTGCTGCTGGGTTCTGTAGTTCACTTCCTTTCTTGCAAGTCTCCTACCCCCTTTCCCCGGCAGAGAGTGATCTTCCTTTCTAGGCCTACTGCCCCTGTCAGCTCTTCTCTGCCTTCCCTCTACCTCCTCCTTACAACATGTTCAGTTTCAGGTGGCGGTTGGACATCCAGGCAGCAATGTCGGATAAGCAGGCCGATACCTTTGCCTAGGTCTCCGCGGTGATGTCTGGTGTGGAGAGATACAGTTGGGTGTCATCAGCATAGAGATGAAACTGGAAACCATGAGATGAGATCAGGGAGCCCAGGGAAGAGGTGTAGATTGAGAAGAGAAGGGGTCCAAGGCCAGATCCCTGGGGAACACCAACAGATAAGGGGATGGGGGTGGAGGAAGATCCATGAGAGTGAACTTTGAAGGTGTGGTGGGAGAGATAGGAGGAGAACCAGGAGAGGACAGAGCTCTGGAACCCAAATGAGGACAATGTGGCAAGAAGTAAGTCATGATTGACAGTGTCAAAAGCGGTGGATAGATCGAGGAGGATGAGGATGGAGTAGTGGCCTCTGGATTTGGCAAGGAACAGGTCATTACAGACTTTAGAGAGTGCTGTTTCTGTCGAGTGAAGAGGGCGAAAATCTTTGTATATTGCTTCTTTAACAAATCGTAAATTTTCTTTAACATAAATGATCAGCCCCCCTGTTTTATCCCCCTTAGAACTGGCCAGTGGGAACCCTTCTCCCAATCCCTAATGCAGTATCAGCGATACATCCTGCTGTCTGATATGGGTCTCTTACAACATGAATACATCCCACTTCATTTTTCGTAATTCCCGAAAAATAATGCTTCTCTTCCCTGGACTGTTTAAACCATTGACATTCCAAGATCCTATCCTCAATCCCCCTACTACCCTTCCCCTCGTACCCTGCCCCCTCCCTCTTCCCCCCGAGATCCATCCCCCTTCCTCAACTGGCCTTCTCCCCTTCCAGCCAGTTATGTCCCGTAGGAAGTAAGCCCCCGCTGGAGGCCCCTATTTTCAACCCTTCTTCGCTTGGTCAACTCCCCCCCTCTCCTTTCACATTCAATCTTTCCCCCTACTTTGCATACTTGCTCTCCATACCATATCTCCATACATTAAACTGTCTTTGATCATTGGAAAGTCAGCAACTCTCTCTTTTCAGGTTATATTTCCAGGCTCGGTTTCCAATTTCTCCGCTCGAGGGGAAAGGCAACCCTTTCCCCCCACCACTCTTGTCCATCTGTTCTTCTCTCTCTCAGTTGAGCCCCGCTGCTGACGTTGGACTTCATGTTTGTCTGTGGGAACATCTGTACATCCCAATTCTCGCAACACTCTCCATGCCCCCAGCGGGGATTGAAGCTTTTGAGTTTTACTTCCTTCCCACTGTTATTTATAATCTGAATGGATGCAACCATCTGTATCTCAGTCCAGTCTTTTGAAAGTATGCTATAACATCCTTACAGTCTCTACGCCTTTGAAGCATTTTTCTGGCCAAGCCCTGGAACACTTTTAATTTGCTATTTTTCCACTCAATCTCGCTCATACTTCTGGCCTTTTTCCAAACCTACTCCTTAATTCTGAAGTCGTGGAAGCAGGCAATGATATCTCTGGGTATACCCCCTCTCTGTGAACCCAAGCTGCGGTGTGCTCTTTCAATCTCTATTTGCGCTGAAGTTTGTGGTGCTTCATCGCTGCTTCCGTGCTGCTGGATGAAAGTGCAAATTTCCTGCACTACTTTCACCGCGTCTTTAAATTGGTCCTATTCTGGCTATGTTAAAGTTAACTGGAAAGCAGCTATATACCTAGCCATATGTATACATTCTGTATCTGTACATGCAATTCTTATTTATCATATAACAAGAAGATTTATGGAAGGGGAAGAAGTAGTTGGGAAGGGAATGAGGCTAAGCAATTCATATTAGATGGCAGAATAGAAGTGGGTTGTTGTAATAATATAATTTCTTGCTGCACAAGATGTCTCTGAGTCTGAATTTACTATCGATCAACAGATTAAACAGCATAATTAGAGGGAGTAGGGATGGGGGGGTTGGGGTATTTGGGGATAAAAAGAAATTCTTTGATGACTGTAGGAATGCTGGATGATTTTGCTATATGTGTACCATATTCATGTTGAAGTTTTATGCATGTTTGTATTGATCTTCCAGTCAATAAAAAAGATTCAACATAAATTGGTCCTCCTCGGGGATCCCCTTGAAGCGCAAATTATTGCGTCTGCTTCTATTTTCTAAATCTTCCGCCAAGTTTTCTAGTTCCATTCTCGATTGGCTTTCTTTTTTAATAGCTGTACGGAGGTCCTGTACCTCGTCCATTAATGTCTCAGTCTTCTCTTTGTTTTCCGTTAATCGATTACCTATCTCTTTGATTTCTTCATGAAGCTCAGCTACTGCCGTTTGGATGCTGTGTCCTGTCGCAATGAGTTCTGTCTTTAGCTCCTTGAACCAGCGGAAGAAATCTTGTTTATTCAGCTCCGATTCACTTTCCACGGGCTCCTCAGGGTCTGGGTCTGATTCAGATTCTCCAGGCGCCATCTTGGTTCGTCATGTGACCGCCCGTAGTCCCGCACTCTTGCCCATACTCGGAGCGTTGGTTGTTTATTTAAATTTTGCTAGCTTTTTCCGAGCTGCCATTATTTCTTATAGCTGTTTCTCTTCGTTTGGAGGAGTTTTTCCCAATAATTCGAGAGGGAAGTCGTTTTTCAGCCCCAGTGGTCGCAGTGCTCCATTCTCAAGCGGCCATCTCCGTGCGCTGACGTTACTTCCTCCTAATGAAAGTCTTTATATATTGCCCTTCAGCAAGACCAACACTTCATAGTTTCATTACATAATATAGAAAAACTTATAAAAGGGAGAAGCCAAGGTAATTAGAAATATAGTAAGTAATTGTGATATGTAATGGAGAAGTTTAGAAAAGGATAAGAATTAGGTTCATGTAAACTAAAACAGGAGTGGCCCAATGCCTTAAGCCTCTACCCCATACAGGTGAAGCAATTGCAATTTAAACCATCCTACTACTTGCATGAATCGTGGAAGGCATCAAAAAAATTACCACTTTCCCTATCCACAATATTCAGCTCGTAACAGTCAATGGTTTTAAAGCTGTTTATTTATTTGTTACATTTGTATCCCACATTTTCCCACCTATTTGTGGGCTCAGTGTGGCTTACATAGTACCCTAAAGTCGTTCGTCAATTCTGGTGTAAACAGTTACATGGTGATGGTATGGTAGAATCAGTTTCAAGTAGAACAACATATTGGAGAATCATATAGAGGAAGAGTTACGTTATGTCCATTACGTTCTGTGGTTTCGTAGTGTTGCAGGGTTCAGGTATTTAAGTAGAGTCGGTAGGGTATACCTTATTGAACAGGTAAGTTTTTAGTGATTTCCGGAAGTTTAGGTGGTTATACGTTGTTTTCACGGCTTTTGGTAGTGCTTTCCATAGTTGGGTGCTTATGTAGGAAAAGCTGGATGCATAAGTTGATTTGTATTTGAGTCCTTTGCAGCTTGGGCAGTGGAGGTTTAGATATGTTCGTGTTGATCCGGATGTATTTCTTATTGGTAGGTCGATGATGTCTGTCATGTATCCCGGGGCCTCGCCGTAGATAATCTTATGTACCAGGGTGCAGATTTTGAAGGCAACACGTTCTTTGATTGGGAGCCAGTGCAGTTTTTCACAGAGGGGCTTGGCGCTTTCGAATCGCGTTTTTCCAAATATAAGTCTGGCTGCTGTGTTTTGAGTGATGTTAATTTTCTTTATGAGTTGTTCTTTGCATCCCGCATAAATTCCATTGCAGTAATCTAGATGGCTTAGTACCATTGATTGTATCAGGTTCCGGAATGTTTCCCTCGGAAAGAATGGTTTCACACGTTTGAGTTTCCGCATTGAGTGGAACATTTTCTTAGTTTATTTATGTCACATTTGTATCCCACATTTTCCCACCTATTTGCAGGCTCAATGGGGCTTACATTGTACCATGAAGGCGTTTGCCAACTCCAGTAGAGAAACAAGTACAGAGTGATGTTATAGTCAATGAGGTTCATATGTTCTCCGAGGACAAGCAGGCTGCTTGTTCTCACGACTGGGTGACGTCCGCGGCAGCCCCCACCAACCGGAATAAGCTTCGCGGGCGGTCCGCATGCAGGGCACGCCCACCGCGCATGCGCGGCCGTCTTCCCGCCCGTGCGCGACCGTTCCCGCCAGTCTTTTCTTTTCCGCGCTGGAGAGAGTCGTGCGTCGCCGCTCTCTCTTAGTCAGCCCCGGAAAACCGTCGCGTTGTTCGCAAATTTGTTAATTTTTTGTTTCTTGTTGCCGCGCGTTCCAGACCTTTCTTTTTCCTTTTAAAAAAAAAAAAAAGAGAGAGAACGCGCTTAATTTTTCCCTCATTTTCTAGCGGGGGCGTCGCGTTGCGGCCTTGTGGCCGCGCGGTCGATTTATTTTTCGAGGTGTGATTTACTGCCACCATCGACGACTTTAACTTCGCCGACGCGATTTTTCCGTCGATGTCCTTGAAGGTCCCGAGTGGATTTAAGAAGTGTGGTCGGTGCGGCCGGCCTATCTCGCAGACCGACACCCACGCTTGGTGCCTGCAGTGCCTCGGGCCGGAGCACAATATCAGGTCGTGTTCTTTGTGTCTTGGTCTCCAGAAACGGACTCAGGTTGCGAGGCAAGTTCTTCGGGACCGTCTTTTTGGAACTTGCGCCGGCCCCTCGACGTCGACCTCGACGGCATCGGTATCGACGGTCGGTTCTTCGGTACCGGTATCGATGTTCGCGAAATCGGCACCGATGGCATCGACTCCAGGAGTACAGGTCCCATCGGCCCGCCGGTCCTCCGGTGACGGTAGGGGTGAGAGGCCGCGTGGGCAATCGGCCCCGGTCACTCCCTCTGCCCATGGCCCTCGTGACCGAACCCTGTCCGACCCAGCCCCTCGAGACCAAGGGGGATCGACCTCCTCCTCCTCCGTTCCACCTGGCGCCGATGACGGGCACCGCAAAAAACAGGCCCTCGGTGCCGGAGAGGAGTCGACGCCGAAGCGTCCACGTCGAGAGGAGAGGTCCCCCTCGGTAGTGGAGGTACCGACGCATCAGGGTCCCAGCACTTCGGTGCAGTCTCCTGGACCCGAGCAGCTTCCGGCACCGACGCCTCTACCAGCCCCCCCGTCTTTCCCTACAGCGGGCCTGGACGAGTACCTCCGATCCATCCTTCCGGGGATCCTGGAAGGGCTGATGCGCTAGGCTGTGCCAGCGCCGGGGGTGCTTGCGCCCTCGGCGCTGTTGACTGTGGCGCCGGCAAGCTCTAGCCCGGTGCCGAGGCCTTCGACACCGCCGCCGCTTGCGGCGCCGGTCTCGACCGCCACGCAGGTGGAGTCGACGTCGATGGAGGGAGCTTTGTCCCCGCCGGTGCGGGAGTCCACCGCTCGACGACACCGAGGCCTCGGTGCCTCGACGTTGAGCCGGGCCCGGTTCCGGACTCAGCTACATGAGCTTATGTCCAATACCGAGGAAGAGGCCTCGTGGGGGGAAGAGGAGGACCCCAGATATTTCTCCTCAGAGGAGTCTGTGGGCCTCCCCTCTGACCCCACGCCTTCACCGGAGAGGAAGCTCTCGCCTCCTGAGAGCCTCTCCTTTGCCTCCTTTGTTAGGGATATGTCTATATGCATTCTCTTCCCCGTGGTCTCTGTGGACGAGCCGAGGGCTGAGATGCTCGAGGTCCTCGACTATCCATCACCACCTAGAGAGTCCTCCACGGTGCCGTTGCACAATGACCTCAAAGAGACACTGCTTCGGAACTGGATGAGACCATTATCTAATCCCACCATTCCCAAGAAAGCAGAGTCCCAGTACAGAATCCACTCGGACCCAGAGTTAATGCGGCCCCAATTGCCCCATGACTCGGCGGTCATGGATTCTGCTCTCAAGAGGGCACGGAGTTCGAGGGATACCGCCTCGGCGCCCCCGGGGCCGGAGTCTCGCACTCTGGACTCGTTTGGGAGGAAGGCCTACCAATCTTCCATGCTCGTGACCCGCATCCAATCTTACCAGCTCTACACAAGCATCCACATGCGGAACACTGTGAAGCAACTGGCGGACCTGGTTGATAAGCTCCCGCCGGAGCAGTCCAGGCCTTATCAGGAGGTGGTCAGGCAGCTGAAGGCGTGCAGAAAGTTCCTGTCCAGGGGTATCTATGACACCTGTGACGTGGCATCTCGTTCTGCGGCCCAAGGTATAGTGATGCGCAGGCTCTCATGGCTGCGTGCCTCTGACCTGGACAACCGTACCCAGCAGAGACTGGCCGACGTCCCTTGCCGGGGGGATAATATTTTTGGTGAGAAGGTCGAGCAGCTGGTGGACCAACTGCATCAGCGGGAAACCGCCCTCGACAAGCTCTCCCACCGGGCACCTTCAGCATCCATCTCAGCAGGTGGACGTTTTTCTCGGGCCCGGCAGGCTGCGCCCTATGCTTTTGCCAAGCGTAGGTACACCCAGCCGGCCCGACAGGCACAGGGACAGCCCCAGCGCGCTCGTTCTCGTCAACAGCGTGCGCCTAAGCAGCCCCCTGCGCCTTGTCAGCAAGCACCCCTCCGTGCTGTCCCTTCACCACCTCTCCGTGGTGTCCGCTCTCCGCTCAACAGCTCTCCGTGTGGTCTGTGCGCAACTTAGCACCTCTCTGTGCTGTCCTTCACCCACACAATTGGGGCTAATCCATCTCATAAGCCGAACTGCTCCTGCTCACTTGCAAAGAGTAATTTATAGTACTATTTATTCAGCAGAGTACTTTATTCCAGAGCACAACCAGCGAGAAAACAGCAAGTCCACTGTACTATAGCTGCTGGTCTCTGTGCACCTGGCTTCCCTTCTTCCCCCACCTAACAATCCCCAATAGTTCAGAACAGTTCAGTCTTGAAACTTCACAACAACTTGAAATAAACCTTTGGATCAGTCAATTCCTCTACTCCTTTTCTCCTACTGCCTAGGAGATAGAGGCATTTTCTCCACCCTCGCTTGTCAGACACCAACACTCTGACAACCTCCCACAGAAATGTCCAGACTGACCTTCTTCAGGTAATTACCCTTTGTCCTGAGCAGAAGAATTCCATTTGCTCTTGCTCAGCCTCCTTCATGACATTTTCACTGTTCTCCCCTAGCTCGATCTCCTCCCACTCCATGGAGTCTTCCCCCACCCTCTCTCCCAGGTGCTGCTCCTCCACTTGATTATCCTCCATCTCCCAATCACCTCCTGACTTTTCTGCCTGCTGGGAGTTGGAGTGCTGTCTCTCATGTTCCCTCCTCCCTTGCAAGTGCTGCTGGGTTCTGTAGTTCTCTTCCTTTCTTGCAAGTCTCCTCCCCCCTTTTCCCGGCAGAGAGTGCTCTTCCTTTCTTGGCTTACTGCCCCTGTCAGCTCTTCTCTGCTTTCCCTCTACCTCCTCCTTACAGCCTCCACAGCAAAAGCCGGGGACGGGCTTTTGACTGGATCCACGGGAACATAGCCGCCCTCAAAGTGTCCGTGCCGGACGATCTGCCGGTCGGAGGGAGGTTAAAATTTTTTCACCAAAGGTGGCCTCTCATAACCTCCGACCAGTGGGTTCTCCAAATAGTGCGGTGCAGATACGCCCTAAATTTGGCCTCCCTTCCACCAAATTGTCCTCCGGGAGCTCAATCCTTCAGCTCCCATCACAAGCAGGTACTTGCAGAGGAACTCTCCGCCCTTCTCAGCGCCAATGCGGTCGAGCCCGTACCACCCGGGCAGGAAGGGCAGGGATTCTATTCCAGGTACTTCCTTGTGGAAAAGAAAACAGGGGGGATGCGCCCCATCCTAGACCTGAGAGGCCTGAACAAATTCCTGGTCAAAGAAAAGTTCAGGATGCTTTCCTTGGGCACCCTTCTGCCAATGATTCAGAAAAACGATTGGCTATGTTCCCTGGATTTAAAGGACGCATACACTCACATCCCGATACTGCCAGCTCACAGACAGTATCTCAGATTCCGCCTGGGCGCACGGCACTTTCAGTATTGTGTGCTGCCCTTTGGGCTCGCCTCTGCCCCACAGGTGTTTACAAAGTGCCTCGTGCTGGTGGCGGCGTATCTACGCAAGCTGGGAGTGCACGTGTTCCCATATCTCGACGATTGGCTGGTCAAGAACACCTCGGAGGCAGGAGCCCTCCGGTCCATGCAGTGCACTATTCAACTCCTGGAGCTGCTGGGCTTTGTGATAAATTACCCAAAGTCCCATCTCCAGCCAACCCAGTCTCTGGAATTCATAGGAGCTCTGCTGAATACCCAGACGGCTCAGACCTTCCTTCCCGAAGCGAGGGCCAACAACCTCCTGTCCCTGGCTTCGCAGACCAGAGCGTCTCAGCAGGTCACAGCTCGGCAGATGTTGAGACTTCTGGGTCATATGGCCTCCACAGTCCATGTGACTCCCATGGCTCGTCTTCACATGAGATCTGCTCAATGGACCCTAGCTTCCCAGTGGTTCCAAGCCACCGGGAATCTAGAGGATGTCATCCGCCTCTCCACCAGTTGCCGCACTTCACTGCTCTGGTGGACCATTCGGACCAATTTGACCCTGGGACGTCCATTCCAAATTCCACAGCCCACGAAAGTGCTGACGACGGATGCATCTCGCCTGGGGTGGGGAGCTCATGTCGGTGGGCTCCACACCCAGGGTCTGTGGTCCCTCCAGGAAAAGGATCTGCAGATCAACCTCCTGGAGCTCCAAGCGATCTGGAACGCACTGAAGGCTTTCAGAGATCGGCTGTCCTGCCAAATTATCCAAATTCGGACAGACAATCAGGTTGCAATGTATTACACCAACAAGCAGGGGGGCACCGGATCTCGCCCCCTGTGTCAGGAAGCCGTCGGGATGTGGCGTTGGGCCTGCCAGTTCGGCATGCTTCTCCAAGCCACATACCTGGCAGGTGTAAACAACAGTCTGGCCAACAGACTGAGCAGAGTCATGCAACCGCACGAGTGGTCGCTCCATTCCAGAGTGGTACGCAAGGTCTTCCGAGAGTGGGGCACCCCCTCGGTGGACCTTTTCGCCTCTCAGACCAACCACAAGCTGCTTCTGTTCTGTTCCAGACTTCAGGCACACGGCAGGCTAGCGTCGGATGCTTTTCTCCTTCATTGGGGGACCGGCCTCCTGTATGCTTATCCTCCCATACCTTTGGTGGGGAAGACCTTACTGAAGCTCAAGCAAGACCGCGGCACCATGATTCTGATAGCGCCCTTTTGGCCCCGTCAGATCTGGTTCCCTCTTCTTCTGGAGTTGTCCTCAGAAGAACCGTGGAGATTGGAGTGTTTTCCGACTCTCATTTCGCAGAACGACGGAGCGTTGCTGCACCCCAACCTTCAGTCCCTGGCTCTCACGGCCTGGATGTTGAGGGCGTAGACTTCACTGCGTTGGGTCTGTCTGAGGGTGTCTCCCGTGTCCTGCTTGCCTCTAGGAAGGATTCCACTAAAAAGAGTTACTTTTTCAAGTGGAGGAGGTTTGTCGTGAGAGCAAGGCCCTAGAACCTCGTTCTTGCCCTGCACAGAACCTGCTTGAATACCTTCTGCACTTATCAGAGTCTGGCCTCAAGACCAACTCAGTAAGGAATCACCTTAGTGCGATTAGTGCTTACCATTATCGTGTGGAAGGTAAAGCCATCTCTGGAGAGCCTTTGGTCGTTCGATTCATGAGAGGCTTGCTCTTGTCAAAGCCCCCTATCAAGCCTCCTGCAGTGTCATGGGATCTCAACGTCGTCCTCACCCAGCTGATGAAACCTCCTTTTGAGCCACTGAATACCTGCCATCTGAAGTACTTGACCTGGAAGGTCATTTTCTTGGTGGCAGTTACTTCAGCTCGTAGGGTCAGTGAGCTTCAAGCCCTGGTAGCTCATGCTCCATATACCAAATTTCATCACAACAGAGTAGTGCTCCGCACCCACCCAAAGTTCCTGCCGAAGGTGGTGTCGGAGTTCCATCTTAACCAGTCAATTGTCTTGCCAACATTCTTTCCCAGACCACATACCCGCCCTGCTGAACGTCAGTTGCACACATTGGACTGCAAGAGAGCATTGGCCTTCTACTTGGAGCGGACACAGCCCCACAGACAGTCCGCCCAATTGTTTGTTTCTTTCGACCCTAACAGGCTAGGGGTCGCTGTCGGGAAACGCACCATCTCCAATTGGCTAGCAGATTGCATTTCCTTCACTTACGCCCAGGCTGGGCTGGCTCTTGAGGGTCATGTCACGGCTCATAGTGTTAGAGCCATGGCAGCATCAGTGGCCCACTTGAAGTCAGCCACTATTGAAGAGATTTGCAAGGCTGCGACGTGGTCATCTGTCCACACATTCACATCACATTACTGCCTCCAGCAGGATACCCGACGCGACAGTCGGTTCGGGCAGTCGGTGCTGCAGAATCTGTTTGGGGTGTAAATCCAACTCCACCCTCCAGGACCCGCATTGATTCTGATCAGGCTACACTCTCAGTTAGTTGTTCTTCGTAGGTCAATTTTCTGTTGTACCCTCGCCGTTGCGAGGTTCAATTGACCTGGTTTCTTGTTTTGAGTGAGCCTGAGAGCTAGGGATACCCCAGTCGTGAGAACAAGCAGCCTGCTTGTCCTCGGAGAAAGTGAATGATACATACCTGTAGCAGGTGTTCTCCGAGGACAGCAGGCTGATTGTTCTCACCTACCCTCCCTCCTCCCCTTTGGAGTTGCGTTTTCATCATTTTTGCTTGTCATTCAACTGGCGGGAAAGGTCGCGCACGGGCGGGAAGACGGCCGCGCATGCGCGGTGGGCGTGCCCTGCGTGCGGACCGCCCGCGAAGCTTCTTCCGGTTGGTGGGGGCTGCCGCGGACGTCACCCAGTCGTGAGAACAATCAGCCTGCTGTCCTCGGAGAACACCTGCTACAGGTATGTATCATTCACTTTACAGACACATTGTGAATGTTAGAGAAGGAGAGTTAGTTGTGGATTTCACGTGGGTCTCTAGTGTAAAGTTGCGGTCGATTGTTATGCCAAGGAGTTTCAGGCTGTCTGAGATGGGGAGGGTGTAGTCTGGGGTGTTTATATTTATGGGGTTGTTCACGTTGTATTGGGATGAGAGGATGAGGCAGTGTGTTTTTTCTGTGTTGAGTTTTAGTTGAAATGCATTGGCCCATGAGTCCATGATGTTCAGGCCGAGCTTAATTTTGTTAGTGATTTCTGTCGGATCGTGTTTGTAAGGAATGTATATTGTGACATCGTCCGCATAGATGAAAGGGTTAAGACCTTGGTCGGATAAGGACTTGGCTAGTGGGGTCATCATTAGGTTGAAGAGAATCGGTGATATTGGTGATCCTTGAGGTACTCCACAGTCTGCTTTCCACGGTGATGATATGTTTGAATTTGATTTCACTTGATATGTTCTAGAGCTTAGGAAACCCTTGATCCCGCTAGGTATATTTCCTCCGATCCCGAATGTAACTCAGATTTTAATGCTTTGGCCATGTCTGACCACCAGCATTGAATAGCGAGGTCAGCTGCCGGCGTGGAGTTATCTAGGTGCCGGCTGATATTCATTGTCATTACCTGCCTAGCTGAGTGGGCAATGATAGGCCTTCCTTTTGTGGAGGCCTATCTGCCCAGTTAGCTATGTAACATAGTAGATGACGGCAGAAAAAGACCTGCACGGTCCATCCAGCCTGCCCAACAAGATAACTCATATGTGCATACCCTACTTTGATTTGTACCTGTGCTCTTCAGGGCACAGACTGTATAAGTCTGCCCAGCACTATCCCCGCCTCCCAACCACCAGCCCCGCCTCCCAACCACCGGCTCTGGCACAGACCGTATAAGTCTGCCCAGCACTATCCCCGCCTCCCACCACCGGCTCTGGCACAGACCGTATAAGTCTGCCCAGCACTATCCCTGCCTCCCAACCACCAGTCCTGCTTCCCACCACCGGCTCTGGCACAGACCGTATAAATCTGCCCAGCACTATCCCCACCTCCCAACCACCAGCCCCGCCTCCTGATCTCGACTAAGCGTGTGAGGATCCATTCCTTCTGCACAGGATTCCTTTATGCTTATCCCACGCATGTTTGAATTCCGTTACCGTTTTCATTTCCACCACCTCCAGCGGGAGAACATTCCAAGCATCCACTACTCTCACTGAATTATTGGACTGTGCTGACACTAACTGCACGGTGCTGTGGCAGTGAGAGTGGATATTCAGCAGTACAATGTGGTTAGATGCTGCTAGATATCCAGGGAGCTGCTTCTGCCTGCTTAAACCCCACTGAATGTTTACCCCTAAGTTTTAGGCCGGTCTTGAACTACTTTTAAGTTTAGGTCATGCGGTAAACAATAATGTCACAGGATAGACAAAAGTAAAAGAGGCCAGATTATTCAACTCTAGGCAAAAGATATGCAGTTCTCAAAATTTTCTTTTATGGGAGAAACTAATCAAAATTGTATATAAACATTTTTTTTAAAGCAAACAATGGCATGAAAAAAATATTTGCTGGTATGGAAAAGTTTGGAATAAGTGGACAAAAAGTAGGAAAGTGAAATTTTTTTTTTATTATTACCTGTTTGTTGCAAAATGATACCCAAAAGGTTTACACAGTGGAGGAGTGGCCTAGTGGTTAGGGTGGTGGACTTTGGTCCTGGGGAACTGAAGAACTGAGTTCAATTCCCAGTTTAGGCACAGGCAGCTCCATGTGACTCTGGACAAGTCACAACCCTCCATTGCCCCATGTAAGCCGCATTGAGCCTGCCATGAGTGGGAAAGCGCGGGGTACAAATGTAACAAAATAATAAACAGTTCAGGCTGTTTTGCCAACTTTTATGTTAAGCATTTCCAGCATCACATGCATGTTGTACGAGTTATTTATACAGGTTATTGAACTGGGTAAGGAAATGCAAAGGTGGAAATATTCACATTATTGGTTTTAGTTATAACTCTCTGTGGCTGAAGCACACGAGCAAGGCATTTGTATAGTAATGTTTAACTTCTTGTTGTCCATACTAGACAAGTTCAGAACCAGTGGGTTATGTCTACTGACCAACAGATAGAGACAGAGAAAAAAAGTAGTTCTGTGTGATTCGCCCCTTAAGAGCACCACACTCCTTTAGAATGTTCAATATTGCTCTGTCTCTAGCAGATGTTTGCAGACACACATGCATCTTATAGTCTGTTGACTGAGACAGCTGCAAGCCTAGTCAGCAACTGGGTTTCATTGAGCACAGGGGATACCTTTTCACTCTAGCTTTCGAGCTTTCTCTGTCTCAGACTTGGAGGCAGATGCACTAAAGCTAAATGAGCCTTTAATGACTCTCCAACGAGGAAAATTTGATCCGTTGCATGCATCAAAGGGCTTTTACCGAGGAAGCCAGCAGCTAACGAAAACGGAATGGAGATGAGCAATTAGTGTGAAAACCCCATTGAAACGACATGCACTAACCTTTTCCGATTGCCTTTACGCAGGAAAAAGGCAGGAAAACTAACGAGAGGTCTGGACCACTCATTAGGACAGCTCTGTGCCAGGAAAAATCATTAAGAGAAAAAATAAACAAACTTTGAGCCAATCCCAGCGCATTAGCAGAGCTAAAAGCGCTGTGATTGGTCCAAAGGACGTCAGAAAAACATAAATAAATAAAAATAAAAAAAAGGATCGGGAGGGGGCAAGGGCGCTCATCAGGAGCGTCCTGTACGGACGGCCTTGCCCCCCCCGCTGCTCCCCACTTTCCGCCGCTCCCCCCACCCCGAAAAAGCAAAATTCAAGCAGCCCCTGCCCCTCTCCCTTCCTCACTACTCTCTCACCTCAGCTCCGCCTCCCGACATCCTCCGTCCTGTGCCCCGCCCCCTTTTGGGGTCGTCGCCGCCATTCCCCTCCTCCATCGGGCCCCCCTCCCTCTTACCGGGCCCGTGCAGCGCCTCTCTCCTCTGTCCGAAGGCGCTGCACGGGCAAGAAGAAAGCTGATGCCTGCCTTCGCCCAGCTTCGATGGCGCGTCTTTCTCCTGCTGGGCCCGCCCCTGTCTGACGTCAGTAACCTACTCAATTGCGGAGACGAGAATTTATGAGTTTCAGACCTAGAGCAATTGCCCTAGGTGCTTTATTTGTTTTAAAATTTCCATGTCGCTGCATTATATCTATTGATTCAGTCACATATATGTTTCTTGAACCCCAAAAAATGAAGGTATTTATTAGTTCTAGAGAAAGTAGAGAAACTCAACCTTGAATGTTCAGTAGGTTGATACGCTGATATTCGGCTGTGAGTAATTGCATGACACCGCTCTTTGACTAAGTTGTATATTTCCCCCTTTTTTTCTTCTTTATTCCTTGTTTCTTGCCCGATAAATTGTGGTCTAAATTATTTTGGATTATTTCATGATTTGTAATATTCTGATAATTATTATTTCTTTTTCTCTGACATTTATGTTGTATGACTAAATGTATTATAAAATTCAATAAAAATAAAATTTAAAAAAAAACACTGGCTTGTACGTGATAGTGATTAACACAGGCGGTGGGTGGGGGGAAGAGTTCTTCCATGGGCAGACTTTGCCTCGGGTCCTCATGGGCTTCAGAAGAGCCACATCTTTCACCCATAGCCAAAATATAATCTGTTGTTTTTTTAGCCTTAATAGCATTTGTTCTGAAACTTGTTGATACAACTATTCTCTACTTGTATTGACAGCTGCCAAGAAGCACCGAGTCTCTGTGTTGTTTTCTGGCAGAGCTGGTTGTTAGTCAGTTCCTTTCCCTTGGCCTACAAGCAAGTCTCCCTCTCTTCACTTATGCTAGTTTGTGAAGCTATTCTATAACGCCAGTAAAATTTAGACTCATCGTTCTCTGCTTCCTCCAAGGACAAGCAGGACATATCTTCTTACATATGGGTAATGTCAATTGACGGAGCCCAGCACAAATACTATCCAGCATTCTATTTCTAGAAGTTTTTGATACTCTGACCACGTGCACACAAGAGCTTTTCCGCCAACCTTGCTCGTGTGGGACCAGCTGTCATCTTTTTTTCCTGTGGGACTGAGAGGATGGTTTTTGTTGTGCTCTCTTCAGCACAGTTTCTTCATGTCTTATGACCTTCCTTTTCTTTTTGACTTGCATGTGAATAGCACAGGACCATTTTTTCTCCTCTGTCTTCTTAATTTATCCCCTTTATTTTTTGGTATTTGTAAGTTTCCTTTCTTTTTTTGCATCTCACGGCCTGCTTAGGCCTGAGCTCCTGCTCAGGGCTTTTACTTTTTTAACAAAAAAAATAAATAATCTTCACTGTGCTGTTTGATTTCACATTGGCTATTTTTCCCTCAATGCCACAAAAAATTCCAGGAGTTATAAGAAGTGTTTGTGGTGCAGCAAAGCTTTAGATCTGACCACCAAGCCTCCAACTTTAAACTCTGTTCTCAAATGCAGAGAAGAATCCAAAAGAGTTGTGAGGCCTTGTGCAAGAGGCTTTTTGGCACACCAAATTCCAGTTCATCAAGATGAGCATCAGAAACATCATTCTCGATGGCCCCTGGAGCTGCATTGGACACTGGAGATGCTCCTGCGCTGAGGTGGTCTTCATCTGCCTTAACATTGGACATCAGTAGTGCTCCCTCTGGGCTGAGCATCCTTGTACCCAACACCCAGGACAGATAAGGATTCAATGATGTCCTCATTGGCACCAAGAGGCTTCAGTGCTGGACATTGAATGGAGGCAAAGGAGTGCCATTGGGCCTCTTTAAAGCACGGTGCCAGGAGTGCTAGGGCACTGATGTCACCTGCACCTGAGAGGGATCGGTGCTGAGAGGGCTGCTCCATTTAGGTGGAGTCAGTGCCGTGCGACATAAGAACATAATAGTAGCCATACTGGGTTAGACCAATGGTCCATCTAGCCCAGTATCCTGCTTCCAACAGTGGCCAAGCCAGGTCACAAGTACCTGGCAGAAACCCAAATAGTGGCAGCATTCCATGCTACAAATCCCAGGGCAAGCAGTGGTTTTCCTCATGTCTATCTCAATAGCAGAGTGTGGACTTTTCCTCCAGGAAGTAGTCCAAACCTTTTTTTCAACCCAGCTACACTAACCGCTGATACCACATCCTTTGGCAACAAGTTCAAGAGCTTAATTATTTGTTGAGTGAAAAAAAGATTTCCTCCTGTTTGTTTTAAATGTAGTATCATGTAACTTCCTTGAGTGTCCCCTAGTCTTGGTACTTTTTCAAACAGTAAAAATTCGATATACGTTTACCTGTTCCACACCACTATTTGAGTATCTCCTATATACGATTCCTCTAGGAATTAGAACCGACCCCAAATCTGAGCTGATTTATATAAAAAATAGCTTGAGCGATCCTTAATCTTTCTCCCCAAATACCTTCCCCATATGTTCGTAGTGCCTCTGTCAAAGCCAGTCAAAGGGAAACTTCAGGTCTTTTTGGTTTAAACCCTCTAAAAGTAAATGGGTCTTCTGTAAGGATCTTAAAACCTGTTTACTTCCCATTAGGTCTCAAGATGACCTATCTGAGCCATGCATTGCTCTCTGAGAATCTCTCGCTTTTTCTTTTTCGTAGTGGCATGTTTTAAGAAGAAGCATCTGGTGAATGCCTTCAGAGTGTATGAAATGATATGTAAGGGAGGATCTGAGTTTAAATTGTGATGCAGATACTCATTTAGTGTCTGTCTGTATTTCCATACTATCGCCTCATTGTTAAGTAAACTGGTGTTAAGGGTCTAAAATCTCTCTGCAGGTTCATCATGTATAGCGCCAAGGTCCACCAGACAAGCATCATAGTCTGAAAGAGTTCTATTCCCTATGGCTATCTTCCCAACATAGCCCCTAAGAGAGGTATCCAGAAAAATATAATCAGTACGAGTTTACAGATCATGGGCAAAAGAATAAAAAGTATAGCTCTTTTGTTACCCGTTAACTTCTCTCCAAACATCAAATAGACCGGGATCATACAGTAAAGCTTTCAAAGCTATACTGGATTTAGGGTTCCCTCTAGAGCTAGGGTTAGTCAAATCCAGCATTTGATTTACTCAAGTGTTACAGTCCCGCTCCCCTCATCACCAGTGCACCCTTAAGAAATCCCGCCAATGATACCTTTATGTTATGAAAAAAAAGTCAGCCTGATCAGTATTCGGACAGACTAGCAGCTATCAGTTCAGCTTGATCAATGAGAATCTGTGCAAATATATACCTTTCCTTAGGGTCCTTCTTCACTTTCTGAACTTGTAAACTTAAATCCATAAGAAACAGAAGCGCAACAAAGGCAAACAAAATGTAGGGGTGCACTCTGGTGAAGCACATAGTCGGGTTGTTTTTTTTTTTTTTTTTTTTACAAAGATGTGTTTTCTGTACACAAGCAATTCGCACATTCTGGCGGATCAACTCCCTGAATAATGAATGTTTTACTAGCGAGTTAAAACCATTAATGTTCATGGTAAATACCTTAATATCAGAGATCACCGCGTAGGTAAAAGACAGGTGGACTCCCAGCACAACTGCAACATATAACACATTTCTCCCCTGAAAAATGGAAAAATAAAACACCTCAAGATCCCAAACCCTCTCCCCAATGGCACAACAAGAAACAAATAGAAAAAAATACCCAAATTCTTTCCATAGCCCTCCCATCCACTCCACCCCCAACCATCACCTTCTAATACCCCAAGCCCTTCCAAAAGCTCCCAACCAAGGCAGACCAGAGGGTCTACAAAGTGAGATCATTTAGAGAAAGGAGACACTGATCAGCCCAAATTCAACGCAATAAACTCAGTTACCACTCACTCTTGCGTGCAACCAATGAGAGCACCATGAAGCACTCATTAAATGTTAACATGAAAACATTCAACAACTAACTTGTATACAGTCAACTTGAGTTCACACTCAATTCCAAGCTTCAATACACTCCATGAGCAATGAGAGGAAACAGTCCGGATCCTACAGCTCAATGACTTCACCAACCTGTTTTTTTTTGTTACATTTGTACCCCGCGCTTTCCCACTCATGGCAGGCTCAATGCAGCTTACATGGGGCAATGGAGGGTTAAGTGACTTGTCCAGAGTCACAAGGAGCTGCCTGTGCCTGAAGTGGGAATCAAACTCAGTTCCTCAGTTCCCCAGGACCAAAGTCCACCACCCTAACCACTAGGCCACTCCTCCACTCACAAGCAGAAGGGAAAAACCCGGCACCAGACTCAAGTAGGTCCATAAATGGTCAGCAGTGACCTAAAAGGAAAGTAAAAGAGTTCCACCGTTCAAATTAAGGTTATCAAAAGTATGCCTGTTCAATCTCTTCCCTTTGTTAGAAGGTTAAACTTAGCGTTTAAGCTTTGTAGATGACTGCCTAGTTGGCCCTGTCACAGGGGGCATTACACCCACCAGGCCCGCTTCCTTTAAAAGTTTCCAATCATGATCCAAAGTCCTTACCCAATGCAGGATACTGCTCAAGGGAAAACAGAGAGCAAATGGAAATGCCCAGCGGTAATTTATCTGCTCACCTTTCAGGATTTCCAGAACTGGTTTAAAGTCACAGCGCTTTGACAAAGTGAACGCTGATAAATTCTGGTACACAATTACATTGGCTTCCTGTTAGCACACTGAAACCACTGAACGGGCTTTCTATAGTATCTCTGCTCACAAAATGAGAAAAACAAACCACAATATCTTGCAGGCGATTGTCCAAGGTTGTTCCCAGGGCACAGTGAGCTCTGTCCAATACAATAGCCGGAGCATCGTACCCAAATCCAGCAGTTGATGGTATAATGATTGCACTATTAAGGACTCACTTCAATTTCATAAGTCCCAGTTGTTATTTTCCCACCACAAACTCTTCACAGTTCAATTCACTTCATTATTTTTAAGACATTTCAAAACCATTTCATTCTTGCCTCAGTGGTGCGCAATTGCTCAACTATAATTTATGGCAATTGTAGACCGCACTCAACTCTTCATCGGCTTCATATCTGTAATATATCTTATTTAAGGCATATCTTATTTAAAGCACTTATCTTAAGTATATTCGGACTTGGGGGCTCAAATGCGTCCGACATGCATGTTTCGCTTCCTGGCTGTCTCAAGGACCTCCCCTAAAAACATTTAGCAAAACCCGTCTTAATAATATTATGCATGTGTTATACTTTTGCTACCCATACATAATAATTCCCCTTAAATAATCACAGATCATCATTACCCTTATGCCATTCTAGCACCAGCTCGATCAATTTTTGAAAGGGACTATTCCCGTCAAGATGGCGACGGCGTCTAACCTGAATATATTTAAATGCTGATGTGCCTGGACCCCCAATAAGAATTGGACAGAAAAGGAGTTACTCAACTTTAAGTTAAATTAAATTAAAGAGCCCCACTCCAATTCGGCATTTAAACCAAACGGACTTACTGTATTCAAATAATAAATATACCATTGCTCCCGATCATTTAATAGCTTCTTAACAGATCCCTCCTCACTACCTTGCTCTATCTCTTCCAAAACTCTCCAACGGATGTCTTCCACCCGATTATTTTTTGCCCCCAATGTTCGACTAGGGGGGCCTGAAGGTTCTGCTGGACAATCCACGATTTATGTTCTGTCAGCCGTGTCCGAATTGGCCGGCTACTTCTGCCAATGTAAATTAACTCACACGGGCATTTTATACAATAAATTATATTTCTTGTCTCACAATTGGTGTTACTTTTAGCTTTCAGAATTTTTTTTAGTGCCAGGATCCACCCACTGAATCCCCTCCATCGTCATATTACACCATTGGCATTTTCCACATTTTCTATGTTCTCCTCCACCACTTCTATCCTGGGGTTTAAAAAACTTATTTCTCGCTAGTTTTTCACCAATGGTCTTCCCTCGGGTATAAGAAAGAATAGGAACCTCAGGAAAACAAGATTATAATTGCATCACATGCCAATGCTTTCGTATACTTTGGCCCACCCGCCGACTAACTTCTGTAAAGGGTAATACACAAGTTAAACCCTCCATCGGTGACATTTCCCGTTCTGCTAACAGGAGGGGGCGCTGGGCAAATCTGGCTCGAAGGTAAGCTTTTCTAATTGCAGACCTAGGATATCCCCGCGCTTCAAATCTCAAGCCAAGCTCAGATGCCTTAACCTTAAATTCACCCAAGGAAGAACATACCCGTCTTACCCTTAAGAATTGACTAATGGGTAACCCATATTTTAATTTAAACGGATTGTAACTTCCAAATTGAAGAAACGTGTTCCTACTAACGGGTTTCCTATACAGTGCCGTAGATAATTTATTTCCCTCTTTGTAGATTAGAATATCTAAAAATTCAATCTTCTCTTTACTAACAGATTTTGTAAATTTAATATTGAGATCTAGGGAATTAAGCCATCCAATGAAATTGTCCAATTCCTGCTCTGTACTAGTCCATAGAAAAAAAATATCATCCAAGAAACGTTTCCAGCACACCACCCTCTTAAATTTCTCCGATGGATATATAAAAGTGCCTTCTATTTGTGCAATATACAATGTTGCCACGGACGGAACAACCGTGCCCCCTTCGCCACTCCCTCAATCTGTTGGTAAAATCGATCTTGATACCAAAACTAGTTCTTAAAAATAACCAATTCAGCCAGTTGCATAATAAATTGTGATGAAATCCGTTGAGGTGGTACACGATTTTCCACAATCTCCTCTATAACCTTCATAGCTCCAGATTGAGGTATCCGGGTATACAAAGAGACTATATCCAGGGTAACCATCAATGTTTCTTCTGTAATACAATCAATTGGTACAATTTCTCTCAAAAAATGCGATGAATCTTTCACTAAAGATCTCATTTTTGACACAGAATCTCTAAGAAAAACATCAATAAGTTTTGACGGGGGATCTAAAACCAAGCTTTTAGTAGAGACTATTGGCCTTCCTGGGGGGCTATCCAAATTCTTATGCACTTTCGGCACCAAGTATATCTTAGGTGTCTGCGGATTTTCCTCAATCAAAAATCTGCCCTCTTTGGCAGTTAACATATGTCGTTCCAGAGCAGGATCTACCAATTCTCTGATTTGATCTTGTAATCCCTCCATGGGGTCTACCTCCAGCAATCTGTAAGCCCCTTGATCTGCCAACTGTCGTTCGGCTTCCTCTTGATATTCATCTCTAGCCCAGATCACTGTCGCTCCTCCTTTATCTGCTTTTACAATTATAACAGATGAATTTTCTTGTAGCTGTTCCAAAGCTTGCCACTGTATTGATGTTAAATTATTTCTTCCATATCTAATAGATTTTTCCATCTCTTCAAGGTCCCGATGGACCAGCTCTTTAAAGGTCGATACCACCGCATTCATAGGTCCAGGGGGATTCCATCTTGAAGCTGGCTTTACTACTGATATATCTACTGTAGATGCATTATCCAAAAAATATATTTTACATTGTAGTTTCCTAAAAAAATTGTGCAAAAATATCCGAAGGCGGAAACCATCATGTCTGGTAGTAGGTACAAACCCCAATCCCAGATTTGGAGTTGTGCCCACGTCGGGTCAAACTTAGAAATATTAATTACTGTTTCCGAGCTGTTCTCCCTCTGGAATCCCCCGTCCGTCCCCGATCTTTGATGGGTTGTTGTCTGTATTGCCCCCCCCTTGGATCTTGTCTTGGGCCCTTCCTGTTCACTCGGCTCCGGGTCACTCCCTGTGCCCGTATCATCACTGTCTCCTGAAGATCCTTCGAAAGCAACCTTTTTACGACCACTCAAATTCCCCTCCCGTTTTTGCGAAGTATATACTCTCCCCATTTGGTAGTCTCGTTCATCTCTTTTTAATTTTTTAATCTTAATTTGCCTCATAGAATCTCTCAACTGTTGGATATTCTGCTTCAATTCCCCCATCTTCTTGTGAAAATCATCTAAATTGATAGTCCCTTTTAACCCTTCTTCAATGGTCGCAATTTGAACTTTCAACTCATTCTCCACTTGAGTGGTAGTTTTTACTATCAATGCCATCAAATCTCTGCTACATTTATTTAAGATGGCCGACCATTTCTCGAGAAACGATTTGTCTGAGGTAAAAATCCTGGGCTCTTTCAGTATTCGCAGACCTCTCGGAATCCATGACTTCTTTAAGTATTGTACCAATGTACCAGCATGAAGTTCCGCCCTCACCAACCTTTTCTGCAGTGTTTTCAATTCTGTCCATGTACCTGAGCATTCCAGGTCATCTGTTTCTTCAAATAGCGCAGGGCGCTGAAGAAGCTTTTGAATTTGTTGTTTTGTATATCCCTCAAATTCTACTGCCATCTTCAACTGTATTCTACCAGATAAAGGCAGTATTATTTAGAAATCTCTTATTGCATTGGTGGGAAAATAACAACTGGGACTTATGAAATTGAAGTGAGTCCAGACGCAAAGGTTCCAATAAGAGATTTCATTTTGTACTGTAAATCTTCATATTGTGTGGCCAGGGAGGAATATTTTGTTTGTAGGTCCAGCACTGCCTCACCTTATTCTTCAAATTGGGTTTCCATATCATCTGTATCTGTCCAGGAAGCCAGCTCTCCTCTCATATCTTTCAGCTAGGTGCAAAGATTAGAAAAGCACATCTTGAACTCTCGACTCAAGCCTATTAAAGTAATCGGAGCTACTTTATCTTTGTCTGCAGATGTGTCCGGCGATGTCTGCTCCTTTTCATGGCTCGGGGATGTAGGTCGAGCTGTAGATCGCAAGGCCTCCTCTGTCCAACAAAACTGTTAAGGAGTCATTAATATCTCTGGTTTTCAGTCTTTGAGACATCTTGGGTATTAGCTTTTCGATAACAAGCTACGAGTAGCCAAAAATTGTTCTGATGGTGTGAGATAGTAGCAGAAGCAGGAGGTCACTTTTCAGGCTTCTATCTCGACGGCTGATGTCATTTCCTCTCTCATATTTGAGTTTTTTCAGTACTCTAGGGTGTATGCTATCCAGTCCAGGTGATTTACTACTCTTTAATTTGTCAATTTCGCTCGGTACATCTTCCAGGTTCACCTAGATTTCTTTTGATTCCTCCGCATTGTCACCTTTGAAAACCATCTCTGGTATAGGTAGATCTCTTGTATCTTCTTCAGTAAATGCCAAGACAAAGAATTCATTCAGCCTTTCTGCTATGGCCCTGTCCTCACTGAGTGCCACTCTTAGTCCTTGATGATCTAATGATCCCAAAGATTCTCTCACAGGCTTTCTTTTTCTGATGTGCCTGAAAAGGTTATCACTATGAGTTTTTGCCTTCAAGGCAAGGTTTTCTTCATATTCTCTTTTGGCCTTCTTTATCAACACTTTGCATCTAACTTGCCAGTGCTTAAGTTGCTTCTTGTTTTCTTCATTTGGATCTTTTTTCATATTACATAAGTATTGCCATACTGGGAAAGACCAAAGGTCCATCAAGACCAGCATCCTGTTTCCAACAGTGGCCAATCCAAGTCACAAATACCTGGCAAGATCCCAAAAAAGTACAAGACATTGTATACTGCTTATTCCAGAAATAGTGGATTTTCCCCAAGTCCATTTAATAACAGTCTATGGACTTTTCCTTTAGGAAGCCATCCAAACCTTTTTTAAGCTCCGCTAAGCTAACCGGCTTTACCATTTTCTCTGGCAACAAATTCCAGAGTTTAATTACACGTTGAGTGAAGAAAGATTTTTCTCTGATTCATTTTAAATTTACTACATTGTAGCTTCATTCCATGCCCCCTAGTCCTAGTATTTTTGGAAAGCGTAAACAGACGCTTTACATCTACCCGTTCAACTCCACTCATTATTTTATAGACCTCTATCATATCTCCCCTCAGCCGCCTTTACTCCAAGCTGAAGAGCCCTAGCCGCTTTAGCCTTTGCTCATAGGGAAGTCGTCCCATTCCCTTTATCATTTTCTTCACCCTTCTCTGCACCTTTTCTAATTCCACTATATCTTTTTTGAGATGCTGCAACCAGAATTGAACACAATATTCAAGGTGCAGTCACACCATGAAGCGACACAAAGGCATTATAACATCCTCATTTTTGTTTTCCATTCCTTTCCTAATAATAACTAACATTCTATTTGCTTTCTTAGCCGCAGCAGCACACTGAGCAGAAGGTTTCAACGTATCATCAACAACGACACCTAGATCCCTTTCTTGGTCTGTGACTCTTAACGTGGAACCTTGCATGACGTAGCTATAATTCGGGTTCCTCTTTCCCACATGCATCGCTTTGCACTTGCTCACATTAAAAATCATCTGCCATTTAGACACCCAGTCTCGTAAGGACCTCTTGTAATTTTTCACAATCCTCCCGCGATTTAATGACTTTGAATAACTTTGTGTCATCAGCAAATTTAGTTACCTCACTAGTTACTCCCATCTCTAGGTCATTTATAAATATGTTAAAAAGCAGCGGTCCAAGCACAGACCCCTGGGGAACCCCACTAACTACCCTTCTCCATTGAGAATACTGACCATTTAACCCTACTCTCTGTTTTCTTTTAACCAGTTTTTAATCCACAGTAGAACACTACTTCCTATCCCATGACTCTCCAATTTCCTGTGGAGTCTTTCATGAGGTACTTTGTCATAAGTACATAAGTAATGCCACACTGGGAAAAGAACAAGGGTCCATTGAGCCCAGCATCCTGTCCACGACAGCGGCCAATCCAGGCCTAGGCACCTGGCAAGCTTCCCAAACGTACAAACATTCTATACATGCTATTCCCGGAATTGTGGATTTTTCCCAAGTCCATTTAGTAGTGGTTTATGGACTTCTCCTTTAGGAAACCGTCTAACCCCTTTTAAAATTCTGCCAACCTAACCGCCTTCACCACATTCTCCGGCAACGAATTCCAGAGTTTAATTACGCGTTGGGTGAAGAAAAACTTTCTCCGATTTGTTTTAAATTTACTACACTGTAGTTTCATCGCATGCCCCCTAGTCCTAGTATTTTTGGAAAGCGTGAACAGACGCTTCACATCCACCTGTTCCACTCCACTCATTATTTTATATACGTCTATCATATCTCCCCTCAACCATCTCTTCTCCAAGCTGAAAAGCCCTAGCCTCCTTAGTGTTTCTTCATAGGGAAGTCGTCCCATCCCCGCTATCATTTTAGTCGCCCTTCGCTGCACCTTTTCCAATTCTATTATATCTTTCTTGAGATGCGGCGACCAGAATTGAACACAATACTCAAGGTGCGGTCGCACCATGGAGCGATATAGCGGCATTATAACATCCTCACATCTGTTTTCCATACCTTTCTTAATAATACCCAACATTCTATTCGCTTTCTGAGCCGCAGCAGCACACTGAGCAGAAGGTTTCAGTGTATTATTGACGACGACACCTAGATCCCTTTCTTGGTCCATAACTCCTAACGTGGAACATTGCATGACGTATAGCTATAATTCGGGTTCTTTTTTCCCACATGCATCACCTTGCACTTCCTCACATTAAACGTCATCTGCCATTTAGCCGCTCAGTCTCCCAGTCTCGTAAGGTCCTTCTGTAATTTTTCACAATCCTGTTGCGAGTTAACGACTTTGAATAACTTTGTGTCATCAGCAAATTTAATTATCTCACTAGTTGCTCCCATCTCTAAATCATTTATAAATATATTAAAAAGCAGCGGTCCTAGCACTGACCCCTGAGGGACCCCACTAATTACCCTTCTCCATTGTGAATACTGCCCATTATCCCCACTCTCTGTTTCCTATCCTTCAACCAGTTTTTAATCCACAATAGGACTTTTCCTACTTGTCAAACGCCTTCTGAAAATCCAGATACACAATATCAACCCGCTCAACTTTATCCACATGTTTGTTTACCCCTTCAAAGAAATGTAGTAGATTGGTGAGGCATGATTTCCCTTCACTAAATCCATGCTGACTTTGTCTCATTAATCCATGCTTTTGAATATGCTCTGTAATTTTGTTCTTAATAATAGTCTCTACGATTTTGCCAGGCACTGACGTCAGACTCACTGGTCTATAATTTTCCGGATTTCCTCTGGAACCTTTTTTAAAAAATCGACGTTACATTGGCCATCCTCCAATCTTCCGGTACCACGCTCGATTTTAAGGATAAATTACATATTTCTAACAATATATCCGCAAGCTCATTTTTCAGTTCTATCAGTACTCTGGGATGAATACCATCCGGTCCAGGAGATTTGCTACTCTTCAGTTTGTAGAACTGCCCCATTACATCCTCCAGGTTTACAGAGAATTCATTAAGTTTCTCCGACTCGTCGCCTTCGAATACCATTTGAGGCACCAGTATCCCACCCAAACCTTCCTCGGTGAAGACCGAAGCAAAGAATTCACTTAATCTCTCTGCTACGGCTTTGTCTTCCCTTTTACTCCTCGGTCATCTAGCGGTCCAACCGATTCTTTTGCCGGCTTTCTGCTTTTAATATGCCTAAAAAAATTTTACTGTGTGTTTTTCCTCCAACGCAATCTTTTTTTCAAACTCCCTCTTAGCCTTCCTTATCAGCGCTTTGCATTTGACTTGACATTCCTTATGCTGTTGCTTATTATTTTTAGTTGGTTACTTCTTACATTTTCTGAAGGATTTTCTTTCAGCTCTAATAGCTTCCTTTACCTCACTTTTTAACCACGCTGGTTGTCGTTTGGTCTTTCGTCCTCTTTTTTTAATACGCAGAATATATATGGCCTGGGCTTCCAGGATGGTGTTTTTGAACAGCATCCACGCCTGATGTAAATTTTTGACCCTCACAGTCGCTCCTCTAAGTTTTTTTTTTTCACCATTCTTCTCATTTTATCATAGTCTCCTTGATTTCCTATGTATACTTACTTCAAAGCTAATATCAAATCCGATCATATTATGATCACTGTTATCAAGTGGCCCCAGCACCATTACCTCCCGCACCAGATCATGCGCTGCACTTAGGACTAGGTCTAGAATTTTTCCTTCTCTCGTCGGCTCCTGTACCAGCTGCTCCATAAAGCTGCCCTTCATTTCATCAAGGAATTTTACCTCCCTAGCGTGCCCCGATGTTATATTTACGTAGTCAATATCGGGGTAATTGAAATTTCACCCATTATTATTGTGTTGCCCAGTTTGTTTGCGTCCCTAATTTCCTTTAACATTTCTGCATCCGTCTGTTCATCCTGGCCAGGTGGACGGTAGTACACTCCTATCACTATCCTTTTCCCCTTTACACATGGAATTTCAATCCACAGTGATTCCAAGAAGTGTTTTGTTTCCTGCAGAATTTTCAATCTATTTGACTCAAGTTTCTCGTTAATATACAATGCTACCCCTCCACCAATTCGATCCACCCTATCACTACGATATAATTTGTACCCCAGTATGACAGTGTCCCACTGGTTATGCTCCTTCCATCAGGTCTCAGAGATGCCTATTATATCTAATTTTTCATTTAGTGCAATATATTCTAACTCTCCCATCTTATTTCTTAGGCTCCTGGCATTCGCATATAGACATTTCAAACTAAGTTTGTTGTTCCTATTTACATCATGCTTAGTACTTGACAGTATTAATTTGCAATCTTTTGTCTGATTTTTATTTTTATTTAAGGACACTTGATCTACAACGGCCTCTTTTGCAACCTCACTATTAGGATAGCCTATCTTCCCTGTTTTGGTGATATCTTTGGAAGATACCTTATCCCGAACCATGCGCTTTTGAGCTACTGTCGGCCTTCCCCCCATTTCTAGTTTAAAAGCTGCTCTATCTCCTTTTTAATTACCGACGCCAGCAGCCTGGTCCCACCCTGGTTAAAGTGGAGCCCATGCTTTCGGAATAGGCTCCCCCTTCCCCAGAATGTTGCCCAGTTCCTAACAAATCTAAAACCCTCTTCCCTGCACCATCGTCTCATCCACGCATTGAGACTCCGGAGCTCTGCCTGTCTCTTGAGCCCTGCGCGTGGAACGGGTAGCATTTCAGAAAATGCTACCCTAGAGGTTCTGGATTTGAGCTTTCTACCTAAGAGCCTAAATTTGGCTTCCAGAACCTGTCTCCCACATTTTCCTATGTCATTGGTACCCACATGTACCAAGACAGCCAGCTCCTCCCCAGCACTATCTAAAATCCTATCTAAGTGACGCGTGAGGTTCCACCTTCACACCAGGCAGGCAAGTCACCAGGCGATTCTCACATCAACCAGCCACCCAGCTATCTATATGCCTAATGATCAAATCACCAGCTAGAACAGCTGTCCTAACCTTTCTCTACCGGGTAGCACTTGGAGACACATCCTCGGTGCGAGAGGATAGTACATCCCCTGGTGGGTAGGTCCTGGCTACAGGAGTAGTTCCTACTTCACCAGGGTGATGCTCTCCTTCTAGGAGACCTTCCTCTTCCAAGGTAGCACAGGGGCTTCCAGACTGGAGGTGGGGCTTCTCTACAACATCCCTGTAGGTCTTCTCTATGTACCTCTCTATCTCCCTCAGCTCCACCAAGTCTGCTACTCTAGCTCAAGAGAACGGACATGTTCTCTGAGAGCTAGGAGCTCTTTTCATCGGGCACACACATATGACATCTCACCAACGGAGATAATCATACATGTGACACAATGCAAAAGACTGGATAGCACCTCGCTCACTGCTGGACTGCTGACTCCCATCTTAGTGTTTTTGAGTTTTTCAGTAATTTAAAACTTGCTACAATATTAAGGATATTAGCCTAATATAAAAATGTCTTTTAGTTTATATAGTATATAGTATAATTTATTTAGTGTTTCCTTCTTATGTGGTAATGAAATGTATTTAAAACTCTGTAAGAGCACTCCTTGCTTGTTACCCTAATTACAATAACTGTTTATAAATGAAGAGTTGTCCTAGGGGTGGGCGGGAAGACTAAACTAGATCCGGCAGTGCCTGCTAGATTCTATCTGTTAATTCTGTGGTACAAAGTTGTTAAACCTAAGTGGGAAAGACTATGGAGATTAGTTGATAAAATTGCTTTTTATATTTTTATTTTGCCTAACACTAACCTACAATTCCTCCTTTAAACCCCAATCTTTAAGTTCCCAAAGCAGAAAGCAAAATAGCGTTCACTTACCAGAGTAATGTCCTCTTCTCTCGGAACTTCTCTGAAAGATGTTCTTTTGGCTCTAATATCCTCTTTCAATTCTCCCTTTAACCATGCTGGCTGTGATTTGCTTTTCTTTCCACCTTTATTAATACGTGGAATACATCTGGTCTGGGCTTCCATGATGGTATTTTTAAACAACATCCATGCCTGATTTAAAGTCCTAACCTTTGCAGCTAAGCCTTTTAGGTTTTTTTTAAACTATTTTCCTTATTTTATCATATTTACCCTTTCAAATATTAAATACCGCTACTGTTTCCTTAGTGGTCATGCTCCAGTTATTAAGTCAACATGTTAAGATCACTGTTTTCCAAAAGTTCCAACACTGTTACCTCTTGTACTAAGTCCTGCATTCCACTAAAGACTAGATCCAAAATAGTCCCCCTCTTGTTGGTTCCTGGGCTGGTGGTTGCTCCAAGAAGCAGACATTTATTACTTCTACAAATTTTACCTCCATAGCACTCCCTGATGTAGAATGTAACCAGTTAATATTGGGGTAATTAGAATCACCCATTATTATACTGTTGCCAAATTTGCTATCTTTTAAATTCATATTAGCATATTTTCATTTATCTGTTCATTCTGGCCTGGTAGACAGTTATATAGCCCTACACATATATTTTTTCTCTTCACACATTGAATTTCTATCCATAAGGATTCCACGTTGCTGTCTGTATCATGCAGAATTTTTATTTTGTTTGATTCAGTTCCCTCTTTAACATACAGTGCAATCCTTCCTCCTCCAATTTGATCCATTCTATCATTGCGATATAATTTATAGCCTGATAACACAGTGTCCCATTGATTGCTGTACTGGCTGCGTTTATGCTATTCACTTTGTACCAAAATAAAGAAAAATATCATAGAATAAGTTTAAAGGAATCAGAGAGTTAGAAGTGGTTTTTATTCTTACCAGCACAGCTTCAAATATCAGTTTGAAAGTCTTGGGAAAATATCACATGTACAGAATCTCAGTTAGAAAAATATCATCACATGTACAGAATCTAATATCAATAGCTTAGGTAATAAAAATAAGCAATCAGACTAAATTGATAAGGAACAGTTGTAAGGAGGACAAAGAAAATGAGAGAGAGAGAGAGATCAGCACATGTTATCTGAGACCATGGAGAGAGAGAGAGAAACAGAGAGATCACAGGTGTTTCCTGAGACCAGGCTTTCTTAGAGAGAGAGGGAGAGAGAGAGATAGGTCACATGTTATCTGAAAACATGTAGAGATCAGCACAAGTTATCTGAAAGTATGGAGAGAGAGAGAGAGAGAAACAGAGAGATCACAGGTGTTTCCTGAGACCAGGCTTTCTTAGAGAGAGAGATAGGTCACATGTTATCTGAAAGTATGGAGAGAGAGAGAGAGAGAGAGAAATAGCAGGAAATATATCAGGGGTTCAAGCAAGAAATATATCAGGGGTTCAAGCAGGAAATATATCAGTGGTTCTGAAGTGAGATAAAATATAAAGAAAGGAGAGGATAGTTCTCTGTTATAAAGAAATAGTTCTTACCAGAAGCAATGCAGAAATAAAGAAGGGAAATTATATTTCCTGGAGAATAGCCAATTAGCAAGGATGCCCTGAATCAGGACAGAGAAAAGTCTCTTGCAAAATATGGCTAATTCTGAAGATTTCTTTGTGTGCAGGTATTCTTATAGAAAAAGTGATGTCGTCACCTCTCCCCCCTCCTACACCAATCGAAGGTAGCATAGGTGTCCTGCCAACACCCTATTGGTACATTTGACCTTACCATCTTGTAACTGAAGAAAAGATGTGTATTCCAGATACTGGGCTGCCATAGTAAGGAAAGCCAGGGATGTCTGCATTCCTGTCTATGGCTACTAGCAGTGACTAGCAGCCAGGTACAGAAAAGACAGAGGGGGGATGGTAGGCAGTACAGTACAGGTAAAGTAGAACATCTTTTAACATTGCCCTCCTTCCACCAGGTCTCTGAGATACCTATTATATGTACCTCTTCATTTAGTGCTATATACTGTAAGGCTCCTATCTTCTTTTTAGGCTTCTAGCATTTGTATACAGACACTTCAAAGTTTTTTTTTTTACCTTGCATCTACAAGCTGTTTAGAAGTTGACAGGGATAATTTGCAACCTTTCTACCCTCTGTTCTACCCTTAAACACTCCCAGCTTTTTTTCATCTTTGTTGAAACCTCTCTATTGGGATTCTGTAAATGAGGCATCAAGGGCATTGGTGCCATTCATGATGCTGCCTCAGCCAGTCCTGGAGGTCCATGCCCTGCCTGTTTGCCGTTTGCTGATGTCAGTGCCCTGTTGAGTGTTGGAGTCAGTGTAGGCTGAGCTGGTGCTCTTCTCTGACCCTTTTGGAGAGGAAGCTCCTCTGTCGTCCATGAGGGGGACTCGTCCCTATGTACTCTTGCCCAGATTCCTTCCATTAGTCTAGTGGTCTGAGGTAGGCACAGACCCAGACAACTTGTGAGCAAACTATTAGATACTACACCGATTACCTCTGACAGCACAAACATCCCTTCAGCAGATAATCTTGCGAATTACTTCAAAATTGTTAAGTTACGACTCACGTTACCTATTAATTCCACAGACTACGTAAAATTTATTGACTGTCTAGATCCATTCCCTGGTGAACATCCAGCAGACAGAACCTGGACTAACTTTGATACACTCTTGGATGATTCCATCTCCCAAGCGCTCAAAAAATTTGCCAAGTCCCAAAGCAAACTAGATATCTGCCCTAACAACCTTATAAAATTAGCTCCTCAACAATTCATATCTGACCTTACACTACATTTGAATTATATGCTACAAAATGGACTATTCCCAAAGGATAAAGGAGATATTTTGTTCACCCCTATACCCAAGGACTCAAAGAAAAGCACAAATGACTTAACCAATTATCGTCTAGTAGCATCTATCCCCCTGATAACCAAATTAATGGAAGGTATGGTGACCAAACAACTTACTGAATACTTAGATAAATTCTCAATTCTTCTTGACTCTCAATCAGGATTTCAGTCTAACCACAGCACCGAAACAGTATTAACTACTCTTCTTACTAAATTCAAATGAGCAATTGCAACTGGCAACAACATACTTCTACTACAATTTGACATGTTCAGTGCATTCGACATGATAAGCCATTCTGGAATACTTCGGAGTTGGAGGTACCATTCTCAATTGGTTTAGAGGCTTTCTAACTGTAAGATCATACCAAGTGAAATCGAACTTGAATACGTCAACTCTGTGGACACCGGAATGCAGAGTTCCCCAAGGATCTCCACTCTCCCCGACCCTCTTCAACCTAATGATGACACCTTTGGCCAAGATGTTATCCAGTCAAGGCCTTAATCTGTACATATATGCAGACGATGTAACGATCTACATCCCGTTCAAATATAATGTAATGGAAATTGTGGATGACATCAACCACAGCTTCCAAATTATGCATTCATGGGTGAATGCTTTTCGTTTTAAACTTAACACTGAAAAAACACAATATAGCACAACTAAATTCACTTCCAAAACCACACCAAACTTTTCCCTTCCTGTCTCAGATACCCTAAAGATTCTTGGAGTTACCATTGATCGATATCTCACACTTGAAAACCATGTGAAGAATACAACCAGAAAGATGTTTCAGTCAATGTGGAAATTCAAAAGACTAAAACCTTCCTTCCCAAGGGGCATTTTTCACAACCTGATACAGTCAATGTGTTACAAGAAATGATTTATCTTGGGGGAAAGAGCTCTAGAGCACTCGCTACTGTTTATAATTTAAGAGCAGGCGCTGTATTTATAAGTTTTAGGATATTAATTTCTCCACCAATCACCAAAGGTGATAGTTGCAATAAATTAAATAAATTAAGTATATATAAAAGATACCATATACTCAGAACACAAAGAGACTGTATTTTTAGCTTCAAAATGGTTGATTTAATATACAAATCATGTAAACCAAACGAGAGGTAGGTCTTACAGATCTTTACAGATAATCTGTGCTTAAGTAAAGTAAAGTAGCGGGTCTAGATCAAAAGTTATGTTACTTACAAGTCCTTGTTACATAGTATGAACAGCATGAGGTAAGCACATGTTTGCAGAAGAGGTCCTCATAGCAGGCAGGTGGGCTACAGGTCCCAGGAAGAGAAGAATCTGTGTTGCAGTTGAAGGGAAGCATCTGCTTGTGTGGAACAGCTTCTATCTTTTATACTCTTGCAAGCTGCAGAAAGACATGCCATGTGAATCTCTGTCTTGGTTTCCTGGTTTGCACACGACCCTTGGGCATTTGCAAAGCATTGGTTAAGAATAAAATTGCAGAGCATATACAAAAACATGGACTGATGAGACAAAGTCAGCACGGATTTAGTGAAGGGAAGTCTTGCCTCACCAATCTAATGCATTTTTTTGAGGGGGTAAGCAAACATGTGGACAATGGGGAGCCGGTTGATATTGTATATCTGGATTTTCAGAAGGCGTTTGACAAAGTGCCGCACGAAAGACTCCTGAAGAAATTGCAGAGTCATGGAATCGGAGGTAGGGTACTATTATGGATTAAGAACTGGTTGAAAGATAGGAAGCAGAGGGTAGGATTGCGTGGCCAGTATTCTCAGTGGAGGAGGGTAGTTAGTGGGGTCCCGCAGGGGTCTGTGCTGGGTCCGTTGCTTTTTAATGTATTTATAAATGACCTAGAGATGGGAATAACTAGTGAGGTAATTAAATTCGCCGATGACACAAAATTATTCAGGGTCGTCAAGTCGCAGGAGGAATGTGAACGATTACAGGAGGACCTTGCGAGACTGGGAGAATGGGCGTGCAAGTGGCAGATGAAGTTCAATGTTGACAAGTGCAAAGTGATGCATGTGGGTAAGAGGAACCCGAATTATAGCTACGTCTTGCAAGGTTCCACGTTAGGAGTTACGGATCAAGAAAGGGATCTGGGTGTCGTCGTCGATGATACGCTGAAACCTTCTGCTCAGTGTGCTGCTGCGGCTAGGAAAGCGAATAGAATGTTGGGTGTTATTAGGAAGGGTATGGAGTCCAGGTGTGCGGATGTTATAATGCCGTTGTATCGCTCCATGGTGCGACCGCACCTGGAGTATTGTGTTCAGTACTGGTCTCCGTATCTCAAAAAAGATATAGTAGAATTGGAAAAGGTACAGCGAAGGGCGACGAAAATGATAGTGGGGATGGGACGACTTCCCTATGAAGAGAGGCTGAGAAGGCTAGGGCTTTTCAGCTTGGAGAAGAGACGGCTGAGGGGAGATATGATAGAAGTGTATAAAATAATGAGTGGAATGGATCGGGTGGATGTGAAGCGACTGTTCACGCTATCCAAAAATACTAGGACTAGAGGGCATGAGTTGAAGCTACAGTGTGGTAAATTTAAAACGAATCGGAGAAAATTTTTCTTCACCCAACGTGTAATTAGACTCTGGAATTCGTTGCCGGAGAACGTGGTACGGGCGGTTAGCTTGACGGAGTTTAAAAAGGGGTTAGATAGATTCCTAAAGGACAAGTCCATAGACCGCTATTAAAGGGACTTGGAAAAATTCCGCATTTTTAGGTATAACTTGTCTGGAATGTTTTTACGTTTAGGGAGCGTGCCAGGTGCCCTTGACCTGGATTGGCCACTGTCGGTGACAGGATGCTGGGCTAGATGGACCTTTGGTCTTTCCCAGTATGGCACTACTTATGTACTTATGTACTTATTGTGGTATCTTGGTCTCATGTCTTATCACATCACAAGACTCTGGATTTTGCTGACAAATGGTTTTTTGATGTGAAAAGGCTTCCTGCTCAGTCTCTGGAGCAGATACACATTATAAGTCCTTCCTTTCTGCACATGTCTGAAAGCTGATGGGAGGGGGCAGGTATACATATCTGAGGTAACTACCAAATGGTTTGACAAGCAAATGTCTTGTTTATGGTTTCCCCTCTGAAGTCTTTGTTATCAATAGCTGGAGTTATGCCTTTTCCAGACTATCTGTCTGCTGGTGGAGATGTCTGTGTGATTCTTCAAGTATCCACCTTAGTCATGCTTTTGTTCAGTCTTTTTAGGTGGGAGGACAGAGAGAGTTTTATTTCTCTTTGAAGCACAGTACCCTTTTGTCTCTTAAGTGTTTGTAATTGACTAGTCCTGCTATCAGAAGTCCCCAGGAAAAGGGGAAGGGGAGATGAAATTCAGGCTAGCTGATCTCAAAGCTGTATTTTTATATTGTTATATATGATCCAGCAAAATATCATGTACATATTTCAATAATAAACTGATACCATTACAAATGGTGCTAAGTCATCTAGACTATTGCAACGTGCTATATGCTGGTTGTAAAGAGCATATCATCAGGAAAATTCAGACAGCACAGAGCACCGCAGCCAGACTCATACTTGGAAAGACAAAATACGAAAGTGCTAAACCCCTAAGAGAGAGGCTGCATTGGCTTCCAGTTAAAGAGCGTACTGTGTTTAAAATTTGTACTCTGGTTCATAAAGTCATTCATGGAAATGCTCTGGCCTACATGTCAGACCTTATTGATTTGCCATCCAGGAACGCTAAAAAAGTCAGCACGCACATTCCTGGGACTTCATTTCCCTAGCTGTAAAGGTCTAAAATACAAACTAGTACATGCGTCCAGCTTTTCCTACATTGGCACACAGCTGTGGAATGCATTGCCACCTGATCTGAAAAATATTCACTACCTAACCAATTTTCGAAAATCACTAAAGACTTTTCTTTTTAACAAGACTTACCATAATAATCAATAATAGGAATTGTAACACATCACTAATTACTTGATACTCTGACTGTTTTCTGATTTACTGAATTGATTATATCCGTTATGTTACACTTGTTCTTTATGTACCAATTGTTTATCTACTCTTGAATAGTGCTTGCCATGATGTAATATTGTAAGCCACATTGAGCCTGCAAATAGGTGGGGAAAATGTGGGATACAAATACAACAAATAAATAAATAAAATAAATAAATAAATAGTATTTTGCTTAGTCCAATACAAACCATTCTTGGGTGTCTGACTTCGGAGCCAGAGGATCCCTCAGATAAGGAGTCCCTTGGTTTGCTGTCAGACTCCTCCCCAAGAGGAGCTCTCCTTTGTCTTTCTTTTATGGAAGATGGCTGAATCCTTCTCACTCAAGTTGGAGATCAAGGATGAGCCCAGGGCAGAGATGTTGGATGGCCTCGATTATGGTTCCCCTCCCAAGGAAGCTGTGACAGTACCCATACATAGCATCCTTAAGGCAACGCAGATGAAGAACTGGGAGACCCCTTTCTCTGTGCAGCCTCTATCTAAGAAGGCAGAGTCACTGCTTATAGTCCAGAAGGCTCTCAGATTTGAGTAACAGCAGCTTCCTCATCAGAGTGCGCCCTCAAAAGGGTCAGGAGTTCAGAACACATACCTCAGCGCCCCTGGGGTAGGATGCTTGAACACTGGAGTCTTTTTTTTTTCTTTTTTGAGATGAAGGTTTTCAAAGTTATATTATTATCTCCTGCATACAGTCCTATCAGCTTTACATGATCTTTTACTTGAAGAACTTGGTGCACAGTGTGATGGAGTTTGTAGACACCCTGCCTCCAGAGCAGGCCACGGAACTTTGCCAGCTAGTATCCAAGCTGAAGGAGTGCCAAAAACTATGATGCTTTTGTTGTGACATTCAGAGTTTATTCATTAGGTGTTTGCATGCACAGACTTGTCTGGCTGCGTGTTTCCAACCTACAGTCAGCCATTCAGGAGAAACTAGAGGACGTCCTTTGGGACAAAATGGAGGAAGTCACTGACCTCATCAAGAAACATTCTGATTTCCATGAAGTCTCTGTCTCGGTCTGCTTCTTCTGTGGCCTCCGCTTTCTTCAATATTTCAGGTGGCAGCCAGAGGAGGACCTGCTGCTCTCAAAGGCGTAGGTTTATTTATTTTAAAAATTTGCATCCTGCACTATTTACAACTCTAGGTGGGTAATATAAGAACATTGGTAATAAAATTAACAAATGTTACTGTCCAGGTCAGTGCCCAGTTATACTGTCCAGTATGACCTCACAGTCAGTTAAACCTCTTCCTCCTCCCCTAGTAGAAAACGTTACCACTAGACTCTCAATTCTTAGGCAAATCTTCTTCATTGCAATTCTTCCAATACACAAAGAGATTCCAATCTACAGTTCAGCTGCCTTGTAAGAACTGTGCATATTGCAACATGGAGTCTGTACCCAGCCACCTTAGAGGCAGGAAGAGGCCAGATCTCAGCACTGCTGAGAGGCAAAGATGTAAACTCAAACAGGGTGAAACAAAGAGAAAATGACTTTTACAGCAACCTAAGGGAGAAGCCTCTGAGAGACTTGGGAAGGGACTTGCTCTAAGAAAAGTGCCTAAAGGAGAGAGAGAGAGGAGAAAAAAAACCTTGATGGAACCACAGTGGAACTAAGAAAGGTCAGCTCTCAGAAAAGCTGCAAGCACATGGCATGCAAGGCACAGACTGAGCCTCTCTCACACCCAGCCTGCAGAGCAAAGGAAGAGGGCTGGCCATAGCTCAGAGCCAACAACCAATAGGAACAAGCTTGCAAGGAGCCAATCACAGGACACTGCAACTATAGATAGGGGGAGGGGAAGCCCCAGTAAACAGTGCTGTCTATACAAATAATATTCCCATTAAATATATACAATAATGCCATTTGCCCCCATGAATATGGGGTCAGCACAACAAATATACAACATACGACATATAACATATAAAAACAACAAAAGTGTAATCCATTATGATCTAAATTAGATCCCATTAGCATCCAAAGGCCTGTTTGAAAAATAAGCTGCTTAGCTGCTTCCTAAAGGGGAGCACTTATTGAACTTGTTTCAGCTGTTGTGGTGGAGAGTTCCATAACTTTGGGGCTGTCACCACAAATACTTTTTCTCTATATTCCTGTATCCTTATCTGCCTAATTGAGGGAATTTCAAGGAAGCTCTGACTCTGGGATCTGAATAAATCAGTGTGGATGTAAATCTTAAGTGCAGTGGGAAGGTATAGAAGTATCTTGAACGCAAGTATCGTGATCTTAAAAGCGAATCTGCCAAGTGACAGGAAGCCAAAGCAACTGCATCAATATCGGTGTAATATGAACATAATGGAAAAACAAAGGAACACTATGAAAATTACTGGCATCTAAAAATTCACAAAGTTTCTTAAACATTTCAATTTGAAAAATAGTTTTGGACAAGTTTATCTAAGATGCACTTTCTTAAGAAGGGTAGTATCTAAGGTCATCCCTATATATTTCATTTGTCTCAGAATGGCAATATCACAACTATCAAAAGTGAAGGTAGATGAAAAACTAGGCTCCTCTTTTCCTGATAGAAATGGCACTTGTCAGCCATTTTCAGCTGAAACTTATTAACTGTTAACCAGGATTTCACTGTATGTAAACAAAGACTGAGAAAAGCAAAAATATCAACAATCATGTTCTTTTACTGGGAAAAAATTGTATATCAGCAGCATATAGCCGATAATGGACTCCCAAACAAGCAAGTAAAGTGGAAAAATGTAAATATTAAATAATAATGAGGAGAATGAAGAGCCTTGTGGTACTCCGGAATGAATATTTAACCAAGAGGAGACATCAGTACTTCATCTGACCTAAAACTGCTGTTCATTTAAAAAAGATTCAAACCATTTTAATACAGAACTAGTTATTCCCATGGCTTTCAATTGCACCAACAACAAATTGCAGCTGAGATATGTTAATATGTGTTACAACTTGAGACCCCTCCACTGGAATAGTGGTGGGCCGAGCACTATAGCCTAGGCTGCTAAAAAGCACTGACTAGGCTAGAAATCTGATGATGGCCTTGCAGCTAAGTACTTGCTGAAGCAGGGCCCGGTTGGCAATCCTTATCAGGATCTGGTGTGACATCCAAATGCAGTGTAAGGGCCAAGATGAAGGAATAAATGGCTAGGATATTGGAAAGATAGATAGGTCAATAAAATGGAGTCTGGTTAAGATGGCGTCCTGTTCATGAAATATGAATACTTGTCTCTGTATCTTAGAAAAGTTGTTTACAACTCAGGAAGTTACAGTTATGAAGAAATAGGTGAAAGGAGGGAGGAATGGGCTTCCGATCTGCGGTTGAGCTAACTGTCAGAAGGTATGATTCACATATGAAAAAATGTGTGCCCATTAGGTTTAATGGGCAAGGAGAGGGTATTTAAGATCTACCAATCTAGGCGGAGTTTGGAATTTTCCCCAACTCTACCCAGAGGGCAGAACTACGGTCGGTCCACCTGAGACTTTGACTGATGAGCGTGCCAGATTGATTGAACTTGCATTGGGTAAGAATTAAAATCATTATTACCACCTATCTCCCTTGTTGGTACTCATTTCTTGGCTACATACCTATTTCTCTGAAAACACCTACACAGACAAAATTATTCTTTATGATATCCACATAAGTGAGGAAACTCCTACCCAATTACCCATAATGTGGGAGCGTAGATACACAAAGATGCACTTAGGTGCTAGGAGTCAGAAAGCCGAGATCTCATTTTACAGACTTAGAATGAGCCTTCTGAAACCCTCTCTACACCTCCGTGGGCACGGGTCCAACGGAGATCTAGAGAGGGGTACATAAAAACAGATATCAAGGGTAACCGTAAAATATTCAGCACCATGATCAAAATCCCAACGATATTAATCAAGCACAGAAATCAAAAGGGTCTCAGTGTTGTGTTTGTGTCTAAATCCAAATTGAAATTGGTCCAACAAACCTTGATCAACCACATATTTTTGTAATTATTCAAGAACTAGCTTCTCCAAAAGTTTTGCTAAGAAAGATGAAGAAGATTTTGATCTGTTGTATTTGTGGGATCTAATGAGGAAGCCTTTAACAAGAGCCTGACTACTGGTTGCTTGAGACATTTTAGAACAACACCCTCATGATAATGTATTTACCATTAAAAAGACAGATGGTGCTATATCATTACAAATGGCCTTCATTACAGCAGTAGAGGAGATGTTTAAACTGCCAGGTGAATTATTTGAGGATTTAATAGTTTCAGCAACTTTGTCCGGGGTGACGTCATCATATTCCATCCATTTTTGGAGGGCTTTCAAAGACAGCTCAACCCTTGGTAAATCAATATAATCTATCAAGAAAACAATAGTTTCCACTTCTTGTTGAAACTATTAGCAAACTCCTGAGATGGCGGGAAGGTAAGGGTAAGAATGGTGATAAAATCTTTTTTCACTTAAAAAAAAAAAAGACAGTTCTTTAGATCCAAAGGATGCAGATTGAATTTTCTTATTGAAAGTCTTTTTCTAGCTGCTTATGTGTTCTTCTGATATTCATCAAAGGTGGCCAAATACTGTTTTTTTTTTTTCTCTTAAGAACCTGTTGTTTTATGTCGTAAATGTTCAAGCTTGGTTGACAAACAGACCTCCTGATTGATTTCAATCCACTTCTTAGCCATTAACAATTTAGATTTGTAAGTTTGATGTACAGTATTCCACCAGAACTGGCTAGGCAGGAGCGCTGCATATTTCTAATTAATACAAACCAATTGCAAGGCCAGGGTAATTAACAAATCAAACAACTTGGATTGTGTTTCATTCAAAACATTCAAACACAGGGATCTGAAAATACGTATACCGTGAACTCTGCATTAATATGAAAAAAATATTTTCAATGTCTTTCCAAATTGTATTCCATTGAAGATTAGGACTTTCAAATATTATGTGAATCAATATACTTAGCTCCTTTGCCTATGCCAAGATTTATTTGATGTTTGCATCCTGGCTCTCCACATTTTCCAGGGGATCCACAGAGCCCTTTGAGTGTAAGAAGAATAAGGACTGCATCAAACTAGCAGATGGCAATGAGCGGTTTACTTACAAAGTAACATAATAAGTGACAGCAGGTAAAGACCTGAATGGTTCATCCAGTCTGCCCAGCAGTTACACATTCATTCTCAAATCTAGAATTGAGAATGAATGTGTGTCTGCTGGGACATATATTGTAGAAGTCCGCCAGGCTCTATCCTTATGTTCCAACTACTGGAATTGCCATCAAAACTTACCCAAACCCCATTTAACACTGATTGACCCCTCATCCCTCCCCCTTACTTCCTCAAATCCTTTTGCTGTTATAAAATGTTGAGCATTCAGTTTATAGCCTCTTGAAGCCATATGGTCTTCAGCCAGAACCATCTTATGAATTCTATAGTATCTGATTCAGAAGACTCCAAGGTGGCATGCTGAAAGCTGTGTTCTAAAAAAATGTTTTAATTGCAATCATTCGTAATGTTGTTGACTCAAAAGATTATAATGGGACTGCAGGGCAATAAATAACATCTCTCTCTTATACTACTTGTTCTAGTGTCCAAATAGACTTCTCTTGCCACATGGAACAGTTGCTAACGTTATCTATAATATATATTTTCAAAGCACTTAGCCTTCCAAAGTTCCATAGAAACCTATGGAACTTTGGAAGGCTAAGTGCTTTGAAAATATGCCTCAATATATTCACTTTAGGGTTATACCTCAATCAAAATCTGAATTATGTTCACCCGCTTAACATCAAAGCAATTTTCAAGCACCATAAATGCTTGCTGAGTAGCATAAATAGATGATAAAGTAGAAATCGGTGGGGACCGGGCCATAGCAGGTAGGATTTGGGCTGTCATTTATGATTAAATGCTGTTTGCCTATTAATATGCACAAAGAGTTTGCACTGTTCTTAAGAGTGTGCATTCTTTTCTGATAGTACATGCGTACATGAATGCACTCTCAGGACAACATTCGTTCTGGAACAAAAAAAAAAAACCCACAATAAAAAAAGACAAACATTTTCGGGCTGCCCGTTTCTAATGTTTGCCATATAAGATAATGGTAGTGGGACCACTATTTCTCTTTCAGTTCTCAACCAGGAAGGAAGAGGATTGTGTAGACTGTTATCAGCCAATGTACTATGTAACATAATAAAAAGAAACCATGATACAAAAAAAACCCCCAAGAACGTTACCATCTCCCTTTTCTTTAGTGGCTTTGAGCTTGCTAAACTTAATTTGAGAGTGCAAACCCTACCAAAGAAACTTAAGTTCCTTATCTATGTATGCCCTTATAGAAAACTTTCATACTTAAACCAGGGACCATACTTAATTAATCTGTGGCACAATCACTATCTTTATTGCCTCCACTATCCCCCACCATGAAAGGATAAAAAGTGACCAATGCCACTTTGGATTAATCTCAAAATTTCTTCCATATTTAATTGTAAGGTTTGTTCAAAGTCCTTATCAACAAGAATACCTAAATTTTCAATTACACTGTAGGATATATGTGCCTTAGTAATTAAATTATTTATGGCTTAAGTTCTGATTTGTCTAAGTTGATTTGTACCCAGAAAAGTTTGGATAATCACTGAAGTACATCCACCAGCACAGGTATAGACAAACTCTGCTCCTCTGCAAAAATGAACAGGATATCACTATAAGCTGCTATTTTACATTTGAAATGGGAAAATCATATCCCCTTAATATTACACCTTTGATAGATAGTAATAAGCAGGGCTCCAATTCCAAGGCCGTATCTTGCTAAGGATGTAAAAAGAATAGAAGCGGTGCAAAGAAAAGCTACAAAAATGGTATGGGATTTGCGTTACAAGACGTATGAGGAGAGACTTGCTGACCTGAACATGTATACCCTGGAGGAAAGGAGAAACGGGTGATATGATACAGATGTTCAAATATTTGAAAGGTATTAATCCGCAAACAAACCTTTTCCGTAGAAGGGAAGGCGGTAGAACTAGAGGACATGACATGAAATGAGATTGAAGGGGGGCAGACTCAAGAAAAATGTCAGGAAGTATTTTTTCACGAAGGGAGTGGTGGATACTTGGAATGCCCTCCCATGGGAGGTGGTGGAGATGAAAACGGTAACGGAATTCAAAAATGCGTGGGATAAACATAAAGGAATCCTGTTCAGAAGGAATGGATCCTCAGAAGCTTAGCAGAGATTGGGTGACAGAGCCGGTGGTAGGAGGTGGGGCTAGTGCTGGGCAGACTTCTATGGTCTGTGCCCTGAAAATGGCAGATACAAATCAAGGTCAGGTATACACATAACGTAGCACATATGCATTTATCTTATTGGGCAGACTGGATGGACCGTACAGGTCTTTCTCCGAGGACAAGCAGGCTGCTTGTCCTCACATGTGGGTCGACGTCCACGGCGGCCCCCTCCAACAGAATTTTTCAAAGCAAAAAAATCTCAAAGCTTTGAGAGAACCTTCTGGCGCACGGAGCGTGCGCACCCGTCTCGCAGCCCGTCACACGAGAGTCCCTCTCAGTTACCGTTCTTTCCGTGGTGAAGAGAGGCAGTGTTTCTCGTCCCTTCTTACCCCTCAGAGAGCCTTCGGCTGTTTTTTTCCGGAGGTTTTCTCCAGTTTATTTCTGTTCCCCATCTTCTTCCCTTGCCTTTTATTAAAAAAAAAAAACTCCTTAATTTCTTTAGTTTTGCCCTTCCAAAGTTTCTTTTCACTTCTGCCATGGCCCTCTTCGGCCACGCGTATGCGGTTTCTCATTTTTTTCTGCTCTCCCTTTTGGCACAGTCGCGAATTTGATCTTGTTGCCGCTATTTTTCCGTCCATGTCATCAAGGACTCCCAGCGGCTTCAAGAAGTGTACTCTGTGCAACCGATATCAGGACCGGGGATGGCATCGACTTCAGGAGCGCAGGTAATGGCTGTCTGGAGACAACCACACGCTGGGGGCAGTGAACCATCGAGTGGGTCTCCACCTGCCTTGAAGACTCCTGCTGTGCAGGCCCACCGGGATCGACCACTCTCGGACGGGACCCCAAGGAGGCGTGTGGATTCCACGTCCTCGTCGGTACCGAGGAGGATCGATGACGTGCATCGAGCGAAGGCGAAGAAGCATCGTCATCAGTCTCCTTCCAAGCACTGTACCGGGAGCTCCGGGGCGTCAAAGGATTCAGCACCCGTGAAGCACCGACGTCAGGAGAAACGCGCGCCCTCCATTCAAGAGGTGTCGCGCCGGTCTTTGGGCATCCAGGTATCGCCTCCTCAACCTCCATGGGTTCTGATGCCGAATCCTGTACCGACCCTGCAGCCTTACTCGACAGCAACTCTGGACGAGCACATCCGAGCCATTCTGGAAGGGTTGCTACATCAGTCTGCTCCGGTACCGGGGGTGCTTGCTCCCTCCGTGCCGTTGATGGAAGCGGCAGCTGGCTCTCCGCCTGTGGTGAGGTGCCCCCTGCAGCATTGGCCTCGACTGCCACCCAGGTCGACTCCCCGTCGACATCGCTGGAGGGAGCTTCATTGCCGCCGGCATGGGAGTCAACTTCTCGACATTGCCATCGAGGACATGATTCCCCGGCGTCGAGACAGGCCCAGTTTCGGACTGCAGTTAAGGAACTCTTGTCTGATACCAGTGAGGATGCCTCGTGGAATGTAGGGCAAGATCCCAGGTATTTCTCTTCTGAGGAGTCTTGTGGTCTTCCCTCTGATCCTACTCCTTCAGCAGAAAGGAAGCTTTCTCCCCCGGAGAGTCTTTTTCTCTTCAACTGCTGGAGCTCCTCGGGTTTATAATAAATTACCCCAAGTCCCATCTTTTCCCTGTTCAGAAACTGGAAACTGGAATTTATAGGAGCTCTGCTGGACTCACAGATGACTTGTGCCTATCTTCCAGAAGCGAGGGCAGACAATCTTCTGTCTCTAGTTTCCAGGGCCAGGGCGTCTCAGCAGATCACAGCTCGGCAGATGTTTAGACTTCTAGGCTATATGGCCTCCACAGTCCATGTGACTCCCATGGCCCGTCTTCACATGAGATCAGCTCAATGGACCCTAGCTTCCCAGTGGCATCAAACTACGGGGGATCTAGAGGATGCTATCCAGCTATCCACCGATTTTCACAATTCCCTTCAGTGGTGGACAATTCGATCCAATCTCACCTTGGGAAGTCCATTTCAAATTCCTCAGCCACAAAACGTGCTGACAATGGATGCATCCCTCCTGGGGTAGGGAGCTCATGTCGATGGGCTTCACACTCAAGGAATTTTGTCCCTCCAGGAAAAGGGTCTTCAGATCAATCTCCTGGAGTTGCGAGCAGTCTGGAACGCTCTAAAGGCTTTCAGAGATCGGCTGTCCAACCAAATTATCCAAATTCAGACAGACAATCAGGTTGCCATGTACTAAACAAGCAGGGCGGCACCGGATCTCGCCTCCTGTGTCGGGAAGCCGTTAGGATGTGACTTTGGGCTCGACAGTACGGCATGTTTCTCCAAGCCATTTATCTGACAGGCATAAACAACAGTCTGACCAACAGGGTGAGCAGGATAATGCAACCTCATGAGTGGTCGCTCAATTCGGGCGTCGTTCGCAAGATCTTCCGAGAGTGGGGCACCCCTTCAGTGGATCTTTTTGCCACTCAGGTCAATCACAAAGTCCCTCAATTTTGTTCCAGACTTCAGGTCCATGACAGACTAGCGTCAGATGCCTTTCTCTTCATTGGGGGAAGGGCCTTCTATATGCATATCCTCCCATACCTCTGATAGGGAGGACTTGCTGAAACTCAAGCAGGACCGCAGAACCATGATTCTGATTGCTCCTTTCTGGCTGCGTCAGATCTGGTTCTGGAGTTGTCCTCCGAAGAACCGTGGAGATTGGAGTGTTTTCCACTTCTGCATCCCAACCTCCAGTCTCTGGCTTTCACAGTCTGAATGTTGAGGGCGTATAATTCACTTCCTTGGGTCTCTCTGAGGGAGTCTCCCGGGTTTTGCTTGCTTCCAGGAAAGATTCCACAAAGAAGTGTTACTTTTTCAAATGGAGGAGGCTTTCCGTCTGGTGTGATAGCAAGGCCCTAGATCCTCGCTCTTATCCTACACAGACCCTGCTTGAATACCTTCTACCAACTGTCTCTGAAAAGAAAACCCCTCATTATCACAGCAATCCCCAGTCTTCTACTCACCAGCTAAGGATTACTGCTCTAAAAATAAGAATCTCAGCCAACAGACCCATAGGCTGCTGTTCTCACTATATCATACCTGTTCATACCCATTTCAATCAATCAGGATGACTTTTATTCTCTGTAATAATTGTGGTGCTTTAGTTTCAAGACCAATTATCTGGAGACTTAAGGCTTGTCCTATCTGTCTGCAACTCACTAGATTAAAACACGAGCTCAGTAAAGTAAAACAGGAACTAGATGCACTTAAAGCAGCTTCTAGGACCGCACAATATCATACTGCACAAAATCATACCAAATTATCACCACTACCACAAAGGATAAAACCACCTAAAAATAGATGGATCACTGTAGGCTCAGGCAGACTTCGTTATGTGACAAGAAAACATCCGACCTCACAAGTGTTACCATTACAAAATTCTTTTACTCCATTACAGCACTGTGATGTTCTTGAAAACAGAACAGAAGCCAATGAAAAAATAATAAAAGTGGAACAAAAAGATATGAAGGTATCCAAAGAGAAAAGAAACCCCCAAATCACTATTGTTGAAACGCATACCAGGAAATGTAGATGGAAAGCGATGACCACAAATGCTCGCAGTCTAAGCAATAAAGTTCATGACCTTCAGGCCCTGATGTTGGAGGCAGACTTGGATGTTGTTGCAATCACACAGACGTGGCTAAATGGTTCTCATGAATGGGATGCAAACATACCAGGCTATAATCTATTTAGGAAGGATAGAGAGGGTCGTAAAGGTGGCGGAGTAGCTCTGTATGTGAGGAATGATATCACTGTGACTGAAATTACAGGGACCTGGGGAAAGGAAGAAGCGATATGGATCACCTTAAAAAGAGATGATAGAACCTCTGTCCACGTGGGTGTTGTCTACAGACCTCCAACACAATTGGAGGAATTAGATAAAGACCTGATCGCAGATATTCAAAAGTTGGGAAGCAAGAGAGAGGTGCTGTTGCTGGGAGATTTCAATCTGCCGATGTAGATTGGAAGGTTCCCTCTACGGAATCAGAAAGAAGTAGAGGGATCGTGGATGCTTTCCAAAGTGTTTTGCTCAGACAAATGGTGATGGAACCCATGAGGGAGGGAGCGACACTGGATCTGGTGCTCACAAATGGGGATAGCGTGTCAAATATCCGAGTGGGTGCCCACCTGGGCAGCAGTGACCATCAAACGGTTTGGTTTGATATGACAGCTAAAGTGGAGAGAGGCCACTCAAAACTCAAAGTCCTGGATTTCAAAAGTGCTGACTTTAGTAAAATGGGGGAGATGATGGGCTGGGAGGAAGTACGAGAAGTGGAAGGACAGTGGTCCAGGCTGAAAGAAGCTATAAATAGGGCTACGAACCTTTCTCCGAGGACAAGCAGGCTGCTTGTTCTCACTGATGGGTTGACGTCCTCGGCAGCCCCCTCCATCGGAAAGTTTACTAGCAAAGGCCTTTGCTAGTCCTCGCACGCCCATGCGCACTGCGCATGCGCAGCCGTCTTCCCGCCCGAAACCGGCTCGAGCCGGCCAGTCTTCTTTCGTCCGCGCTCGGTACGGTCGTGTTACGCCGTTCGTGCCCCAGAGAGTCGACCTCGCGCGTCCTTTTCGACGTGTTTTTTTCATACTTTTTCTCTAAAAAGTTCGGGAAGCGCTCCGGAAGTGTTCCGGAAGACCCTTTGGGGTTTTCTGCCCTTCCCGTATTTCTCAGTTTTTTGCCCCGTAAGTTTTCTTTCGTTGTCGGGGTAGGCCTCTTTTGGCCTCGGTCGAGATTTTTCTCCCTCTAAATTTTGGTGCTTCAATTTTCGCCATTTCGGCTTTTGATTTCGCCGGCGTGATTTTTCCGCCCATGACATCGAAGCCTTCCAGCGGCTTCAAGAAGTGCACCCAGTGCGCCCGGGTAATCTCGCTCACTGATAGGCACTCTGCGTGTCTTCAGTGTCTAGGGGCCCAGCACCGCCCTCAGAACTGCAGTCTGTGTTCCCTGTTACAAAGGCGGACTCAGGTAGCGAGATTAGCCCAGTGGAACGTTTTGTTCTCAGGCTCTTCGTCGACATCGGCACCGGAGGCATCGAGTGCATCGACGTCGTCAGCGTCCGGACCATCTTCCTTGGCTGCCGCTCCATCGACTGCATCGAGGCATCGGACCTCTGCATCGGCGCCGAGGCATCGGGCGACTGCATCGACGTCGGTGGTACCGAGACTTCGTCTGCTGATGTCGTCGGACGGAGGTGCATCGTCAGGAGTGCAGGTGAGGGCTGTCCATTCCCCTGCTGGTGGCGGTGAGCCTTCGGGTGGGTCTCCTCCTACCCTGAGGGCTCCTGCGGTACAGCCCCCCCGGGATCGACCCTCTTCGGTCTCGGCCCTGAGGAAGCGACGGATGGATTCTACGTCCTCCTCGTCGGTGCCGGGGAGCTCCGGTGACATGCTTCGGAAGAAGTCGAAGAAGCATCGACACCGGTCTCCTCCCCGTGTCGGCACCGAGAGCTCTGGGTCGCCGAGGGATTCGGCACCCAGCAGGCATCGGCACCGAGAGGACCGCTCACCCTCTGTTCAAGAGGTGTTGATGCGCTCCACTCTGGACAGCCCGGAACAGCCTCCTCGCCCGGAACAGGTTCTGACGTCGACGCCTGCATCGACCTCTCAGCCTTTTTCTGCAGCCACTCTGAACAAGAGCCTCCGGGCCGTTCTCCCAGAGATTCTGGGAGAGCTGTTGCGCCCTACCCCTCCGGTGCCGGCGGTGCTTGCGCCTCCGGTACCGTCGAGCGTGGCGCCGGCTGGCCCATCGCCCAGGTTGAGGTCCCCGACGTCGGTACCGCGTGCGGTGCCGACCGCGGCCACCTCCCAGGAGGGCTCCCCAACTACGTCGGCGGAGGGAGCTTCGCCGATGCGGGCCAGGGAGTCTACCTCTCGACGCCCCCATCGTGGACGTGGTTCCACGGAGTCGAGCAGGGCGAGGTTGCAGACACAGGTCCGTGAACTTGTGTCTGACACCGAGGGTGAGGCCTCGTGGGAGGAAGAGGAAGATCCCAGATATTTCTCTGACGAGGAGTCTGAGGGTCTTCCGTCTGATCCCACTCCCTCTCCTGAGAGACAGCTTTCTCCTCCCGAGAGTCTGTCTTTTGCCTCCTTTGTCCGGGAGATGTCTACGGCCATCCCCTTCCCGGTGGTTGTGGAGGACGAGCCCAGGGCTGAAATGTTTGAGCTCCTGGACTATCCTTCTCCACCTAAGGAAGCGTCCACTTGCACCACGTCCTGAAAAAGACATTGCTTGCGAACTGGACCAAGCCATTAACTAATCCCCACATTCCCAAGAAGATCGAGTCCCAGTACCGGATCCATGGGGACCCAGATCTGATGCGCACTCAGTTGCCTCATTACTCTGGAGTTGTGGATTTGGCCCTAAAGAAGGCTAAGAGTTCTAGGGAACATGCTTCGGCGCCCCCGGGCAAGGACGCTAGAACCTTAGACTCCTTTGGGAGGAAGGCCTACCATTCCTCTATGCTCGTGTCCAAGATCCAGTCTTACCAGCTCTACACGAGCATACACATGCGGAACAATGTGCGGCAGTTGGCGGGCTTGGTTGATGCTCTTCCCCCTGAGCAAGCCAAGCCTTTTCAGCAGGTGGTCAGGCAGCTGAAGGCGTGCAGAAAATTCCTGGCCAGAGGAGTTTATGACACTTTTGATGTTGCGTCCAGGGCCGCTGCTCAAGGTGTGGTGATGCGCAGGCTCTCATGGCTGCGTGCCGCCGACCTGGAGAATAGACTCCAGCAGCGGATTGCGGACTCGCCTTGCCGTGCGGACAACATTTTTGGTGAGAAAGTCGAACAGGTGGTAGAGTCTCTCCACCAGCGGGACACCGCATTCGACAAATTCGCCCGCCGGCAGCCTTCAGCTTCTACCTCTACAGGTAGACGATTTTTCGGGGGAAGGAAGACTGTTCCCTACTCTTCTGGCAAGCGTAGGTACAATCCTCCTTCCCGACAGCCTGCGGCCCAGGCTAAGCCCCAGCGCGCTCGCTCTCGTCAGCAGCGTGCGACTCAGCAAGGCCCCTCGGCTCCCCAGCAAAAGCAAGGGGCGAGCTTTTGACTGGCTCCAGCAGAGCATAGCCGACATCCAAGTGTCCGTGCCGGGCGACCTGCCAGTCGGAGGGAGGTTGAAAGCTTTTCACCAAAGGTGGCCTCTCATAACCTCCGATCAGTGGGTTCTGCAAATAGTCCGGCAGGGGTACACCCTCAATTTGACCTCAAAACCTCCAAATTGTCCACCGGGAGCTCAGTCTTACAGCTTCCAGCACAAGAATGTACTTGCAGAGGAACTCTCCGCCCTTCTCAGCGCCAATGCGGTCGAGCCCGTGCCATCCGGGCAAGAAGGGCTGGGATTCTATTCCAGGTACTTCCTTGTGGAAAAGAAAACAGGGGGGATGCGTCCCATCCTAGACCTAAGGGCCCTGAACAAATATCTCGAAAAAGAAAAGTTCAGGATGCTTTCCCTGGGCACCCTTCTCCCCATGATTCAGCAAAACGATTGGCTATGCTCTCTGGACTTGAAGGATGCCTACACACACATCCCGATACTGCCAGCTCACAGACAGTATCTGCGATTTCAGTTGGGCACACGCCACTTCCAGTACTGTGTGCTACCCTTTGGGCTCGCCTCTGCGCCCAGGGTGTTCACCAAGTGCCTAGCTGTGGTAGCAGCGGCGCTTCGCAGGCTGGGGGTGCACGTGTTCCCATATCTCGACGATTGGCTGGTGAAGAACACATCCGAGGCAGGAGCCCTGCAGTCCATGCAGATGACTATTCGCCTACTGGAGCTACTGGGGTTTGTGATAAATTATCCAAAGTCCCACCTTCTTCCAGTGCAGAGACTCGAATTCATAGGAGCTCTGCTGGATTCTCGGACGGCTCGCGCCTATCTTCCAGAGACGAGAGCCAACAACTTGTTGTCCCTCGTCTCGCGGGTGCGAGCGTCCCAGCAGATCACAGCTCGGCAGATGTTGAGATTGCTGGGCCACATGCCCTCCACAGTTCATGTGACTCCCATGGCCCGTCTTCACATGAGATCTGCTCAATGGACCCTAGCCTCCCAGTGGTATCAGGCTGCTGGGGGTCTAGAGGACGTGATCCACCTGTCTACGAGTTTTCTCGAATCCCTGTATTGGTGGACGATTTGGTCCAATTTGACTCTGGGACGTCCTTTCCAAATTCCTCAGCCACAAAAAGTGCTGACCACGGATGCGTCTCTCCTGGGATGGGGAGCTCATGTCGATGGGCTTCACACCCAAGGAAGCTGGTCCCTCCAGGAACGCGATCTACAGATCAATCTCCTGGAGTTGCGAGCGATCTGGAACGCTCTGAAGGCTTTCAGAGATCGGCTGTCCCACCAAATTATCCAAATTCAGACAGACAACCAGGTTGCCATGTTTTATGTCAACAAGCAGGGGGGCACCGGATCTCGCCCCCTGTGTCAGGAAGCCGTCAGCATGTGGCTCTGGGCTCGCTGTCACGGCATGGTGCTCCAAGCCACATATCTGGCAGGCGTAAACAACAGTCTGGCCGACAGGTTGAGCAGGATTATGCAACCTCACGAGTGGTCGCTCAATTCCCGTGTGGTACGACAGATCTTCCAGGTGTGGGGCACCCCCTTAGTAGATCTCTTCGCATCTCGAGTGAACCACAAAGTCCCTCAGTTCTGTTCCAGGCTTCAGGCCCACGGCAGACTGGCATCGGATGCCTTCCTCCTGGATTGGGGGGAGGGCCTGCTGTATGCTTATCCTCCCATCCCTCTGGTGGGGAAGACTTTGTTGAAACTCAAGCAAGACCGAGGCACCATGATTCTGATTGCTCCTTTTTGGCCGCGTCAGATCTGGTTCCCTCTTCTTCTGGAGTTATCCTCCGAAGAACCGTGGAGATTGGAGTGTTTTCCGACCCTCATCACGCAGGACGAAGGGGCTCTTCTGCATCCCAACCTCCAGTCTCTGGCTCTCACGGCCTGGATGTTGAGGGCGTAGACTTTGCCTCTTTGGGTCTGTCAGAGGGTGTCTCCCGCATCTTGCTTGCTTCCAGGAAAGACTCCACTAAGAGAAGTTACTTCTTTCATTGGAGGAGGTTTGCCGTCTGGTGTGACAGCAAGGCCCTAGATCCTCGCTCTTGTCCTACACAGACCCTGCTTGAATACCTTCTGCACTTGTCTGAGTCTGGTCTCAAGACCAACTCTGTAAGGGTTCACCTTAGTGCAATCAGTGCATACCATTACCAAGTGGAAGGTAAGCCGATCTCAGGACAGCCTTTAGTTGTTCGCTTCATGAGAGGTTTGCTTTTGTCAAAGCCCCCTGTCAAGCCTCCTACAGTGTCATGGGATCTCAATGTCGTTCTCACCCAGCTGATGAAACCTCCTTTTGAGCCACTGAATTCCTGCCATCCGAAGTACTTGACCTGGAAGGTCATTTTCTTGGTGGCAGTTACTTCGGCTCGTAGAGTCAGTGAGCTTCAGGCCCTGGTAGCCCAGGCCCCTTACACCAAATTTCATCACAACAGAGTAGTCCTCCGCACTCACCCTAAGTTTCTGCCAAAGGTCGTGTCGGAGTTCCATCTGAACCAGTCAATTGTCTTGCCAACATTCTTTCCCCGTCCTCATTCCTGCCCTGCTGAACGTCAGCTGCACACATTGGACTGCAAGAGAGCATTGGCCTTCTACCTGGAGCGGACACAGCCCCACAGACAGTCCGCCCAATTGTTTGTTTCTTTTGATCCCAATAGGAGGGGAGTGGCTGTAGGGAAACGCACCATATCCAATTGGCTAGCAGATTGCATTTCCTTCACTTACGCCCAGGCGGGGCTGGCTCTTGAGGGTCATGTCACAGCTCATAATGTTAGAGCCATGGCTGCGTCGGTAGCCCACTTGAAGTCAGCCTCCATTGAAGAAATTTGCAAAGCTGCGACGTGGTCATCTGTCCACACATTCACATCTCATTACTGCCTGCAGCAGGATACCCGACGCGACAGTCGGTTCGGGCAGTCAGTTCTTCAGAACCTGTTTGGGCTTTAGGATCCAACTCCACCCCCCGAGGGCCCTGTTTGTTCTGTTCCAGGCTACACTCTCAGTTAGTTGGTAAATTTTTTAGGTCAATCTCAGTTATGTCCTCGCCGTTGCGAGGTCCAATTGACCATGGTTGTTGTTTTGAGTGAGCCTGGGGGCTAGGGATACCCCATCAGTGAGAACAAGCAGCCTGCTTGTCCTCGGAGAAAGCGAATGCTACATACCTGTAGAAGGTATTCTCCGAGGACAGCAGGCTGATTGTTCTCACAAACCCGCCCGCCTCCCCTTTGGAGTTGAGTCTTCCCTTAAAGTGTATTGTTTTGCTACATACTGGACTGGCCGGCTCGAGCCGGTTTCGGGCGGGAAGACGGCTGCGCATGCGCAGTGCGCATGGGCGCGCGAGAACTAGCAAAGGCCTTTGCTAGTAAACTTTCCGATGGAGGGGGCTGCCGAGGACGTCAACCCATCAGTGAGAACAATCAGCCTGCTGTCCTCGGAGAATACCTTCTACAGGTATGTAGCATTCGCTTTATGTAAGGAAAGTAAATAAAAGCAAGAGAAAAAGGAAACCGATATGGTTCTCCAAGCAAGTGGTTGAGAAAATAAAGGCTAAAGAGTTGGCGTTCCAGAAATACAGAAAAACTCAAGAAAAGGAACACATGGAGGATTACCGGATGAAAATGAAAGAAGCCAGGAGAGAGATACGACTGGCAAAAGCGCAAGCGGAAGAACAAATGGCTAGAAATGTAAGGAGGGGTGACAAAAATTTCTTCAGGTATATTAGTGAAAGAATATTGTGAGACTAAAAGATACTGCGAACCGCTATGTGGAAAATGATGAAGAAAAAGCAAATTTGCTAAATAGATACTTTTGTTCTGTTTTCACAGAGGAAAATCCTGGAGAAGGACCGCGATGGACTGGAAATAATACAATTGAGAATGAAGTGGATACAGCACCGTTCACGGAAGAAAGTGTGTATCAACAACTTGAAAAGCTAAAGGTGGACAAAGCCATGGGACCGGACGGGATCCACCCCAGGATATTGAGGGAGCTCAGAGAGGTTTTGGCGGGTCCTCTTAAAGATTTGTTTAATATATCCTTGCAGACGGGAAAGGTTCCGAGGGATTGGAGAACGGCGGAGGTGGTCCCTCTTCACAAAAGTGGTGATAGGGAAGAAGCTGGAAACTACAGGCCGGTAAGCCTCACTTCGGTTATTGGAAAAGTAATGGAAGCGATGCTGAAGGAAAGGATAGTGAATTTTCTGGAAGCCAATAAGTTGCAAGATCCGAGACAACATGGTTTTACCAAAGGGAAATCGTGCCAAACGAATCTCATTGAGTTCTTTGATTGGGTGACCGGAGAATTGAATCAGGGACGAGCTATGGACGTAATCAGTGCTTTTTTTGTAGAAAAAAAGGTGCCGTTACTCATTATGGGCGGGGTCACCACATATGGCTCCACCCCTATGATAGCCACACCCACATTAACCACACCCCCTATACCAGCCATGGCGCATATAAACAGACATCATTGAAAATATGATAGTACTATAGGAGAAAAAAATAACGTGATTTTTTTCATTATAAATAATCTCTGTAAGCTCTTACAGCTCCAGTATACCCAGTGCAAAATAAGACAGCCAATGTAAATTCTCAAATTGGACATAATTACAAACACTAAAATGAAAATAAAATGATTTTTTTCTACCTTTGTTGTCTGGTGACTGTTTTTCTTTCCATATTGGTCCCATTCTGTGATTCTGCTTTCTTTTCTTTTCGCTTAACTCTTCTGTGCCATTTGTCATTTTTGTCTCCTTTTTCTTTGCTTTCTTCAATATTTTTCAGGCTCTCTCTCTGTCCAGATTTAATTCATTCTTACTATGCATTCTTTAATGTCCTTCATCTACCTGTGGCTTTTCATCTTTTCCTCACCCTTGTTCTCCCCATGCCCCTTCCTCTTATTCTCCAGTCTTTCTCTATTCCCCTTTTCCATCCAGCTGCTCTGCTTTCTCTCCCCATCCTTCCAGTGTCTCCCCTATTTCTTTCTGCATTCTTCCATCCAGCATCTTCCCTCTCTCTCTCCCCATCCTTCCATCTGTTTTCCCCCCTCTCTCTCCCCATCCTTCCATCTGTTTTCCCTCTCTCTTTCCCCATTCCTTCCATCTGTTTTTCCCTCTCTCCCCAATCCTTCCATCTGTTTTTCCCTCTCTCTCCCCATCCTTCCATCTGTTTTCCCCTCTCTCCCCAATCCTTCCCTCTGTTGTTTTCCCTTTCTCTCTCTCCCCAATCCTTCCCTGTTTTCCCTCTCTCTCTATCCCCATCCTTCCATCTGTTTTCCCCTCTCCCCAATCCTTCCATCTGTTTTTCCCTCTCTCCCCATCCTTCCATCTGTTTTTCCCTCTCTCTCCCCAATCCTTCCCTGTTGTTTTCCCTCTTTCTCTCTCTCCCCAATCCTTCCCTCTGTTGTTTTCCCTCTCTCTCTCTCTCTCCCCAATCCTTCCCTCTGTTGGTTTCCCTCTTTCTCTCTCTCCCCAATCCTTCCCTCTGTTGTTTTCCCTCTTTCTCTCTCTCCCCAATCCTTCACTCTGTTGTTTTCCCTCTTTCTCTCTTTCCCCAATCCTTCCCTCTGTTGGTTTCCCTCTCTCCCCAATCCTTCCCTCTGTTGGTTTCCCTCTTTCTCTCTCTCCCCCAATCCTTCCCTCTGTTGGTTTCCCTCTTTTTCTCTCTCCCCCAATCCTTCCCTCTGTTGTTTTCCCTCTCTCTCTCTCTCTCCCCAATCCTTCCCTCTGTTGTTTTCTCTCTCCCAAATCCTTCCCTCTGTTGTTTTCCCTCTTTCCCCAATCCTTCCCTCTGTTGTTTTCCCTCTTTCTCTCTCTCCCCAATCCTTCCCTGTTTTCCCTCTCTCTCTATCCCCATCCTTCCATCTGTTTTCCCCTCTCCCCAATCCTTCCATCTGTTTTTCCCTCTCTCCCCATCCTTCCATCTGTTTTTCCCCTCTCTCTCCCCAATCCTTCCCTGTTGTTTTCCCTCTTTCTCTCTCTCCCCAATCCTTCCCTCTGTTGTTTTCCCTCTCTCTCGCTCTCTCCCCAATCCTTCCCTCTGTTGGTTTCCCTCTTTCTCTCTCTCCCCAATCCTTCCCTCTGTTGTTTTCCCTCTTTCTCTCTCTCCCCATCCTTCCATCTGTTTTCCCCTCTCCCCAATCCATCCATCTGTTTTTCCCCTCTCTCCCCATCCTTCCCTCTGTTGGTTTCCCTCTCTCTTCCCAATCCTTCCCTCTGTTGGTTTCCCTCTCTCCCCAATCCTTCCCTCTGTTGGTTTCCCTCTCTCCCCAATCCTTCCCTCTGTTGGTTTCCCTCTTTCTCTCTCTCCCCAATCCTTCCCTCTGTTGGTTTCCCTCTTTCCCTCTCTCCCCAATCCTTCCCTCTGTTGGTTTCCCTCTCTTCCCAATCCTTCCCTCTGTTGGTTTCCCTCTTCTCTCTCTCCCCAATCCTTCCCTCTGTTGGTTTCCCTCTTTCCCTCTCTCCCCAATCCTTCCCTCTGTTGGTTTCCCTCTCTCCCCAATCCTTCCCTCTGTTGGTTTCCCTCTTTCTCTCTCTCCCCCAATCCTTCCCTCTGTTGGTTTCCCTCTTTCTCTCTCTCCCCAATCCTTCCCTCTGTTGGTTTCCCTCTTTCTCTCTCTCCCCAATCCTTCCCTCTGTTGGTTTCCCTCTTTCTCTCTCTCCCCCAATCCTTCCCTCTGTTGTTTTCCCTCTCTCTCTCTCTCTCTCTCTCTCTCTCCCCAATCCTTCCCTCTGTTTTTCCCTCTCCCCAATCCTTCCATCTGTTTTTCCCTCTCTCCCCATCCTTCCATCTGTTTTTCCCTCTCTCTCCCCAATCCTTCCCTGTTGTTTTCCCTCTTTCTCTCTCTCCCCAATCCTTCCCTCTGTTGTTTTCCCTCTCTCTCTCTCCCCAATCCTTCCCTCTGTTGTTTTCCCTCTTTCTCTCTCTCCCCAATCCTTCACTCTGTTGTTTTCCCTCTTTCTCTCTTCCCCAATCCTTCCCTCTGTTGGTTCCCTCTCTCCCCAATCCTTCCCTCTGTTGGTTTCCCTCTTTCTCTCTCTCCCCAATCCTTCCCTCTGTTGGTTTCCCTCTCTCTCTCTCTCCCCCAATCCTTCCCTCTGTTGTTTTCCCTCTCTCTCTCTCTCTCCCCAATCCTTCCCTCTGTTGTTTTCTCTCTCCCAAATCCTTCCCTCTGTTGTTTTCCCTCTTTCCCCAATCCTTCCCTCTGTTGTTTTCCCTCTTTCTCTCTCTCCCCAATCCTTCCCTCTGTTGGATTCCCTCTCCCTGCCAAGTTTGGCGCGAAGACGCGACGCACGCGGCACCAGCCCCTATTTCCGGCCGCTGCTGCTTCTCCTGTTGTTGAGCAGCAGCGGCCGCTACACAAAGAAAAAGATTTTTTAAAAAATTGAAACCTGGCTGAAACGCGGCACCCCGGCACTGTAGACAGCCATTAGGCATTGGCTGTTGCCCCGCAACCGCTCCTCCTCTTGCCTCTATGTCACTGCCCCTGGAGGAAGACCCCGGAGGAGCGCAGTGACGTAGAGGCAAGAGGAGGAGGAAGGAAGGAGTACAAGTCCATCCTTATCTGGACGACTGGTTGATCCGAGCCCCCTCTTATGCAGAGTGCGGCAAAGCTGTGGACCGGGTGATTGCTCTTTTGAGCTCCCTGGGGTGGATCATCAACTAGGAGAAGAGCCAGCTGCGCCCGACTCAGTCCCTGGAGTATCTGGGAGTTCGATTCGACACCCAAGTGGGCAGAGTGTTCCTGCCAGACAATCGGATTGTCAAACTTCAGGCTCAGGTGGACCAGTTCCTAGTAGCCTCTCCTCTTCGGGCTTGGGACTACGTGCAGCTGTTGGGCTCTATGACGGCCACGATGGAAGTAGTGCCCTGGGCCAGGGCTCATATGAGACCACTACAACACTCTCTGCTGCAGCGCTGGACTCCGGTGTCGGAGGATTATGCTGTGCGCCTTCCCTTGGACCCAGCAGTGCGCAAGGTGCTGAGCTGGTGGCTGCAGACAGACAAGTTGTCTGCAGGAATGCCTCTGGTGACCCTGGAGTGGATTGTCGTCACGACGGACGCCTCTTTGTCGAGCTGGGGAGCCCACTGCTTGGGAAGGACAGCGCAGGGGCTCTGGTCTCCTGCAGAGGCAAAGTGGTCTATCAACCTCCTGGAACTCAGAGCCATTCGGTTGGCGCTTTTGGAGTTCATCCCGGTACTGGCGTTGAAGCCAGTACGGGTCCTGTCGGACAATGCCACAGCTGTGGCCTATGTCAACCGCCAGGGAGGTACCAAGAGCGCCCCTCTAGCCAAGGAGGCCATGAATCTATGCCAGTGGGCGGAAGCGAACCTGGAACAGCTGTCAGCGGCCCACATTGCCGGAGTCATGAATGTCAAGGCGGACTTTCTCAGTCGCCATACCTTGGATCCCGGAGAGTGGCAGTTATTGGCTCAGGCGTTCTTGGACATCACGAAGCGCTGGGGCCAGCCGAGCCTAGATCTGATGGCGTCATCGGCCAATTGCCAAGTGCCGCGCTTTTTCAGCAGAGGACGGGACCCTCGATCCCTGGGAGTAGATGCTCTTCTCCAACAGTGGCCGACACAGGAGCTTCTCTATGTGTTCCCGCCCTGGCCCATGTTGGGCAGGGTGCTAGACCGGGTGGCAAAGCATCCGGGCCGGTTAATCCTGGTGGGTCCGGACTGGCCCAGACGTCCCTGGTATGCGGACTTGATCAGGCTCTCAGTGGACGATCCTCTGCGGCTGCCAGTGGAGCAGGGCCTGTTGCATCAGGGTCCCGTGGTGATGGAGGATTCCTCCCCCTTTGGTCTTACGGCCTGGCTATTGAGCGGCAGCGTCTGAGAAAGAAGGGCTTCTCAGACAAGGTCATCGCCACTATGCTAAGAGCGAGGAAGCGCTCTACTTCTACTGCTTACGCCAGGGTTTGGCGTACCTTTGCAGCATGGTGTGAAGCAGGCTCACTTTCTCCCTTCACTGCTCCAATTTCTTCAGTGTTGGCGTTCCTGCAAGAAGGTCTGGAGAAAGGCCTGTCGCTCAGTTCCCTTAAAGTCCAGGTAGCGGCTCTGGCTTGCTTCAGGGGCTGCCTGAAGGGTGCTTCCCTGGCTTCGCAGCCAGATGTGGTGCGCTTTCTCAAGGGAGTTAATCACCTGCGCCCTCCTCTGCACTCAGTGGTGCCTGCGTGGAATCTCAACCTGGTGCTAAGAGCCTTGCAGAAGCCGCTTTTGAACCCTTGTCAAGGGCATCTCTGAAAGACCTGACGTTGAAAGCAGTCTTTTTGGTGGCTATCACTTCAGCCAGAAGAGTTTCCGAGCTCCAGGCACTCTCATGTCGAGAGCCCTTTCTGCAGTTCACTGAGGCAGGAGTGTCTATTCGCACAGTGCCTTCCTTCCTGCCCAAGATTGTTTCTCGCTTCCATGTGAATCAGTAGCTCTGTCTCCCTTCCTTTCGTAGGGAGGACTACCCAGAGGAATACTCTGTTCTCAAATATCTGGATGTGAGACGAGTCATCATCAGATACTTGGAAGTGACCAATGATTTCCGGAAGTCGGATCATCTGTTTGTCCTGTTTGCAGGTCCTCGTAAGGGTCTGCAGGCTGCTAAGCCTACAGTGGCAAGATGGGTCAAGGAAGCCATTGCAGCGGCTTATGTGGCTGCGGGGAAGGTGCCGCCTATCCAGCTGAAGGCTCACTCCACTAGAGCTCAGGCAAGGCCTCAACTTGGGCATCGGCCCATACCTTCTCCAGGCATTACCGCTTGACTGTGGCTGCTCGGGCGGAGGCCCGGTTTGGAGCTTCAGTGTTGCGGTCAGGGATTTCTATGTCCCGCCCTGGGTGAGTACTGCTTCGGTACATCCCACCAGTCTATGGATTGATCAGCATGATGATATGGAAGGTAAAATTATGTATCATACCTGATAATTTTCTTTCCATTAATCATAGCTGATCAATCCATAGCCCCTCCCAGATATCTGTATTGTTTATATTCTGGTTGCATTTCAGGTTCAAGTTTAGTCTTCAGTTCCTGTTCAGGAGGACTTCGTGTTCAAGTTTTTCAATGGATTCTTCAAGAGTTGAGACGAATTTGTGTTACAGTAAGCTGCTGCATTCCTGTCCCCTCCGTTTTACGGGGCTGGATTGAGACTTAAATTCTGCCGGCGCTCCCTCTCACTTCGTGCGGCAGTAGGGCAGCTTTGTACCCCTCCCGCTTCGGCGGTGTTAGGGTCAGTCAGCTCCTCCCGCGGTTGCGGTTGCAGGATAAGCCAGATCCCCCCGCATCGGCGGGTGTGGTGTCCCTCCCCCGCTCCGCGGGGATGAGCTGGACGGATTCCCCTCCCCCACTTGTGTGGGGATGAGCTGGGTTAATTCCCCTCCCCCGTTTCGGCGGTGGTGAGCTGGGCAGAGTGTCCCTTTGTGGGTGTAATTCTCTAAGTGCTGAGTCCTGCGGATGGAGCTTGGATATCGACATACTGAGGAGTTTCCGGCAGCACATGACCACATATAGGGAGGCAAAAGGATTGCTCTCTATCTCCACCTGCTGGTAGATGGACACAACCCACCAGTCTATGGATTGATCAGCTATGATTAATGGAAAGAAAATTATCAGGTATGATACATAATTTTACCTTATAAACATTGGGCTTTGAATGTGCCTCTGTGAAAGGAACGGAAGGAGGAGGAAGTCCTGGGAGTTCGCAGGGCCTGGAGCCAAGGCTCAGAGGAGCCAGACTGCTATGGAGTGAAGGCAACAGTCGTGTGGAGGAAGAGGCAGCTAAGCAGGGTCAAGCCTGGCTGGGTCCTGGATGGGGGACCCAGCTACACACAATTACCTCATCTCAGGAAAATGGTAGTCAATGAAGGAACATATACACAGATAATGAAATCTCGCAGCTTGAAATCGATCTACGAAAGAACGAACTTCCGCTCATTACTGAAGACCCATCTCTTTAATAAAGCGTACCACAAAGATCAACCAATGTGAATATGCACAACTCGCCCACCTATATTCAGAACTGTCTCTTAATATCTGCCTGTATACCTTTTCTTTGTTTTATTATCATCATGTCGATCAAAACCCTGCAATACTAAATGTTCATTTACTAACTTTCTTCCACTACTCATGATGTATTGTAAGCCACTTTGAGCCTGCAAAGAGGTGGGATACGGTGGGATACAAATGCAACAAATAAATAAAAATAAATAAATATGAAAGGTAGCACTCTGGAATGTAATTAGGTTGTAATTAGATGACTCTCCAACAGCAAAATCCAAGCTCACACAGCCCAAAATAATCACTGAAAAGAACAGAACACAAGGCTCAGATATTCTAAAAATATAAAAGCTAATTATTATATTGGCAGCAAGGAAAATAGTGTAAATTAGAGATAATGGACATGCTAAATTACCCAAAATGATGCAAAATACTGAGAGTAACTGTCAAGACAAGGTAAAGGTAATGCACACTGTATACCCTATGTCCTGAACTGATTAGGACTCCTAATCCCGGGCATTAGGAAAACAATAGCTACAAACTGACAGATGATTACTTCTACTGCTACTACTTATCATTTTTATTGCGCTACTAGATGTACACAGCGTTGTGTGAGGGAAGGAGCGACGCTGGATCTGGTGCTCACAAATGCGGATAGCGTGTCAAATGTCCGAGTGGGTGCCCATCTGGGCGACTGTGACCATCAAACTGTTTGGTTTGATATGACGGCTGAAGAGGAGGGTGGCCACTCAAAACTCAAAGTCCTGGATTTCAAGCATGCTGACTTTAGTAAAATGGGGGAATACCTAAGGAAGGAGCTGATGGGCTGGGAGGACGTACGAGAAGTGGAAGGACAGTGGTCCAGGCTGAAAGAAGCTATAAATAGGGCCACAAACCTTTATGTAAGGAAAGTAAATAAAAGCAAGAGAAAAAGGAAACCGCTATGGTTCTCCAAGCAAGTGGCTGAGAAAATAAAGGCTAAAGAGTTGGCGTTCCACAAATACAGAAATACTCAAGACAAGGAACATAGGGAGGAATACCGGAGGAAACTGAAAGAAGCCAAGAGAGAGGTACGTCTGGCGAAAGCGCAAGCGGAAGAACAAATGGCTAGAAAGGTAAGGAGGGGTGACAAAAATTTCTTCAGGTATATTAGTGAAAGAAGAATGACTAAAACGGGAATTGTGAGACTAAAAGATACTGCAAAGCGCTATGTAGATAATGATGAAGAAAAGGCAAATTTGCTAAATAGATACTTTTGTTCTGTTTTTACTGAAGAAAATCCAGGAGAAGGACCACGATGGACTGACAAAAGTTCATTTGAGAATGGAGTGGATATAGCACCGTTCACGGAAGAGAGTGTGTATCAACAACTAGAAAAACTAAAGGTGGACAAAGCCATGGGACCGGATGGGATCCACCCCAGGATATTGAGGGAGCTCAGAGAGGTTCTGGCAGGTCCTCTTAAAGATTTGTTTAATAAATCCTTAGAAATGGGAGAGGTTCCGAGGGACTGGAGAATGGCGGAGGTGGTCTCTCTTCACAAAAGTGGTGATAGGGAAGAAGCTGGAAACTACAGGCCGGTAAGCCTCACTTCGATTATTGGAAAAGTAATGGAAGTGATGCTGAAGGAAAGGATAGTGAATTTCCTGGAAGAAAATGAGTTGCAAGATCCGAGACAACATGGTTTTACCAAAGGGAAATCGTGCCAAACGAATCTCATTGAATTCTTTGACTCGGTGATCGGAGAATTGAACCGTGGACGTGCTATAGACGTAATCTACTTAGATTTCAGCAAGGCTTTTGACACGGTTCCCCACAGGAGGCTCTTAAATAAACTGGATGGGCTGAAGATAGGACCCAAAGTGGTGAACTGGTTGATGGACAGGCGCCAGAGGGTGGTGGTGAATGGAGTTCGCTCGTAGGAGGGAAAGGTGAGTAGTGGAGTGCCTCAGGGATCGGTGCTGGGGCCGATTCTGTTCAATATATTTGTGAGTGACATTGCTGAAGGGTTAGAAGGTAAAGTTTGCCTATTTGCGAATGATACTAAGTTTTGTAACACAGTGGACACCCGGGAGGGAGTGGAAAACATGAAAAAGGATCTGAAAAAGCTAGAAGAATGGTCTAAGGTTTGGCAATTAAAATTCAATGCGAAGAAATGCAAAGTGATGCACTTAGGGAGTAGAAATCCAAGAGAGGCGTATGTGTTAGGCGGTGAGAGTCTGCTAGGTACGGATGGGGAGAGGGATCTTGGGGTGATAGTATCTGAGGATCTGAAGGCGATGAAACAGTGTGACAAGGCGGTGGCCGTAGCTAGAAGGTTACTAGGCTGTATAGAGAGAGGTGTGACCAGCAGAAGAAAAGAGGTGTTGATGCCCCTGTATAAGTCGTTGGTGAGGCCCCACCTAGAGTATTGTGTTCAGTTTTGGAGGCCGTATCTTGCTAAGGATGTAAAAAGAATTGAAGCGGTGCAAAGAAAAGCTACAAGGATGGTATGGGATTTGCGTTACAAGACGTATGAGGAGAGACTTTCGGACCTGAACATGTATACCCTGGAGGAAAGGAGGAACAGGGGTGATATGATTCCCATCCCCACCAGTACTGGCCTTCCGACAGCCACTCAACTTAAAACACAAGCTAATCAGAAGTAAACTTCCATCACAGACTGAAAAGTAATAGAAGGGCACACTTCCCTGTAATTTATCCAGTTGCAAACTATGCCAAAATATTTCACAGGACCCCACAGTCATCCACAAAGGAAAGATATTCAACATAAAGGAATCTTTCACTTGCTCATCTTCCAATGTGGTATATATCATTCAGTGTAAAAAATGTAACGAAGGATGCTATATTGGAGAAACAGGCCAGATGCTTAAGATAAGATTCAATTTACATAGACATCACATGAACAATACTGGTGCCAGTAGGGTTCCCACCCCTGTTGGTCAGCATTTTACAGGACCAGGACACTGTACCAGTGACTTCACAGTGAGAATCCTGAAAGGTAACTTTAAAACCATACAAGAACGTAAGACCTTTGAAGTCAGAATGATTGAATATTTTAACACCCAACAGAAAGGACTTAACAAGGATCTGGGGTTCCTAGCCCATTATAAACCATAAAGCTGTATTTCTCTCCACCCCTCACCTATCCACACCCATCCTGTTAGAATATCAATGATATGCTTTGATGTCCCCATGCATACCTCCTACCCACCCCCATCCTCCCACCCTGTCAGACTGTCATAGTAATGCTTGAATGTTTTCACTTATATACACTGTCAGCTAGCACATTTGCTTATTTCCGATCTGACGAAGAAGGGCAACCTTCGAAAGCTAATCAAGAAATGTATTAAGTTATGTCCAATAAAAAAAGGTATCATCTTATTTTCTTTTCCATGTTTTATTTTGTTTGATTTCTATTGATAACCTTGAGTGGACTAACACAGCTACCACACTCCTCTACTTAAGATGGTAGTGTGCTCAGAAAGACAAGGATGAATTTTGGTGATATTATAGAGAAAGAAACAACAGATTTTAGCAGTCTGTTGAATATGTACAGAGAAAGCTGACCCTAAGGTTACGAGCTGATGAGACAGGGAGGATGAGAGTGTTATCCACAGAGACAGAGAATGGGGGAACAGGTGGGTTTAGGGGGAAAGATAAGAAGCTTAGTTTTGGTCATGTTTAAAGTGGCAGTGAGACATCCAGGCAGCAAGATTCCTGCTGAAATTTTTGGTTTTGGAGAGGTAGATCTGGGAGTCATCAACATAAAGATGATACTGAAAACCATGGGATGAGGTCAGAGCACCAAGGGAAGAAGTATAGATGGAGAAAAAAAGAGGTCCCAAGACAGAGCCCTGAGGTACACCAACCGATAGTGGGATAGAAGTGGAGGAGGATCCACCTGAGTATACATTAAAAGTGCGATGGGAGAGAGAAGAAAACCAGGAAAGAACAAAGCCCTGAAATCCAAGTGAGGACAGCGTATTAAGGAGTAGGTGGTGATCAACAGTGTCAAAAGCAGCAGATAGATCGAGAAGGATGTGGATAGAATAGACACCTTTGGATCTGGCCAGGAACAGATCATTGGAGACTTTAGCAAGCGCTGTTTCAGTTGAATGAAGGGGGCGAAACCCAGATTGAAGTGGATTAAGAATAGCTTGAGATGAAAGAAAGTCAAGACAATGTTGGTGAACAGCACGTTCAATTATCTTGGATAGGAAAGGGAGCAGGAAGATGGTGCAATAGTTGGAAGGACAGGTAGGATCCAGTGAAGGTGTTTTAAGGAGTGGTGTAACTATGGCATGTTTAAAGGCATCAGGAACAGTTGCAGTGGAAAGTGAAAGATTGAAGATATGACACATAGAAGGGATGACAGTAGAAGAGAGAGAGTGTTAAGTAGATGAGTGCATTTTCCTCCAGTTATTTCAGAAAAAGGAAGGGGTTAAAGGAGAATTGAGAGAATGGACTGAGGGAAGGAGAGGTGGAGGTGGCTTGGCTGATAATTCAAGGTTAAGCTTGTGAACCTTATGAAAGTACTCAGAGTCTGGGGAGAAAGTGAAGGGGGAGTTGGAGGTGAAGGCAGTTTGAGGAGAGACATTGAGGGTTTGAGCCAAAAGAGTGTGTCAAGTGGATGTAGTAGTCCTGTTTGGGAAGTGAAAGAGCAGACTGGAATGAAGTCAGCAAGAATCTAAAATGTATGAAGTCAGAATGAGCACGAAATTTCAACTGAACGGGCACAGGAACGTAGGTAGCAGATACTAGAGGTCAGCCAATGCTAGGGGTTGGTATGCCTTACTGAACAGGGAATGGGAGGAGCAAGAGAATCCAGAGCAGAGGAGAGAATAGTATTATAGGACGAGACAGCCTCATTGACAGATTTGGATAACGTAGTGGTTGAGAAGAGGTTGAAAAACTGCAGGACAGAGTAGAAGGGTCAATATCCTGAAGATTGCTAAATGTATTGGTGGAGATTAGATGGGAAAGGGGAGGAGGGTGTTTATGTGTGAAAGTTATCAGATGGTGGTCAGAGAAGGGAAGAGCTGAGGAACAGAAACTTGAGAGTGAGCAGTTTGAGATGAAGATAAAACAGTGGCCATTCTGGTGAGTAGGGGTAGTGGAGCAAGTTGAATATTGAAAGAGGAGGGGAAGGGAAGATAGGATATCTTGATAGTGAGGTTGCAAAAGAGACCATAAGTAGATCAGGTGTCCTTAAATAAAATTAAAAAAACAGACAAAAGATTGCAAATTAATACTGTGAAGTACTGAGTATGATGTAAATAGGAACAACAAACATAGTTTGAAATGTCTTTATTTGAATGCCAGGAGCCTAAGAAATAAGATGGGAGATTTAGAATATATTGCAGTAAATGAAAAATTAGATATAATAGGCATCTCTGAGACTTGGTGGATGGAGGACAACCAGTGGGACACTGTCATACGGGGTACAAATTATATCGTAGTGGTAGAGTGGATAAAATTGGTGGAGGGGTAGCATTGTATATTAATGAGAGCCTTGAATCAAATAGATTGAAAATTCTGCAGGAAACAAAACATTTCTTGGAATCACTGTGATTCCATGTGTAAAAGGGAAAAGGATAGTGATAGGAGTGTACTACCGTCAGCTTGGCTAGGATGAATAGACGGATGCAGAAATGTTAAAGGAAATTAGGGACGCAAACAAACTGGGCAACACAATAATAATGGGTGATTTCAATTACCAAAAATCTTTCAAAATTCTACCTTGCATACAATGTGTTTGGGGGCAACTGTGGCAGGTAATAATGAAAAAAGTGGAGAAAAAAAAAGACTTCAGAAAAATCGGAACTTCCTCGTTTTTAAAGGACACGCCTTTTGTTTAATGAGGGAACCACTTCAATCATATGTCTTCACAAAAAAAACTCCACTATATCAAATTCACAAAAACGCTGCCAAAGTGCCTCAACAAACACTGATAATGGTGACTAAACTTTCAAAAAAACATCACTTGGAGTGGGTACTTATCTTAACTGACGGTATCTTCATAGTTCACATAAAGTCCAGCCTTGTACCCAACACAATCTTGAATTCCTTAGAGTCTCGACAGGGAATCCCTGTTTCGCTAAAACATAGCTGCTTCAGGGGAATTTCTCTTCATATCGAACCTCTCCAAGCTCATGATACATCACACCGTCTCCGACTCTCTCTGGCGCAAAATGGCAGACGGCTTCCCTTTCTCCCGAGAAGCTCAAATACTCCGCGTCTGATGTCATAAACATGCCTTCCAATCCCATGCATTTACAGGAACGCTCTCCATTCAGTAGCTACATTTAAGCCTTTAGGAATGACAGTTTGTAATTCAAATATCCACCGCTGCTCTCTTTGTCGCAAAATTCGTCTAATGTCTCCCTTTCGTTCTGTTACCTTCATTTGTTCCATCACAATACATTTTAATTCTGAAAGCTGATGTTGTTTCTTTAAACAGTGAGACACCATAGGCTCATAAGTCTTCCCCTCTTGGATGCAGTGTCGATGTTCTATTGGTCTCGTTCTCAAACACCGAGACGTTTGTCCAACATATAGTAATTGACAAGGGCATACTATGATGTAAATAACATTATTCGAAGCACAATCCGTTGTACAATATAAAGGATAGACCCTCTCGGATTGTGGATCCCTAAAATGTTCTGATTCCATCATGACACTGCATACCAAACAGTGACCGCAAGCTCTATGTTTCCCATCTCTCGATCTTCTCCCACTGTCTTGATTCCACACATCAGCAGGACATAAAACATCATTAAAGTTATTTTTGCATTGAAAGGCAAAAATAACTCTTAAATTCTGAAAGCATGGATGGATTTGCAATTCAATTTGATTTCAATTACCCCAATATTGACTGGGTAAATGTAACATCGGGGCACGCTAGGGAGGTAAAATTCCTTGATGAAATCAAGGACTGCTTTATGGAGCAGCTGGTACAGGACCGATGAGAGAAGGAAAAATTCTAGACCTAGTCCTTAGTGGAGCGCATAATCTGGTGCGGAAGCCCGGGAGGTAATGGTGCTGGGGCCGCTTGCTAACAGTGATCATATTATGATCGTATTTGATATAGTCTTTGAAGGTAAGTATACATAGGAAATCAAATATGTTAGCGTTTAAACTTTAAAAAGGAGACTATGATCAAATTTATTTATTTATAGCATTTATACCCCGCTCTTTCCTGCTCGATAGCAGGTTCACTGCGGCTTACAAGGTATGGTACAGAATGTCACAAAGATATCTCAGTTATAGAGAGTAGGACAGTAGGACGAGACTTGGGGGAGAGGATTGGAGTATGGGTGGTGCTGGTGGTGTGGATTAGGCTCGAGATTTAAGTTGGGTTGTTGGGGGTAGGCTTGTTTGAAGAGGTAAGTCTTCAGCAGCTTTCGGAAGGGTAGATGTTCATTGGTTGTTCGGATGTGTCAAGGTATTGCGTTCCAGAGTTGCTGCCTATAACGGAGAAGTTGGATGCGTAGTAGATTTTGTATTTGAGGCCTTTGCAATTGGGAAGATGAAGATTTAGATATGTTCGAGAAGATTTGACCCGTTCCTGGCTGGTAGATCAATCAAGTCGCCATGCAGCCTGGAGATTCGCCATGGAGGATCTTGTGGATCATTGTGTGGGCTTTGAAGTTTATGCGTTCCTTGATAGGGAGCCAGTGAAGTTTTTCACGTAGTGGTGTTGCACTTTCAAATCGTGATTTGCCAAAAATTAGTCTGGCTGCTGTGTTTGGGCGGTTTGGAGTTTTTCATGATTTGGGCTTTGCAGGCCGATGTAGATGCTGTTACAGTAGTCGGCATGGGTTAGTACAGTGGATTGTACTAGATTGCGGAAGGTTTTCTGTGGGAGGAATGGTTTTACTCTTTTCAGTACCCACATCATGTTGAACATCTTCTTCGTCGTGGCTTTTGCATGAGTTTCCAAAGTTTGGTGGTTGTCTAATGTTACTCCTAAGATTTTTAGATTGTCAGATATTGGGATTGTAATGTCGGGGGTGGTTAGGAGCTGAGTGGCGTGTTGTGATGAAAGGATTAGGCATTGAGTTTTTTCTTTGTTCATTTTCATCTTGAAAGCGGTGACCCAGGATGTTAGGATGTTCATGGCAGTGATTATTTTCTCCGAGATTTCTGTAAGGTTGGATTGGAAAGGGATGAATATTGTGACATCATCAGCGTAAATGAAGGGGTTAAGGCTGGATTTGGATAGGGATTTGGCCAGAGGAATCATCATAAGGTTGAAGAGGATCGGGGATAGAGGTGAGCCTTGGGAGACTCCGCATTTTGATGACCACGTAGGCGATATTGATGTTGTTGATTTGACCTGATATGATCTGGTGGTAATAAAACTTTTTTATCCATTTAATGATGTTTCTGCCGATGAGAAGAACGGTGAAAAAAAAACCTCAGAAGAGTAGCTGCAAGGGTCAAAAATTTACATCAGGCATGGATGCTGTTCAAAAACACCATCCTGGAAGCCCAGGCCAAATATATTCCGCGTATTAAAAAAGGAGGGACGGAAGACCAAACGACAGCCGGCGTGGTTAAGAAGTGAGGTGAAGGAAGCTATTAGAGCTAAAAGAAAATCCTTCAGAAAATGGAAGAAGGAACCGACTGAAAATAATAAGAAATGTCATAAGGAATGTCAAGTCAAAAGCAAAGCGCTGATAAGGAAAGCTAAGAGGGACTTTGAAAAAAAGATTGCGTTGGAGGCAAAAACACATAGTAAAATTTTTTTTTAGGTATATTAAAAGCAGGAAGCCGGCAAAAGAATCTGTTGGACCGCTAGATGACCGAGGAGTAAAAGGGGCGATCAGGGAAGACAAAGCTGTAGCGGAGAGATTAAATGAATTCTTTGCTTCAGTCTTCACTGAGGAAGATTGGGGTGGGATATCGGTGCCAGAAATGGTATTCGATGCTGACGAGTTGGAGAAACTTAATGAATTCTCTGTAAACCTGGAGGATGTAATGGGGCAGTTCTACAAACTGAAGGAGTAGCAAATCTCCTGGACCGGATGGTATTCATCCCAGAGTACTGATAGAACTGAAAAATGAACTTGTGGAGTTATAGTTAGTAATATGTAATTTATCCTTAAAATCGAGCGTGGTACTGTAAGTTTGGAGGGTGGCCAATGTAACGCCGATTTTTAAAAAAAGGTTTCCGAGGAGATCCGGGAAACTATAGACCGGTGAGTCTGACGTTGGTGCCGTGCGAAATGGTAGAGACTATTATAAAGAACAATTACATGAGACAAAGTCAACATGGATTTAGTGAAGGGAATCTTGCCTCATCAATCTACTCCATTTCTTTGAAGGGGTGAACAAACGTCGATAAAGCGAGCGGGTTGATATTGTGTATCTGGATTTTCAGAAGTGTATATAATGTATGTGCAGAAGTAAAGATAAAGAAATGCAAGAACTGTAGTGAAGTGTTTTTAAACATATGCAGATGCCTATAACTCAGGGGAAGTATGTGAGGCAGTAAAGATAAGCAGGGTGAAGGAGAGGGCGGTTGGAGATTAACAGAGAAAAAGTATGGGAACGGAATCTGCTGACATTTGCAAAAGAAATTTATAGATTAGCTTTGACATAGACAAGGCTAACCATTGTGTAAAATGTATATAAAAAGAGTGATACTCAAATGTAACCAAGCAAAACTTGATCTATCCTGTATGTCTGCAACTGCTGTAGTAAGTATTTTTGCTTCCTGTATAATGTTCTTATACAGCGTCTGTCCAAGGGAGGTTGAAATAAACCTTTTTCTTGAACTTTATTGTTTATGTGATGTTTTTATACCTTAAAGCGCTATAATTAGCAAATTGGCGACGGCGGCAGGACGCTGCTCGCTGGTCAGTACGGATCTAGTAGGATCCTTGGAATTGAAGTGAAGAAATTAAGTTAATATTTTTGTGCCTCTTTCCCTATTATCTTCAGAAATGGCCAGTCTGGAGTGAGTAGGTGTCAGGGCATAATTCATTGAAACTGTAAGTAGAAACTGAAGCAAAGATACAGATTTTGTTTTGATTTCCATTGTGGCATTGTTTTTATATTTGCTGATATCTGTTCTTCTATTTGTGTGTTATTTCCTCTTTCTCTTTTGGCTTGGTTTCTGTATTATGAAGGTTTCAGTTCTAAATCCAAAGGGACTGCCCCAGAGATGTCTGGTGCAGCCGGGAATGTCCCTCCAGATACTCCTTATGTGCTATATATAGATAGCCGCAAGAGTTGTTCCCCCCCTTGTCCATGTTAGGGAAACTTTTCCCTTTTGATTCAAAGCTTATTGCAGAAACTTGTGCTAAATGGGCCAAATATGCAGTTAAAGATCCTTCCTTGCCTGGCTTGTTACTGGCTCTTTTAAGAAATCAGATCTCATGTCTTTATTAAACTTTTTACAGCAGAATAAAAAGGGAAAATCAGGCCAGAAACATCTTCATGTATTGAATCTTTTTACAAGTCTCCTTCTGTATCTTTTCAATTGAACAACTGGTACTACTCCGGAAGAACTTCACTCACAAAACATGGAAGGATCCGGTTTACATTGGACCGTTCACTATTAAGGAATTAACCGCTACTGCAGCCCGACTCACGGACCACACAACATGGGTACATTTGGCAGACCTCCGCCCCTGTCCGTCACCATCCTCCTCCTCAGCACAGTCCTAGTTTTCTTATTGCCCGGACACACCTCTGCTAACACCTACATTGAGCATATTCAAATGGCAGCTAAGACATTGAACTTGACTGACTGTATTATATGTACTCCTGTGATGTCATCTTTTTCTTCTGTACCCGCTACAATCTTTGGACATACTATGATACATTTGAGTGGTCATCACATCTGTTTTTCCAATAATACATGTCACAGAGATGATGGACAAATTCTCTGGCGAAATGAAACTTTTGATCTATGTCATTTTAATGCTACCTCATCAACAGCCAGAGGTCCGTGAATACTCCCTCAGCAGTGCCCTCTGCAAGCACTGATGATGAAGTATTACAGTTAGCTTTAGATTATATTAATTCCACATATTTATTAACTAAAACACGTTTAGATGCTTTATCTGCTACTGCTTGGCTCCCCTTTGCTGGTTCTGCTGTAGCTGCTGAGTTAGGTATGTCTATATGCAGACTACAGTCTCTGTTGCATGTAGTAACACATGAGTTAGACATTGTTGTAAATACTTTGCAAAGCCAAATTGATGACACTGCTCGTCATGCCATGCATACCCGTATAGCTGTTGATTTTTTTATTAGCCCAACAGGGTGGTGTATGTGCTATTGTTAATGATACATCCTGTTGCACAGTGATAAGGAATCAATCTATTATAGTAAAGAATGCAATGCAAAGGATCCTTTCCCTTGCTAAATTGAAGGTATCAGATTATGAGGGATTATTGGATGGTTCTTGGTGGATACAATTACATCATGGTTTAAGAATTTGACCCCATGGTTAAAAGGTATACTCATGTTCTTCCTTACTGTGTTTATAGTGCTACTGGTGTTGTTATGTTGTACTCCTTGTCTTATGGCCATTTGTCGCAAGGTATGTGAACAAACACTTAATTTGACAGTTCCGTTCATGTGAATGAACAGTATGAAATGCTGCACATCGCAGAAGCAAACAAATATGACAGTTTGATAGAAACTGTGTGAAACGCCATGACGGCCTGATGAAGCGCATGTTATACATAGTGTTCACTAGCTAACAGTGTGTCCAACTATACATGGCCAAGCCTATGGTGAACCTTGTGACAAGTTCAAGGGAGGATTTGTATATAATGTATGTGCAGAAGTAAAGTTAAAGAAATGCAAGGAACGTAGTGAAGTGTTTTAAACATATGCCAGATGCCTATAACTCAGGGGTAAGTATGTGAGGCAGTAAAGATAAGCAGGGTGAAGGAGAGGGCGGTTGGAGATTAACAGAGAAAAAGCATGGGAACGGAATTCTGCTGACATTTGCAAAAGAAATTATAGATTAGCTTTGACATACACAAGGCTAACCATTGTGTAAAATGTATATAAAAAGAGTGATACTCAAATGTAACCAAGCAAAACTTGATCTATCCTGTATGTCTGCAACTGCTGTAGTAAGTATTTTTGCTTCCTGTATAATTTCTTATACAGCCTCTGTCCAAGGAGGACAGTTGAAATAAACCTTTTTCTTGAACTTTATTGTTTATGTGATGTTTTATACCTAAAGCGCTATAATTAGCAGAAGGCGGTTGACACAGTACTTCATGAAAGACTCCGTAGGAAATTGGAGAGTCATTGGATAGGAGGTAGTGTTCTATTGTGGATTAAAAACTGGTTAAAAGATAGAAAACAGAGAGTAGGGTTAAATGGTCAGTATTCTCAATGGAGAAGGGGTAGCTAGTGGGGTTCCCCAGGGTCTGTGCTGGGACCGCTGCTTTTTAAGATTTTATAAATGACCTAGAGATGGAAGTAATTAGTGAGGTAATTAAATTGCTGATGACACAAAGTTATTCAAAGTAGTTAAATCGCGAGAGGATTGTGAAAAATTACAAGAGAGCCTTACGAGACTGTGAGACTGGGCGTCTAAATGGCAGATATCGTTTAATGTGAGCAAGTGCAAAGTGATGCATGTGGTACAGAGGAACGTAAATTATAGCTATGTCATGCAAGGTTCCACGTTAGGAGTCACGGACCAAGAAAGGGATCTAGGTGTCATTGTTGATGATACGATGAAACCTTCTCACTGTGCTTCTGAGGCTAAGAAAGCAAATAGAATGTTAGGTATTATTAGGAAAGGAATGGAAAACAAAAATGAGGATGTTATAATGCCTTTGTATCGCACTTCGAATATTGTTTTCAATTTGGTCGCCGTATCTCAAAAAAGATATAGTGGAATTAGAAAAGGTGCAGAGAAGGGCGACGAAAATGATAAAGGGGATGGGACGACTTCTCTATGAGGAAAGTCTAAAGCGGCTAGGGCTTTTCAGCTTGGAGAAAAGGCGGCTAAGGGGAGATATGATAGAGGTCTATAAAATAATGAGTGGAGTGGAATGGTTAGATGTGAAGCATCTGTTTACGCTTTCCAAAAATACTATGACTCGGGGGCATGCAATGAAGCTACATTGTAGTAAATTTAAAACGAATCGGAGAAAATTCTTCTTCACTCATTGTGTAATTAAACTCTGGAATTCGTTGCCGGAGAATGTGGTAAAGGTGGTTAGCTTAGTGGAGTTTTAAAAATGTTTGGACGGCTTCCCAAAGAAAACGTCCATAGACCATTATTAAATGGACTTGGGGAAAATCCACTATTTCTGGGATTAGCAGTATAGAATAATTTGTACTTTTTTAGTGTCTTGCCAGGTATTTGTGACCTGAATTGGCCACTGTTGGAAACAGGATGCTGGGCTTGATGGACCTTTGGTCTTTCCCAGTATGGCAATACTTATGTACTTATGATGTTAGAGAGAGAAACTGAGAAGCATAAGAGTCAGAGTGATCATTAGCATGAATGTTAAAATCCCCAAGAATGAGGGAAGGAGATGAAGGTTCAAGAAAGAAGGAAAGCCAGGAGTCAAAGTCAGATGAAGAATGGCTTCTTCACTCTCACGGAGGCAGAGTCGATCAGGGAGCAGTACTGTCTTGGGATGATCACAGGAGCTGCAGCAGGAGCAAGGAGACAGGGCTGTCAGGCTCTCTCTCTCTCTCTCTCTCTCTCTCTCTCTCTTTCTCTCTCTCTCTCCGGATGGTGATGCAGATTGGAGCAATCCTCAGGAGACAGGCATCCAGCAGACCTCAGCAGACGGGCAAACCGCAAGGCCACCTTTATCGAGCTGAAGATGTCTTAATAGTGTGGCTGGCTTGGATCAGGCTGTGTCTCTAACAGTTGTTATGATAACAACCAGATAAAATCATTATTTTGTGGAGACTTCGTATACCCTTTTTCTAGGTTTTATTTACCACCCAGTCTGGAACAGAAAGTTGTTGACTTCATATGTTTGATTTGGAAAAGCAAAACAATATGCCCACATGCAAGATATGGCGGGGACACTGTGATCACGGTATGCTGATTTTAGTAATCAATATGCAGTTATCACACTGTTTGTCCAGCCATTGTGTCACCCCATTTACCAAGGGGAATTTTGCAGTTCTTGGTGGTTGGTAGTCCTTGGAGCTGCTTTTAGCATGTTTGTTGACTGCAAGCAAATCTGAGACCTAACGAGCTCTAGCCCCGAGCACAGAAAGATAGTCATATTCTGTATTTCAGAAAGTGAGGTTAGCTGAATAATGCCAGGCACCACATTTCTATATAGCTTTGCTATATAGTGGCATGTAGTGCTCCATAGTGTCTTCTGTAGGACCCTTTTGCTCGCACACTGAGCACTTTTCACATTTATATTTAGTATCTTTTACATGCAATAGAATTTAATTTATTAGGTAAATGATCTGAATTAATATAATAATTGATATAGTCAGTGCATTTGATAATACATGATTCAGGAACAAGACTAACTATGCTCTCAGGACTTAAAGGATGCCTATGCTCATATCCCATACTTTCCAGTCACAAGAAGTAACTTCTGTTTGGGGAAATACCACTTCCAGTACCACGTTCTGCCATTTGGCCTCGTGTCAGTTCCCAGGGATTTACACCAAGTATCTAGCAGAAGTTGGAGCATCATTACACCGACTGGGAATTCATGTGTTTCCCTACCCGAAGTACTGGTTGATCAAGAGCACATTGAAGGAGGGTGCTGAGGAACTGTCCCAGTGTTGGAGGTACTAGTGTTCATCACCAGTTCAACAATTGAAGTCCATAGAAGCCCTGCTGCATACGGTTCAAGCAAGAGCCTTTTTCCCTCCAGCACAGGCAGACACACTTTGTGCCATTGCCGCTCAGGTTCGCAGCAGCAGGCAGTTCATGACTATGTAGATGTTGAGATTGTTAGGCTATATGGCCTCCTCTATGCATGTCACTCTCTTGGCACATCTCCATATGAGTTCTGCCCAGTGGACCTAGTTTCCCAATGGTCTCAGGCAGTGGGGAATCTTGTAGATGTTATCTGAATCACCCTAGAGCAGACCTAAGAGACTACTATTCCAAATCTTCTGCCACAGAAGGTATTAACAACGGACGCATCCAACCGGGGGTGGGGAGCTCATTTGGACAGGCTTCACACTTAAGGTCCATGGTCAATCCAGGAGATGGATTTTCAGATCAACCTTCTGGAGCTCCGGGCAATTTACAATGTTCTAAAGTCTTTCAGCTATCCAACCAAATTGTGCTCATTCAAAAAGACAGTCAGATTGCAATGTATTATGTCAACAAGCAGGGGTGTACGGGTTCCTACCCTCTGTGTTAGGAAGCTGTTGGGATATGGAACTGGGCTGTCCAACACAGGATGGTTCTCAGACTGAAACTGAACAGTCTGACCGTCAGCCTGAGCAGGGTAATGCAATCTCATGAGTAGTCTCTCAGCATAGGTGTTGCCTGAGAGATTTTCCGAAAGTAGAGCACCCCTCTCTGTGGATCTCTTTGCCACTCAATACAACCATAAAGTCCCTCAGTGTTGCTCCAGTCTCAGGTTGTACGACAGACTAGCTTCTTCCTTCATTGGGGGACAGGTCTTCTGTATGCATATCCTCCCGTACCTCTGGTGAGGAAGACTTTGTTGAAACTCAAGCAAGACCATGGACCCATGATTCTGATCATGCCATACTGGCCACGACAGATATGGTTCCCTCTTCTTCTGGAGTTTTCTTCCGAAGAACCGTGGAGATTGAAGTGTTTTCTGACCCTCATCATGCAGAACGAGGTGTCTGTTCTTCATCCGAACCTTCAGTCTCAGGCTCTCACAGCTTGGATGTTGAGAGCCTAGAATTTGCTTCCTTGGATCTTTCGGAGGGTGTCTCCTTGGTTTTGCTGGCTTCCAGGAAAGATTCCACTAAATGGAGGATGTTTGCCATCTGATGTGAGAGCAAGGCCCTAGATCCCTTTGCTTGCCCTATACAGAACCTGCTTGAATATCTTCTGCATCTCTTTGAGTCTTGTCTCTAGACTAATTCCATAAGGGCCTCAGTGTAGTTACTGCTTGCCATCACTGCATAGAAGATAAGCCCATCTCTGGACAGCCTCTTGTTCAATTTATGCGAGGTTTGCTTTTGTCAAAGCACTCTGTCAAACCTCAGTGTTGTCCTTACCCAGGTGATGAAAGCTCCTTTTGAGCCACTAGATTCCTGTCCTCTGAAGTACTTGACCTTGAAGTTCTTGTTTTTGGTGGCAGTTACTTCAGCTCGCACAGTCAGTGAGCTTCAGGCCCTAGTAGCGGGATCCACCTTACACAAAATTTCATCACAACAGAATAGATCTCTGTACCAACTCTAAGTTCCTTCCTAAGGTAGTGTTGAAATTCCATTTTAATCAGTCAACTGTCTTTTCAGCATTTCTCTCAAAACCTCATGCCCATCCTGGCAAACATACACTGCACACCTTGGACTGTAAGCAAGCCTTCTACCTGGAGTGAACTAGACCCTATAGACAGTCCACTCAACTTTTTGTTTCTTTTGATCCCATCAGGACCCAACAGGTAACCATCGGTAAATACACTCTTTCTAATTGGCTTCACTTATGCCCAGACTGTGCTAACTCTGAAGGGCCGTGTCACATCTCATAATGTCAGAGCTATGGCTGCGTCGATAGCCCACTTGAGATCAGCCTCCGTTTAAGAGCTTTTCAAGGCTGCAACTCTGTCTTTATTCCACACATTCACATCCCACTAGTGCCTTGAAGAGAATATTTGACACAACAGCTGGTTTGTCAGACAGTCCTGCAGAATTTGTTTGGTGTCTAGAATCCAACATCACCTTCCTAAACCCGTTTCCTAAACCCGTTTTTTTTTCTGTTCCAGACTGCCCCTTCACAACCAGTGTGTATATAGTTTCAGGATAATTGATCTACTTGTCCTCACCATTGCAAATCCCTATCGTCCTAATGTTGTTTTGGTAAGCTTGATAGCTAGGGATTTGTATGGCCTGCTTGTCCTTGGAGAAGGTGAAGTTACTTATCAGTAGCAGGTATTCTTTGATGAAAGAAGGCCAGTTATTCTCACAATACCCTTCCATCTCCTCCAGGAGTTGAATTTAGTTTTTGGCTGTATTATTGTACTGCTGGTTCTCCGAGGACAAGCAGGCAGCGTTCTCACTGATGGGTGACGTCCACGGCAGCCCCTCCAATCGGAACACTTTCTAGCAAAGTCCTTTGCTAGTCCTCGCGCGCCGATGCGCACTGCGCATGCGCGGCCGTCTTCCCGCCCGAAGCGGCTCGTGCCGGCCAGTCTTCTTTTGTCCGCGCTCGGTACGGTCGTGTATCGCCATTCGCGCCCCAAGTTGACCTTGCGCGTCGTTTATCGACTTCGTTCTAAAAAAAAAAAAAAAAAAAGGTGTCGGAAGGAGACCTTTATGGTTTTCTCCCTTCCCGTACTTCCAGTCTTTGCCCCGGTAAGTTTTCTTTCGTCGTCGGGGTAGGCCCTATTTAGGCCTCGATCGAAGTTTTTCTTCCCCCTATTTTTGCGGTGCCAATTTCGCCATTTCGAGTTTTGATCTCGCCGGCGCGATTTTTCCGCCCATGACATCGAAGTCTTCCAGCGGCTTCAAGAAGTGCACCCAGTGCGCCCGGGTAATCTCGCTCACTGACAGGCACGCGTCGTGTCTTCAGTGTCTGGGGGCTGGGCAACGCCCGCAGGCCTGTAGTCTGTGTTCCCTTTTGCAAAAGCGGACTCAGGTAGCGAGATTAGCCCAGTGGAACGTTTTGTTCTCGGGCTCTTCGTCGGCATCGGCACCGGGAGTATCGACTGCTTCAACGTCGTCAGCGCCTGGACCTTCATCTTCGCCCCCGATTGCATCGAGTGCATCGAGGCATCGGCCCTCTGCATCGGGGCGACATCGGAACGCTGCGTCGGCGTCGGTGGTATCGAGACCTCCTCGTCTGCTGATGTCGTCGGACGGTGGTGCTTCGTCTGCAGTGCAGGTGAGGGCTGTCCATTCCCCTGCTGGTGGCGGTGAGCCTTCGGGTGGGTCTCCCCCTACCCTGACGGCTCCTGCAGTACAGCCCCCCCCCCGAGACCGACCTCCTTCGTCCTCGGCCCCGCGGAAGAGACGGCTGGATTCTACGTCCTCCTCGTTGGTGCCGGGAAGCTCCGGTGACATGCTTCGTCCCAAGAAGTCGAAGAAGCATCGTCACCGGTCCCCTTCCCGTGTCGGCACCGAGAGCTCTGGGTCGCCGAGGGAGTCGGCACCCAGTAGACATCGGCACCGAGAGGACCGCTCGCCCTCTGTTCAAGAGGTGTCGATGCGCTCCCCTTTGGACAGCCTGGAACAGCCTCCACGCCCGGAACAGACTCTGACATCGACGCCTGCATCGACTTCCATGCCTTTTTCCACAGCCGCTCTGAACGAGAGTCTCTGGGCCGTTCTCCCAGAGATCCTGGGAGAGCTGTTGCGCCCTACCCCTCCGGTACCGGGGGTGCTTGCGCCACCGGTACCGTCGAGTGAGCGCCGGCTGGCCCATTGCCCGGGGTGAGGTCTCCGGCATCGGTACCGCGTGCGGGTACCGACTGCGGTAGCCTCCCAGGAAGGCTCCCCGACTACGTCGGCGGAGGGAGCTTCGCCGGTGCGGACGAGGGAGTCTACCTCTCGACGCTCCCACCGTGGCCGTGGTTCCATGGAGTCGAGCCGGGCACGGCTGCAGACACAGGTCCGTGAACTTGTGTCTGACACCGATGGTGAGGCCTCGTGGGAAGAAGAAGAAGACATCAGATATTTCTCTGACGAGGAGTCTGAGGGTCTTCCTTCTGATCCCATTCCCTCTCCTGAAAGGCAGCTTTCTCCTCCCGAGAGCCTGTCTTTCGCTTCCTTTGTCCGGGAGATGTCTACGGCCATCCCCTTCCCGGTGGTTGTGGAGGACGAGCCCAGGGCTGAAATGTTTGAGCTCCTGGACTATCCTTCTCCACCTAAGGAAGCGTCCACAGTACCCATGCATCATGTCCTCAAAAAGACATTGCTGGCGAACTGGACCAAGCTTCTAAGTAATCCCCACATCCCCAAGAAGATTGAGTCCCAGTACCGAATCCATGGGGACCCAGAGCTGATGCGCACTCAGTTGCCTCACGACTCTGGAGTTGTGGATTTGGCCCTAAAGAAGGCCAAGAGTTCTAGGGAGCATGCTTCGGCGCCCCCGGGCAAGGACTCTAGAACCTTGGACTCCTTTGGGAGGAAGGCCTACCATTCTTCTATGCTCGTGGCCAAAATTCAGTCGTACCAACTCTATACGAGCATACACATGCGGAACAATGTGCGGCAGTTGGCGGGCTTGGTGGACAAGCTCCCCCCTGAGCAAGCCAAGCCATTTCAGGAGGTGGTCAGGCAGCTGAAGGCGTGCAGAAAATTCCTGGCCAGAGGGGTGTATGACACCTTTGATGTTGCGTCCAAGGCCGCTGCTCAAGGTGTGGTGATGCGCAGACTCTCATGGCTGCGTGCCTCCGACCTGGAGAATAGAATCCAGCAGCGGATTGCGGACTCGCCTTGCCGTGCGGATAATATTTTTGGAGAAAAAGTCGAACAGGTGGTAGAGCAGCTCCACCAGCGGGACACCGCATTCGACAAGTTCTCCCGCCGGCAGCCTTCAGCCTCTACCTCTACAGGTAGAAGATTTTTTTGGGGAAGGAAGACTGTTCCCTACTCTTCTAGCAAGCGTAGGTACAATCCTCCTTCTCGACAGCCTGCGGCCCAGGCTAAGCCCCAGCGCGCTCGCTCTCGTCAGCAGCGTGCGCCTTAGCAAGGCCCCTCGGCTCCCCAGCAAAAGCAAGGGACGAGCTTTTGACTGGCTCCAGCAGAGCATAGCCGACATCCAAGTGTCAGTGCTGGGCGACCTGCCAGTCGGGGGGAGGTTGAAAGCTTTTCACCTAAGGTGGCCTCTCATAACCTCCGATCAGTGGGTTCTCCAAATAGTCCGGCAAGGATACACCCTCAATTTGGCCTCAAAACCTCCAAATTGTCCACCGGGAGCTCAGTCTTACAGCTTCCAGCACAAGCAGGTACTTGCAGAGGAACTCTCCGCCCTTCTCAGCGCCAATGCGGTCGAGCCCGTGCCATCCGGGCAGGAAGGGCTGGGATTCTATTCCAGGTACTTCCTTGTGGAAAAGAAAACAGGGGGGATGCGTCCCATCCTAGACCTAAGGGCCCTGAACAAATATCTGGTCAAAGAAAAGTTCAGGATGCTTTCCCTGGGCACCCTTCTCCCCATGATTCAGGAAAACGATTGGCTATGCTCTCTGGACTTGAAGGACGCCTACACGCACATCCCGATACTGCCAGCTCACAGACAGTATCTGCGATTTCAGCTGGGCACACGTCACTTCCAGTACTGTGTGCTACCCTTTGGGCTCGCCTCTGCGCCCAGGGTGTTCACAAAGTGCTTGGCTGTAGGAGCAGCGGCACTTCGCAGGCTGGTGGTGCACGTGTTCCCATATCTCGACGATTGGCTGGTGAAGAACACATCCGAGGCAGGAGCCCTGCAGTCCATGCAGATGACTATTCGCCTCCTGGAGCTACTGGGGTTTGTGATAAATTATCCAAAGTCCCATCTTCTCCCAGTGCAGAAACTCGAATTCATAGGAGCTCTGCTGGATTCTCGGACGGCTCGCACCTATCTCCCAGAGACGAGAGCCAACAACTTGTTGTCCCTCGTCTCGCGGGTGCGAGCGTCCCAGCAGATCACAGCTCGGCAGATGTTGAGATTGCTGGGCCACATGGCCTCCACAGTTCATGTGACTCCCATGGCCCGCCTTCACATGAGATCTGCCCAATGGACCCTAGCTTCCCAGTGGTTTCAGGCTGCTGGGGATCTAGAAGACGTGATCCACCTGTCCACGAGTTCTCTCAAATCCCTGTATTGGTGGACGATTTGGTCCAATTTGACTCTGGGACGTCCTTTCCAAATTCCTCAGCCACAAAAAGTGCTGACCACGGATGCGTCTCTCCTGGGGTGGGGAGCTCATGTCAATGGACTCCACACCCAAGGAAGCTGGTCCCTCCAGGAACGCGATCTACAGATCAATCTTCTGGAGTTACGAGCGATCTGGAACGCTCTGAAGGCTTTCAGAGATCGGCTGTCCCACCAAATTATCCAAATTCAGACAGACAACCAGGTTGCCATGTACTACGTCAACAAGCAGGGGGGCACCGGATCTCGCCCCCTGTGTCAGGAAGCCGTCAGCATGTGGCTCTGGGCTCGCCGTCACGGCATGGTGCTCCAAGCCACATATCTGGCAGGCGTAAACAACAGTCTGGCCGACAGGTTGAGCAGGATTATGCAACCTCACGAGTGGTCGCTCAATTCCCGTGTAGTGCGACAGATCTTCCAGGTGTGGGGCACCCCCTTGGTAGATCTCTTCGCATCTCGAGCCAACCACAAAGTCCCTCAGTTCTGTTCCAGGCTTCAGGCCCACGGCAGACTGGCATCGGATGCCTTCCTCCTGGACTGGGGGGAGGGTCTGCTGTATGCTTATCCTCCCATACCTCTGGTGGGGAAGACTTTGTTGAAACTCAAGCAAGACCGAGGCACCATGATTCTGATTGCTCCTTTTTGGCCGCGTCAGATCTGGTTCCCTCTTCTTCTGGAGTTGTCCTCCGAAGAACCGTGGAGATTGGAGTGTTTTCCGACCCTCATCACACAGGACGAAGGGGCGCTTCTGCATCCCAACCTCCGGTCCCTGGCTCTCACGGCCTGGATGTTGAGAACGTAGACTTTGCCTCTTTGGGTCTGTCAGAGGGTGCCTCCCGCATCTTGCTTGCTTCCAGGAAAGATTCCACTAAGAGGAGTTACTTCTTTCTATGGAGGAGGTTTGCCGTCTGGTGTGACAGCAAGGCCCTAGATCCTCGCTCTTGTCCTACACAGACCCTGCTTGAATACCTTCTGCACTTGTCTGAGTCTGGTCTCAAGACCAACTCTGTAAGGGTTCACCTTAGTGCAATCAATGCATACCATTACCGTGTGGAAGGTAAGCCGATCTCAGGACAGCCTTTAGTTGTTCGCTTCATGAGAGGTTTGCTTTTGTCAAAGCCCCCTGTCAAGCCTCCTACAGTGTCATGGGATCTCAATGTCGTTCTCACCCAGCTGATGAAACCTCCTTTTCAGCCACTGAATTCCTGCCATCTGAAGTACTTGACCTGTAAGGTCATTTTCTTGGTGGCAGTTACTTCAGCTCGTAGAGTCAGTGAGCTTCAGGCCCTGGTAGCCCAGGCCCCTTACACCAAATTTCATCATAACAGAGTAGTCCTCCGCACTCACCCTAAGTTCTTGCCAAAGGTTGTGTCGGAGTTCCATCTGAACCAGTCAATTGTCTTGCCAACATTCTTTCCCCGTCCTCATTCCTGCCCTGCTGAATGTCAGCTGCACACATTGGACTGCAAGAGAGCATTGGCCTTCTATCTGGAGCGGACACAGCCCAACAGACAGTCCGCCCAATTGTTTGTTTCTTTTGATCCCAACAGGAGGGGAGTGGCTGTGGGAAAACGCACCATATCCAATTGGCTAGCAGATTGCATTTCCTTCACTTACGCCCAGGCTGGGCTGGCTCTTGAGGGTCATGTCACGGCTCATAATGTTAGAGCCATGGCTGCGTCGGTAGCCCACTTGAAGTCAGCCACTATTGAAGAGATTTGCAAAGCTGCGACATGGTCATCTGTCCACACATTCACATCTCATTACTGCCTGCAGCAGGATACCCGACGCGACAGTCGGTTCGGGCAGTCAGTGCTTCAGAATCTGTTCGGGGTTTAGAATCCAACTCCACCCCCCTAGGCCCATGTTTGTTCTGTTCCAGGCTGCACTCTCAGTTAGTTGGTAAATTTATTAGGTCAATCTCAGTTATGTCCTCGCCGTTGCGAGGCCCAATTGACCATGGTTGTTGTTTTGAGTGAGCCTGGGGGCTAGGGATACCCCATCAGTGAGAACAAGCAGCCTGCTTGTCCTCGGAGAAAGCGAATGCTACATACCTGTAGAAGGTATTCTCCGAGGACAGCATGCTGATTGTTCTCACAAACCCGCCCGCCTCCCCTTTGGAGTTGTGTCTTCCCTTGTCTTTGTCTTGCTACACATGAGACTGGCTGGCACGAGCCGGTTCGGGCGGGAAGACGGCCGCGCATGCGCGGTGCGCATCGGCGCGCGAGGACTAGCAAAGGACTTTGCTAGAAAGTGTTCCGATTGGAGGGGCTGCCGTGGACGTCACCCATCAGTGAGAACAATCAGCCTGCTGTCCTCGGAGAATACCTTCTACAGGTATGTAGCATTCGCTTTTCATGCTCATGAGTCGAACGGGAAAGCACCCGCGCTTGTGAGGTGGGAGCACTGCCTCAAGCTCTTAAAGAGACAGTACGCTAGGCAGCATTTCTGCACCGAATTACGTGGATGACATCACCCACATGTGAGAATAATTATTGTGCAGAGAATACCTGCTACAGGTAAATAATTTCACTTTCTAAGACACTTTAGAAGGGGGTAGGGAAAAGAATAAGATTCTGATACCGTGTGGGGAGGAAAAGGGAAATTATGAACACCTTGGGATCTGGGAAAGGTAATGGGAGATTCTAGATACTTTGGGGAAGGTGGATAGGGAAGTGAAAGAGAAATTCTGGACAACTTGGTGGGGGGGGGGGGGGGGGGGTTGGGAGGAGAAAAGGAATTTTGACACATGGGAGAGGGCTAGGGAAGGAAAGAAGCGATATTAGATACCTTGAGGGAGGTCAATAAGGAGGAAGATGGAAAATGGTGGATTGCAGGGGCTTGAGTGTTGAGCTGTCTTTGGGCAGAGGGCACACAGCTGAAGGTTCACCTAGGAAGCTGAAACCCTTTGGTTGCCCCTGATAATCAGCATTAACAGGGTGCAACAGAATTTGAATGTTGGCACCCTGAAATATGATAACTGGCTTTAACATCTTTAGTCCTATTAGGGAGCAAATTCTTCATACAAAGAAAGATGCAAGCATGGTCTTCTAAATCAGAGACTTCTTTCTAGAAGACCCTTTCCAATCTGTTTTATGATTTTGGTCATTCAGAGGTTTAGTCTTCATATGGATGCTTCTCAACATAGATGTTTGCAAACTTTGGTTGGTGCCAGATAATTCCATGTATTAGAGCTAGTGTTGAGTTTGTAACCTCTGTTGGTTAAATTTTACAGGTTGCAGCCTTCATCCTTAAGGGTTCTATTCCTTCAGTGTTATTCTTCCTTCAGATGAGGTTGGATAGAGGCATAACCTGAACATCGTGTAGAGGGCACAATCTAGTTTTGTCTTGTTTCAAGGAATATGGACAGATGAGCTCCCCAGCTATTCTCTGGGGGAATAAAAAAAACATGTGATACTCCTACTGTCAGGTTCTCAGGTTCAGAGCCTGCGGGGCTGGGCTCTGGAGCAAACGTGAGCCCTTTTGGCTGCTGACGAGCGACAGCAGCAGGCAAAACCCACCAACCAATGCTGGGCAAGCACACCGACACCGGCAGGGACTGCAGGCACCGCCCAGCGAGCCGGAACACATGGACTGGAATTCCCCGGACTGGAGGACACAGGACTGGAACCCCCCGGACTGGAACACTGGACTGGAATCCCCCGGACTGGAGGACACAGGGACCAGGACTGGAAACAGAAGTGCTCCTAAACCTAAACTGATCTACGTGCTCCCAAGCCCTAAACCAGCAGGAGTGTTCCTAACAGTAAACTGACAAAAGGACTTCCTAAGCCCTATACTAAACAGGAGCTCCTAAGCCCTGCTCAAGAAAGGGACTTCCTAAGCCCTAAACTAACAGAGCAGGGAACTAAACACAAAGCTAACACAGGTGCTACTAAGCACCAAGCTACAAGCAGAGCTCTACACTAACAAGCTAAACACAAAACTAACAAGCTACCTAAGCACTGCTCTAGCAAGCTAGATACAAAACTAACAAGGTGCTTCCTAAGCACTACTCTGGCAAGCAACCAGAAGAGCTCCTAGCACTAAAAGGGAAGACAGGGGAGCCACACACTAAAAGGGAAGACAGGGGAGCCACAAGGAAAAAGCAGGGAAGCTAACACATAAGCCAAAAGTGCTTCTAAAGCACCAAACACCAACAGCAAAGACTGCAATGCTCCCAATAGCACAAACACCAGAAGTACTTCTAACAGCAAACTCTGCAGTGTTCCTAACAACACCAAACCCTGAAGTACTTCTATCAGCAACAGAGCTTCCAAAGCCCTACACACAGCAATGCTTCCAAAATCAAGAGGGAAAAGCAGGAAAGCTAAACACACAAATACCAGTGCACACTGCACTAACACTAACCTGGCCCTTAGCAAAAGCAAGCAGGGAAACTAGACACAAAGTCAGAAGTGCACACTGCACCACCCTACCCAATGCAAACACCACCATTGCAAAGGCTCTGAAGGAAACAACACCACTTCCTTATCAAGGCCCTCCCTGATGATGTCACACTCCCTAGACCTAGGCAAAAGCACACTGACCCAGAGAGGCCCAACCCACACCAATGCAACACGGTGAAGCACTTGAAGCCAGTACACCCAAAGAGAGGTAGAGCTAACTCAGTCCACCCACACAGCTGTAGTAAAGTAAAACAATTAACCCCATGCTGCTGGAAGCTGCCAGCTCAGAAAGGACAGAGAAAAGAAACAGAAGCCAGCAAAGAAGCTGACCCCCAGGAAAGAGGTAAGTTTGAGAGGGGTTCTGACCCCAATCATAACACCTACTTCAAGTATATTTTTCTTCTTGGAACCTGTACTTGGTCCTTGTGGCTCTGATCTCTCTTCCTCTTGGCTCTCATAAGGTACTGTCTCCATAAGTTTGCCTTTAGAGGATAGGAAAACTCTTCTGCTTGAATTCAGGTTCATCACTTTGACAGTAGGAAAATCAAGAGAGAACTCAGAATCCTTTGGCTATGGATGGGTACCAAAAATGACACAGTAATTTCTAAAGCAGTTTTCTCCGGAGGAATCAAGGAGGTGACTGGCTCAGACATACCTGCAAGAGTTTACCATTATTAGAGGTCTAATGAGGCTCTTTAGGACATAGGATCCCTTGTAAGCAGTGCATTGAATCTCTTTCTAGATTCTAGTGGCAGAACAGACGCCTGGCTTCCATTGCATTCCAAGCATTTGTACTTGTGTATATAGGCCAAAAGAGTCCTCCATTTTAGATATAAGAATCCTAAAAGCTATCGTGATTTCCTCCCTTGTCTAGGTAGAACTTAGGTACATTCCAGTTTCCTGGACTGATTTGGTGTGAAAAATTAGGAAGTGAAATTCAGACTTACCTGTTAATTTTCTTACTTTAAGTTCTGTCAGACCAATCTTGAACACCCCTGGGAAGCTATGCCATTTGTGAATAAAAACAGTGAGTGCATTGTTGCCCATTCTGAAGTTATTTTACTCCTTGGTTTTTTTGTCATGCCTCATCTCTGCCTTGGTGCCCAAGGAGAGACTTTTTAGCTGCCTCAGGTTTGGATTTGATGGTGCTTGGAAGCTCAAAGAACATGATTTTTTGTCTGTCTTTTTTATTTTTTAAATCCTAGCTTTGGCATTTGTAGATTGAACAGTGGAAGCAGCACCAGCTCTTAGTTTTTTTTTCTCTTTGTCCATGTGTGGGCAGCGGAACATAACCCACTTATCTGAATTGGTCTGACAAAACTCATGGAAAGAAAATTAACAGTCAAATTCTAAATTTCACTTTTAGCTGCTTGCATTGTGCTATACAAGCTGTTGATATTAGTATCTTAAGACTTCTGTAATCTACATAGGTGACTTCAAGTAGAAGAGTAAAGGGTCATGGATTTAATATACTACTTTTCTTTGGATGCATCAGTATAACCACATACATACTTAATGGAAAAATTTATATTTTTTTAAATATGATTACATTATCCCATATCTTAAAATTGACCATACGTATGTCTACTACAATGGCAAACCTCTCAACACACATGGCAGGATCCTGCAATATAATTACATAAGAAAATATATTCAAATTCTGGTGGCACCTCAATAATAACAATACAAAATTCCTTTACTGCCAGGTGCTTTGTGAAGTAACACTAAAGCCTGCAAAGAAGCTTCTTAACACCAATTCAGAACACGAATATCAACAACAGTACTTTCATAAAGACAGTGGTGAATATACATAGCATGCTTATGCATTCCATTGGAAAATTCAGATGTCAGACTCATAACACCACACAAACCACATGGCAGCAGAATCTCTCACCTTGGTCACATGCAGAACACATACCAACCCTCATGAATTACAGAATAGAGGACCAAAAATTACAAATTGTCTTGTAGCCCGGCATCAGCACTTCCCTGCCCTACCCTTCCCTTCTTTTTTAACCCTCATCCATCCCCATTGCCCAGAATTAGCCCTATCCGTTCCCCATCATCTATCCTGCAGCTAAGCATCAGCTCTACCCTAGCTCCCCCCACCCCTCCCTGTAGCCTAACATCAGCCCTGTACTACCGTCTGCTTGTCCCCCCATTTTCATTTTTTTAATTATTATTTTAACCTGGGTACTGAGCCCATCCCTGCCCAGAAGCTCACCAACATACCCCCCCCCCCCCCCCCCCGGCACTGCAGTAAAGATCCCACCCTCACCCAAAAGCCCACAATGACACATATTTGTTTTACCTGCTGAGAGGCTTTGGGCTGAAGGTGGAGGTGATCAGTGGTGAGGCAGGGCCCAATCCCAGATTAGCTGAGTCCATCGTGAGTCCGGCCCCGAATAAAAGCCTCCCCAGTCCAAATCACATCCTTCCCTAGACCCACTGCCTCTCCCATCCTTGCCCTGTTGCTCTCTCCCCTTTCATCCACTCACCGGTGCAGCACGATATCCCTCCCGTTACGCCTCACCGAGTCCGCACTAATAAACAACCAAGGCAGAGGCGCAGTACTGCTGCTCTCTGCCTGCCGCTACTGTGTCCTGTGCCGGTCCTGCCTCTTCTGTTCTGAGGTAAACTTCCGGGCTAGCACAGGAAACAGTAGCGGCAGGCAGAGAGCTGCGGTCCAGCGCTTCTGCTTTGGTTGTTTGTCAGCGTGGACCCAACGAGGTACAACGGGAGGAATCGTGCTGCACGGCAGGTGGATGAAAGGGGAGGGAGGGAGAAAGAAGCAGACACCGGGTCGGATCCTAGGAGAGCACTCATGAGTGGCAGTTGTTTGCTGTTGCTGGTCTAGAGGCATCTGCAGCCAGACCAGCACCGCTTGGAGGGTCGCGAAAGACTGGGTGGGCCTGAGCTGAGATTGGGTGGGCCTGGGCCCACCCATATCTACGCCCCTGGTACATCTTACGGAGATATTGGCTCTGTACTTAATCTACATCACGGATGGCCTGCTTTGAACTAGGGTGCAACTAGATTGCTGGAAATCATATGCTTTTTTAGTGATTGAGCCAATGATATGGGCTAGCTACTGAGAAATCAGTCGAATCTGTTTGCCTTTTGGAAATATTTTTAAAATAGTGTTAGGTTGTTAGTAGATGGTGTGAGCTTTTTCAGCCAGCAGTGTACGCCGGGAATTGCTAGTGCAGTTTAGTAAAAAAGGCCTTAAGTGATGATTGGTGGTTCTCAGCCATTATTTCCATTTGCTTTTGAATAGATTTGGATTTTGCAAAACTCTGTTTTGTTGTGGTTTGATTTTATACTGTAAATGACTTTGAGCGATTGACAGGTATAAGTGCATATAATTGTTTTTATAAATTAAGTCAAAAGTGCTGTTTTACTTGTTGAAGCGGGTTTAACTCATTTCTACAGGGCAGAGTTTGGGATATTGGGAATAAATACAGATTGCTGCCTTAGATCCTGATCTATCTTGTTCCTTTTTTCTTCATTTTATATATGGTTCCCCTATGATCACCTTAAGGCAGCAGGAGTGAAATATTGCTTATTTGCAGTTGGTTAGTGGACCATGTTCCTTATTTTGAAGAAGAGTTGGTAGCAAAAAAAAATGCCATTCATGCAAGTTGAGACTACTGCTGTAAGAGCGAGACTACTCACCTAACACTCTATCGCCGCAATAGAGAGCCCTGGCAGAGTTTTTTCCCCTCAATTGAGAGAATTGGCTACATTGGTCTTAGCTTCATATGTGATGGCATTGTGTTCTGATATTGAAAGAACAGAGGATATTATCCAGACTGTATTACTGACATTGACGACCCATGATGCGGGCATTCTGCTGAAACATGGGCTGTGTCATGCCTTTCAATAAAGTTCGGCTGTCAACCCACTCTTGGAGGCCCATTGTGCTCTTTTAGCGCGGCTTTGGTTCCGGTGCTGTGGATTCCCTCTCTTCTGATGCATTTTAATGTTCAATGATTTTGGTTTGGACATTAATTTTGTTATCTTCAGCAGTTGTCATAGAAAACTGAGTGAAACAGTGTTCTTATGTAACTTCCATTTTACTTAAGGTTCTTTTCATAAGCACAGAATAAGAAAACAATGATTTTCATCAAGTTCAAAATGTTTATTTTACAGACGGTGACTCTTGATGGAACTTTGTTTTTGAAATCTGGAGTAATTTCCGGAGGGTCAAGTGACTTACGATTCAAAGCCAGAGCCTGGGATGAAAAAGAGTTCAATGAATTGAAGGAAAAAAGAGAAAAACTGATGAATGAACTAAGGGTAAGTGAACTAAATGGGTAATAAGAATTTATATCAGGCTGAAGAGATTGTAACATAGTAGATGACGGCAGAAAAAGACCTGCACGGTCCATCCAGTCTGCCCAACAAGACAACTCATATGTGCTACTTTTTGTGTATACCCTACTTTGATTTGTACCTGTGCTCTTAGGGCACAGACCGTATAAGTCTGCCCAGCACTATCCCCGCCTCCCAACCACCATCCCCGCCTCCCAACCACCGGCTCTGGCACAGACCGTATAAGTCTGCCCAGTACTATCCCCGCCTCCCAACCACCAGCCCCGCCTCCCACCACCGGCTCTGGCACAGACCGTATAAGTCTGCCCAGCACTATCCCTACCTCCCACCACCAGCTCTGGCACAGACTGTATAAGTCTGCCCAGCACTATCCCTGTCTCCCAACCACCAGTCCCGCCTCTCACCACCGGCTCTGGCACAGACTGTATAAGTCTGCCCAGCACTATCCCCGCCTCCCAACCACCAGCCCCGCCTCCCGATCTCGACTAAGCTCCTGAGGATCCATTCCTTCTGCACAGGATTCCTTTATGCTTATCCCACGAAAGTTTGAATTCCGTTACCGTTTTCATTTCCACCACCTCCCGCGGGAGGGCATTCCAAGCATCCACTACTCTCTCCGTGTTTTCATGATGAAAGTATTTGCTGTATAAATCCTGTTCTATATAGTATTTTTCACCCCTTTCAAATTTCTTTGCAGCAGGATTAAAAATATAGTTTTAGTCTACTTCTAGTTCTCAGGTGAACTCTGAATTATTTTCCATTAAAAGATCAAAATACTGGGTAGGGTGTTTTGTTTCATATAAGATAACTGGAAATATTCTTTCAGGTAACAAAATAGAACAAGACATTGCTGCATGGGCATAGTTGGGGGGGCGAGGGGGGGCCAATGCCCCCCCAAACAGCTTGCCACCTCCTGCATTGCCGATCGCGATTCCGTCTACCCCCTCCCTCCCTCCGGCGCTGCAGTCTTCAATCTTTTTGTGCTCCCGGCAGCTTGTTACAGTTTTCCAGTAGCAGGTATATTGGTGCTCTAGGGTCCAGTGTAAAATTTATAGCACTGTCTTTTCATAGGTGGGTTGACTGTTGTGTGTTAAGTTTTCTGTATAGGTTTTGAGTGTCTCTTTGTAGGGTTTTGTGTTATTTCATAAAGTGTCTGGTGCGTGTATGTTTTTGTTGATTTTATTAATAGCCATAATGAATATGTATGAGATGTATATATGCAAATTAATAAGCAAATGTGCCAAGCCACACCCTTTGCCCCCCCCCCAAATAAAACATTCAAACTACGCCCATGCATTGCTGTATTATACTACTTTCTTTGTTAGTTTTTATTTTTTCCAACCCAAAGAAATTGGAAAGAGAGAGTCCAGTCTGCCAAGCTGCCTAGTTCAAAGTAGCTCTCTGAAAATTTAACTGACTGGAATGAATGTTGGCATGTGGGATAAGCCAATAAGAAGATGTATCAAGGTTGCAAAAGGGCCAGATCAGTCTGGGAGTTAGAGAGAGATGAAGTGGTTAGGGTGGTGGACTTTGGTCCTGGGGAACTGAGGAACTGAGTTCGATTCCCATTTCAGGCACAGGCAGCTCCTTGTGACTCTGGGCAAGTCACTTAACCCTCCATTGCCCCATGTAAGCTGCATTGAGCCTGCCATGAGTGGGAAATGTAACAAAAAAAAAAAAACATTTCTATGGAAAAGGAGTTCAGACTTCTGGAGCGTAGAAACTTGCATTTAGTGAAACAAAAGTTAATGGATTCCTTGTTTGTAAGTACTTTTCCCTGTTTTCTACTCTCCAAACTTACCTCCATTCTACTGAACTACTCTGCTACAATTGCCTCATCTCCAAAAGCTAGTCCCCATTACTGCCTCCCCCCCCCAAGAGCTACCCCAACTGCCTCACCAATTTGTAAATTACCCCCAGCCTCATGAACTTGCCCCACACCCAAGAAACTACCCCTGCAACTGCCCCACTGTCATGTCCCCTTCCTCAAGGCAAGCGGCGTCCTCAGGCTGCGCAGGGTCCCGTCGACATGCACACTTGACTGGCATGGCCCTGAGCCATGTGTGTGTAATTCTTCTCTGGGTTTGTTCAGAGAGTGGTGGTTGCAGGCTCCTTAATTGCTTTGCTTCCATACACCTGTGTCTGTTCTCTCTCTGCCTGACTTCCAGGCTCCTTGATTGCTTGGCTTCCACCCACCTGGGTCTGCTCGCCCTCTGCCTGGCTTCCCTTGCTTCTCTCCTATTGGTCTTCTGGTTCCTCCTTCCCCTGCTCTTGTCCTATGGTTGTGCTCCTTCTCCCTGCTGATGTCAGATGCCAGGACTTTATCAGCTGAGCTCTTCCTGGACTCCATGCTTCGGCTTCTACTTTGGTAGGTGTTACTTGCTCAGTAGTTTGTTTCTTATCTACTTGTCCCTCGTTGCTGACTTTGCCTCCTACCTCCTATCCCATGACTCCCCAATTTCCTCTGGAGTCTTTCATGAGGTACTTTGTCAAATGCCTTCTGAAAATCCAGATACACAATATCAGCCGGCTCACCTTTATCCACATGTTTGTTCACCCCCTTCAAAGAAATGTAGTAGATAGGTGAGGCAAGATTTCCCTTCACTAAATCCATGTTGACTTTGTCTCATTACAAAGTAAATCCACAGTGATTCCAAGAAGTGTTTTGTTTCCTGCAGAATTTTCAATCTATTTGATTCAAGGCTCTCGTTAATATACAATGCTACCCCTCCACCAATTCGATCCACCCTATCACTACGATATAATTTATACCCCGGTATGACAGTGTCCCACTGATTATCCTCCTTCTACCAGGTCTCAGAGATGCCTATTATATCTAATTTTTCATTTAGTGCAATATGTTCTAAATCTCCCATGTTATTTTTTAAGCTCCTGGCATTTGCATATAGACATTTCAAACTGTGTTTGTTGCTCCTATTTACATCATGCTTAGTATTCATTTGCAATCTTTTGTTTGATTTTTAGTTTTATTTAGGGACACCTGATCTACTGCAGCCTCTTTTGCAACCTCACTATCAGGATACCCTATCTTCCCTGTTTTGGTGATTTCTTTAAGTAGAGGAGTGTGGTAGCCGTGTTAGTCCACTCTTAAGGTTATCAATAGAAATCAAACAAAATAAAACATGGAAAAGAAAATAAGATAATACCTTTTTTATTGGACATAACTTAATACATTTCTTGATTAGCTTTCGAAGGTTGCCCTTCTTTGTCAGATCGGAAATAAGCAAATGTGCTAGCTTATTTCCTACACAAGCGCAACCTCACCTGAAGAAACTCATACCAAACCAGCCTTCTATGGGCACATTCTACATGCTACCCAAGATCCACAAACCGGGAAACCCTGGCAGACCAATCATATCAGGTATTGGCACACTCACGGAAGAAATATCTGGATTCATAGAGGGTATTCTGAAACCTCTCGTACACAAAACTAACAGCTTCATACAAGACACCACAGACTTTCTGAATAAATTGAAAAATATCAAGCAACTACCACCTAACACCCTTCTGGTCACGATGGATGTAGGATCACTATACAGCAACATTCCACATGCGGATGGCATAGCTGCATGTGGAAGACTCCTAAAAAAATCCACACTGGACCATCAATACTCACCAGAAACTATTACAAAATTAATCAAATTCATTTTAACTCACAACTACTTCCACTTTAACAATGATATCTATCTACAAATAATGGGCACTGCGATGGGCACCAGGACAGAACCCCAATATGCCAACCTTTTTATGGCTGAGCTGGAAGACACATTTCTGAATACACACCAGACCAAACCTCTAAAATACTACCGGTACATCGATGACATTTTTATGATTTGGACGGAGGGTGAAGAAACTCTGAAACAATTTTATTCTGCCTTCAATTCATACCATCCTACAATCAGATTCAAAATTGACTACTCCCCAGAAAAAGTCAATTTTTTGGACACCACGGTCTCTATCAGTGATGGCTCTATACAAACATCTATATACAAGAAACCCACAGACAGATGCAGCTACCTCCACAACTCCAGCTTCCATCCTTCACATACAAAAAGATCCATCATTTACAGCCAAGCCACAAGATACCACCGTATCTGTTCTGACCCAGGGGACAGAGACAGACACCTTAATAGCCTGACTGCATCTTTCAAACAGAATGGCTACAACCCCAAAATAATCTCCAAGAATATTGCCTCCTCCCTCAAAACACCCATGGAGAATCTGCTACAGTACAAGGAGAAAAAGTCCACAGACAGAATCCCCCTTGTAGTGACATACAATCCAGAGCTGGAAAAACTGAGGAAAATCATAAGAGATCTACAACCTATACTCCAGGAGGATGAATTGCTGAAAGAGATATTCCCATCCCCACCAGTACTGGCCTTCCGACAGCCACCCAACTTAAAACACAAGCTAATCAGAAGTAAACTTCCATCACAGACTGAAAAGGAACAGAAGGGCACACTTCCCTGTAATTTATCCAGTTGCAAACTATGCCAAAATATTTCACAGGACCCCACAGTCATCCACAAAGGAAAGATATTCAACATAAAGGAATCTTTCACTTGCTCATCTTCCAATGTGGTATATATCATTCAGTGTAAAAAATGTAACGAAGGATGCTATATTGGAGAAACAGGCCAGATGCTTAAGACAAGATTCAATTTACATAGATATCCCATGAACAATACTGGTGCCAGTAGGGTTCCCACCCCTGTTGGTCAGCATTTTACAGGACCAGGACACTGTACCAGTGACTTCACAGTGAGAATCCTGAAAGGTAACTTTAAAACCATACAAGAACATAAGAGCTTTGAAGTCAGAATGATTGAATATTTTAACACCCAACAGAAAGGACTTAACAAGGATCTGGGGTTCCTAGCCCATTATAAACCATAAAGCTGTATTTCTCTCCACCCCTCACCTATCCACACCCATCCTGTTAGAATATCAATGATATGCTTTGATGTCCCCATGCATACCTCCTACCCACCCCCATCCTCCCACCCTGTCAGACTGTCATAGTAATGCTTGAATGTTTTCACTTATATACACTGTCAGCTAGCACATTTGCTTATTTCCGATCTGACGAAGAAGGGCAACCTTCGAAAGCTAATCAAGAAATGTATTAAGTTATGTCCAATAAAAAAGGTATCATCTTATTTTCTTTTCCATGTTTTATTTTGTTTGATTTCTGGTGATATCTTTGAAAGATACCTTATCCCGTACCGTGCGCTTTTGAGCTAAGCCTTCCCTGCCATTTCTAGTTTAAAAGCTGCTCTATCTCCTTTTTAAATGCCGATGCCAGCAGCCTGGTCCCACCCTGGTTAAGGTGGAGCCCATCCTTTCGGAATAGGCTCCCCCTTCCCCAGAATGTTGCCCAGTTCCTAACAAATCTAAAACCCTCCTCCCTGCACCATCGTCTCATCCATGCATTGAGACTCCGGAGCTCTGCCTGTCTCTTGGGCCCATTCAGAAAATGCTACCCTAGAGGATCTGGATTTGAGCTTTCTACCTAAGAGCCTAAATTTGACTTCCAGAACCTCTCTCCCACATTTTCCTATGTCATTGGTACCCACATGTACTAAGACAGCCGACTCCTCCCCAGCACTATCTAAAATCCTATCTAGGTGACGCGTGAGGTCCGCCACCTTTGCACCAGACAGGCAAGTCACCAGGCGATCCTCACGTCCACCAGCCACCCAGCTATCTATATGCCTAATGATCGAATCACCAACTACAACAGCTGTCCTAGCCTTTCCCTCCTGGGCAGCACTTGGAGACATATCCTCGGTGCGAGAGGATAGTACATCCCCTGGTGGGCAGGTCCTGGCTACAGGAGTACTTCCTACTTCACCAGGGTGATGCTCTCCTTCTAGAACACCTCCCTCCTCCAAGGTAGCACAAGGGCTACCAGACTGGAGGTGGGACTTCTCTACAACATTCCTTTTTTTTTTTTTAAATATTTTTATTGATGACCAAAATATAACACGAACCAACATAATACAAATTCACATTGTAGTATCCAATTCCACAAACCATAATATACTGATTTTCTTCGCTTTATAGCCATCATCATACATTTTTAAACATTTCCCCCCCCCATCCCTTCCCTCCCTTCCCCTTTTCCACACCAGGTTTCTACTCGTTATTTATTATCCATTGAGTACTCTACTGCGTGCTCGTGGTGTTAACGTGTTCAAGAAGGGAATCCAGCATTGAAGATACAATTCACCTTTTGGTGTCGCTAAATCTGGCGCCTCCTTTCTTTCCATTGCACTAAGTGAGATCATATATGCTCTCCAAAGTTGGACAGAAGGCTCTTCCTCTTGCAACCACAGTTTAAGTACTGTCTTTTTCCCCATCATCACTGATCGCCTCTTGAAGTGTCGAAGGCCAGCCCTGCTGGGCCCTTGATTTATAAATTTCTCAAATAATAGCCTTGGATGGCTTTTCCATTGAATCGTCCACATCTTTGATACATGTATACGCATTTGGGACCAAAATTTCAATACTGACGGGCAGTACCAAAACATATGGCCTAAGTGTGCTCCTCGCCCTTTACACTTTGAGCAGTCATCTTGTGGCCTCAATGTTGCCTTAAATGCCCTGTGTGGTGATATATAGAGTCGCATCAGGAATTTATATTGCGTTTCCCGTATTTCACTAGCCCCAAATTTCTTGTAACATGACTGCAAACAGGCCTGTATCACATTACTCCCTAGGTTACAACCCAGTTCCCTTTCCCAGTCCTGTGTCAGTTTTTGATAGTGCGCTGTAGGCATAGCTTCTCTTATCTGTAAGTGATAATACTTCAATGGTACTGATTTCTGGGCCTCTAAATCGTAAACCTCTGTCATTTGTTCTCGCACTGTGGACTGTAGTGATGACACAGGGAGGGACCTTATATAATGTTTCAGTTGCTCATATGCCAAAAAATCTCTTATCCCCATCCCCTGAGTCTCGCATTTCCTCCTGAGACCTCAACGTTCCATCCTTCCGCAAGACCTGAAATAAGAAGAAAATGCCTGCCGCCTTCCATTTACAAAATGTTAGAGAGGAGCTTCCCACTGGGAAATCCATGTTGCCACCAATCAGCAGAAAAGGTGAGACTTTCACATCGAGGCCCAGGAGTTTACCTTGCCATACCCATGCCCTCTGAAGGGGAAGGAGCAATGGTTTGATATGTGTTGGTGTTATTACTTTACTGGGTCCCGCGTGTAGCCAATAGCTAAAATGTACCTCTCCTAGCATCCTACACTCTGCTTCTGGGTATTTGTTTAAGATCCTTCCCTCCGCCCGAGGGTCTTCGGGATCTTGCCTGCACCCTGGCCACTCAGCCTCCCGGCCCACTGCAGTCCACAGGGCAGGGCTCAAAGAAAATAAACTTCAAAAAGGTAAAAGTCACCAAGCTCCTTTATTGTCAGGGATTCACAGTCCAGTAACTTTCCACAGGAATCCTGCAGCCCTTCAAAACAGTTGCTCCTGTTTTTTTTCTCAGGGCCCAGGTACAGCAGAAACACAACCACGTCCCCTTCCAGCTGCTGCACAAATCAGCTGGAGCCAAATTAACAGTCCCCACAGATAGGTTCCTCTGTAGTCCACTTCATACCCCAAAAAGAATCCCTGTATCTTGTCCACCCCCACGGGGTTTCTGCAAACAGTTCAAAACACACAGTTCTGGGGGCTTCAGCCCACAAAAAGAGAAAAACAACAACACTGTAGCTTACTTTCCCCTCCCCCACACAAAAGAAGGTTTGTTTTCCCAACAGTTCAAAATCCACAGTGCTTAGTGCCTTAGCACTCAGTTCGGACACACAGTCTCTTCACGGAACACAGCCTGAACTCTTTTGGGAAAGAGGAAAAGATCCCACCCTTTCTGGGTCACTCTATTACTTCACTGACCCTCCTCCCGCATGACCTTTCCCCTTTCAGCCCAGCTATGACACCAAGAGTTCACCTGGTTTTTCAGTTTAGCTTTCAAGGCATGAGCCCAGGCAGAAAGGTCCATGGGTTCCTCAGAGCCTGCCTCCTGCTCCTTCTCTCCAGCAGCTTGCCAGTCCATGGGCTCATTCCCCTCCACTCTGGGCGGCTGTTCCTCTCTTACTTGATTAGGTTCCAGGTGCCCCTCCCTTGCCTTGTCAGAGCCTTCTCCCGGGGAATGCTGGGGCCAATAATCCCTATACCAGGGTTTTCCCCGGGGATTCAGGGAAATGTAGTCCTTCTCCCACCTCCATTTTCTAGGGGCACTACCTTTTCCCTTCTCTCTCTCTCTCCCTGAGGAATGATTAAAGGTAAGGCTGTGCTCTGTCTCCCTCGGCTCTTGTGCCTACTTCCTTCTCCCCCCTCCACTTCCATCTGTTCAAAACCCTTATCCTCCCTTTCACAGTATGTAAAATGTGTTGTCCCTCTAAACTAATCTGCTATGTGCCGCATGCATCCTGCCACCGATATCCATTTAACATTGAGAGCTCCCAACCCTCCCTTAGCTCTTGTCAGATATGTTTGTTGCCTAGTGACTCGAGCCCGTTTCCCGTTCCATAGAAACTGTTTGAGCAGTTTATAAAGATCTAGCTCATCTTTACATGTTAAGAATAGTGACAACACTTGCACTACATACATCCACTTTGGCACTATAATCATATTGTAGATTGCAATTCTACCGAAGAGCGATAAGGCCAGCTTTTGCCACATTAATAGAGTTGTTTTTGTCATCTCTCGCAAAGGCTCTAAGTTGATTTTATGTATTTGATCTAGGTGCGGGGAGAGGTATACTCCCAAATATTTGATTTTATCTGTACTCCATTGTAGTGGAAATGGCCCCGCCCACTTTGCTTTTATTTCTCGTTTATTCGGTAGTGCTACTGATTTTTGTTTATTTAATACAAAGCCTGAAAGGTAACTAAATTCCTCCACTGCTTCTAATAAATTAGGTAGGGAGTTTTGTGGGTCTGTCAGTGTGAGCAGTATGTCATCAGCGAAGGCTAGTATTTTAGTTGGTAACCCAGGGATTGCCACCCCTGCAATTTCAGCATTCTTCCCCACCATACGTAGGAAAGGTTCTATATATAATAAGAAAAGTAGAGGTGACAGGGGACATCCTTGCCTTGTGCCCCTTTGTACTGGAAAGGCTGCAGATGCCATGCCATTTACCACTATATATGCTGTTGGTTCTGCATAAAGGGCAGACACTGCTCTGAAGTACCATCCTTCAATACCCATATATTTTAGCACTTCAAACAAGTATCCCCATCTCACTTTGTCAAAGGCTTTGGCTGCATCTAAACTGGCCAGTAATAATGGGTCTCCCACAGCCTGGCTATCAGGGGCGTAGCCACAGGTGGGCCTGGATGGGCCTAGGCCCACCCAGTTTGGGTTCAGGCCCACCCAGCAGTGGAGCGGAGGGAGCAGGCAGCGCTGATCCTGCATCTGCCTCCTTCTCTCTGACGGCAGTGCTTCCCAGACGCTGCCTACCGCCGCCACGATCGCACGATCTACCTCCTCCCTTTGTCTCACTCTCAACAGCAGCGGTAGCGTCGCGATTCAGACACGCTGCATCCTGCTTCTAACCCAGAAGCGTCTCCCAGAGGAGACGCTTCTGGGTTAGAAGCAGGAGGTAGCGTGTTTGAATCGCTACTGCTGCTGTTGAGAGTGAGAAGGGAGGGAGGAGGTAGATTGTGCGATTGTGGCGGCGGTAGGCAGCGTCTGGGAAGCGCTGCCGTCAGAGGGCGGGCAGGTGGAATGGAATGGGAGGGAAGGATGCATGGGGGTGAAGGAGAATCGCTGGACATGGATGGGAGCGGGAGGGGAGGGGAGAGAGGAGAGTCACTGGGGATGGATGGATGGAGGTGGGAGTCAGGGGAGAGAGGAGAATTGCTGGGGATGGATGGATGGAGGTGGGGGGCAGGGGAGAGAGGAGAATTGCTGGGGATGATGGATGGATGGATGGAAGGGCAGAAGAGAGGAGGCTGCTGGATATGGATGGAGGAGAGGGAAGGGAGAGAGAAGAAATGCTGGACATGGATGGAGGGAAGGGAAGAGTGAGGAAAGAGATATGAGGGAAAAGGAAGAGAGGAGAAAATTGCACATGGATGAAGAAAATAGGCAGAAGCTGGATCCACTGGACAGTCAAGTCTGCGGAGGACCCAGAGCAAGAAATGAAGAAGAAAGGCGGAAAGTAAAGAAATAAATGGAAAGGAAGCCTTGGAAACGGAGTAATGAGGACAGATAGCAGCAGAATCAGATACTGGGCCAGTATGATCAGAAAAACAAAGTCACCAGACAGCAAAGGTAGAAAAAAAATCATTTTATTTTCATTATAATGATTGGAACATGTCCACTTTGAGAATCAGGTGCTCAACATTAAAAGTTTATATTTATTTACTTATTTATGGCATTTTATCCCACATTAAACATGAATTAGATTGGAACCTGGGATCATTTAATGTTGTTTTTTTTCCTGGAGAGAGTAATGCATTGCCTCCCCCACCCCCCAGGCTCTCTCCCCGGCTAGCCAGCTCTGCAATTTTGAGGGGAGGTGCACAGGTGGACGGGGGGGGGGGGGGGGGGGGGCGCAGAGGTGGACCGGGGAGAAAGCCTGTTGTTAAACATTTACCAGCACACCACTGTCTAGTGCCCACCCATCCAACCTGTTGGCCCACCCAAAAATTGACTTCTGGCTACGCCACTGCTGCCTATGCGCCAATGAGAACAATGCTCTACGGACATTGAGGCCTGGGTGTCGTCCCCTCACGAAGCCCACTTGGTGATCTGCTATGACATGTGGGAGGTGTAGTGCCAAATGGTCTGCAAGCACTCTAGCTAATATTTTAAGATCTACATTTAGTAGGGAAATTGGTCTATATGCTTCCAGATCTTCCTGAGATTTCCCTGGTTTAGGCAGCAGGGTTATAAGCGCTTCATTTGTATTAGGGAATAGTCTTCCTTGCTCTATGGCCTCTTCAAAATATTCTGTTAGGGGTATCAGTACTCTATGGGCCATCATTTTGTAGTATTCTGTTGAGAACCCATCTATCACTGGACTTGTTCCCCCTGAAAGGGCTACGATTACCTTTTTCACTTCCTGCAAACTTAGCAGGGCATTCAGTTGGGTTCTTATTTCCGGCAGGAGCTGTGGCATCCCTGAGTCCTCCAAATAATCTCGGATCACTGTGCCCTCCGCCTCTGGCTCTGCTTTGTATACCCCAGTGAAATAGTCCTGGAATAGCTGTAATATTTCTACTGGCTTATGCTTTCTAGTACCATCTGTAGCTTTTAATGTGTGAATGAAGGTCTGCCCAGCCCATACCCGTGCCATTCTTGCTAATAATTTCCCGCTCCAGTTCCCAAATTTATAATACTGAAATCGTCTGTGCGTCAGGTATTTTTGCGTTCTTTCATGGATTAAGGTGTTTAGGCCTGTCAGGTCTGCCATCATTTGCTCGTAGTGGGCCCTAGTTGGGTTTTGTTGGTGTTTTCTTTTTGAATGTGTATATTGACGTTCTAGCTGTATGATTCCCTGTGCTATTTTTTTGTTTCTGCCTGCTACATAGCCAATGATATCCCCCCGGATAACTGCCTTTGAAGCTTCCCAAAACAGCCCCGGCGTGTCTTGGTGTTGTTTGTTTGTACCTGTATACATCTCCAATTTCTTCTCTAAGAACGCACGAAATTCCGGGTTGTTTGACAGATAAGCTGGGAATCTCCAGCGTCTATATTGTTCCACCGGTGAACCCATTGTTAGCTCCACCCAAATTAACGTGTGATCAGATATTGCCATCGGGCCCACCTCTGCTTCAAGCACTGTTGGGAATAGTTTGGTAGCTACCAGTATATAGTCTATCCGCCACCAGGATCGGTGCACTTCGGAGAGGTGTGTATAATCTCGTTGCGTCGGGTGCAAAAGGCGCCAGGGGTCCACTAGTTCTAACATTTTACATATGTAGTCCATTCCCTTGCCCCTTCGCATCGCTCCCCAGGCCATCGCCACTGATCGATCCACACTGGGATCCAGGACCTGATTAAAGTCGCCCATTAATATCCATGGGGCGGTGTCATATTTGAGTCCTAATTGTACCAAAGTGTGTAAAAATTTTGGATCCCTTGTGTTTGGCCCATAAATTCCACATATATAGTACTCTTGCCCTAAGTAATTTAGGTGTATCAATACGTATCTTCCCTCTTTATCTTTTTCTACTAGCCTGGATATGCCGGGGATGCCTCGTTTTATAAGTATTGCCACTCCCCCTCTACGGCCTCCTGCTGATGAGTAGTAACAATCTCCCACCCATTGTTGTTTTAATTTTTGATGTTCTATATCTGTAAGCTTGGTTTCTTGCAAGCATGCTATTGTAGCACTATGTTTCTTTAGATGGGCCAATATTTTAGATCTTTTTACTGGGGAAGTTATCCCCGACACATTCCAGGATACCAGGCGCACCTTTGTTGGTCTAGCCATTGCCTTTATAAGCATAGGGGCGAGGGCAGACCCTTAACCATTTCAAAGGCTCTGGATCTCCCAGCCTAGACCCTTCACCTTCTAGCTTGATGTCCACCTTGTGTTTGACTCTGTGTCCCTTAGTTACTATATGGTACCCCATGAAACCTGGCATAGATTGTCCCTCCCTTCCCTCCACTCTCTCTAACCCACCCCCCTGTCCTAATATCCCTCCTTTCTTGCTTTACCTTTTCTAGCGTGTTTGATATCTCACACGCGGGTCCGTTTGATGCTCCCGGTACCCCGCCCCCTCCCCCAAAATCTGTACATTGATTCTCCTTTGTTCCCGCTAACATTAATAAACCTTTTAACATTCTATTTTTACTTATCTGACAGTTGAAACTTAACAGAGTTTTGTCCTTTGCAACTGCCACAGTCCAAGGTATTGTCTTCTGCCGGTTGCATTCTCCTTGTACTTTTAGCCACCTCTAGGTTTTGATCAAACAAGTCACGGTCCTCCTTCTGCAGAATTTATCCAACTCAGGGCGGCCTCTGCTGTTGTGAAAGATTTCCATCCCTTACTCGTTTGAATCCTCAAAGTTGCTGGGTATTGAAGTATAAATCTTTGTTTCTTTTCCACTAAGCGAGTGCAGGCTGACGTGAAGGCTCGGCGCAGTGCTGCCAGGGTTGCTGAGTAGTCTTGAAATATTTTTATGGCACCGCCTTCAAACTTTGCATCTTCCTTGTTGTTTTTGTATGATCGAAGTACTGCTGCTTTCTGCACATACTGATGGAATTTTGCGATGATCACTCTTGGCCTAGTATCCCTCGTTTGTTTCTGGCCTATTCTATGCGCTCTGTCCAGATAGATTCCGCCGCCCTCATTAGCCTCTGGGAACCGTGCTTGTAGCCATGTTTCCAGTGCAGCTTTTATATCGCCATCAGCCAATGTTTCCGGAAACCCTACAAACCTCAGGTTTTCCCTTCTTGCACGGTTTTCCAAGTAGTCCAATTTTTCTTGATACTCCCTGGTCGCTTGCTCCAGTTTTGCAATGCTTTCCACGTGCTCATTCTCCGAGGACAAGCAGGCTGCTTGTTCTCACGACTGGGTTGACGTCCGCGGCAGCCCCCACCAACCGGAAAAAAGCTTCGCGGGACGGTCGGCACGCAGGGCACGCCCACCGCGCATGCGCGGCCGTCTTCCCGCCCGTGCGCGACCGCTCCCGCCAGTTATTTTTTTCCCGCGACTGAGAGAGTTGTGCTTTAGCCTCTCTCTCGACTCAGCCGCCGGATTTTTCGACCGCGTTTACGCGGATCGTCGTTTTGGCCTATCTGGCTTCCTTTTATTATTTTACTTCTTTCTGTTAAAAAAAAAAAAAAAAAAAGACTTTGCGCGTGTGGAGCACGCGCTCCTCCTTTTCCCTCGCTTTCCAGCGGGGACGCCTCGTTGCGGCCTAGTAGCCGCTCGGTCGGTTTCAATTTTCGTGGTGTGATTTTAGCCACCATTGCCGACTTTGACTTCGCCGACGCGATTTTTCCGTCGATGTCCTCGAAGGTCCCGAGTGGATTTAAGAAGTGTGGTCGCTGCGGCCGGCCGATCTCGCAGACCGACACCCACGCTTGGTGCCTCCAGTGCCTCGGGCCGGAGCACAACCTCAAGTCGTGTGCTTTGTGTCTCGGTCTCCGGAAACGGACTCAGGTTGCGAGGCAAGTTCTGCGGGACCGTCTTTTTGGAACTTGCGCCGGCCCCTCGACGTCGACCTCGACGGCATCGGTATCGAAGGCCGGTTCTTCGGTACCGGTATCGATGCCCGAGACATCGGCACCGATGGCAGCGACCCCAGGAGAACAGGTCCCGTCGGCCCGCCGGTCCGCCGGCGAGAGTGGGGTAGAGAGACCGCGTGGGCAATCGGCCCCGGTTACTCCCTCAACTCGTGAGCCACGGGACCGAACCCTGTCGGACCCGGTACCTCGAGACCGAGGGGGATCGACCTCCTCCTCCTCCATGCCCTCCGGCCCCGGTGACGTGCACCGAAAGAAGGATAAGAAGCGCCGTCACCGGGAGCCCTCGGTGCACCCCGAAGAGGAGTCGACGCCGAAGCGTCATCATCGAGAGGAGAGGTCTCCGTCGGTTGTGGAGGTACCGACGCGTCGGGGTTCCGGCACCTCGGTGCCGTCTCCTGGGCCCCAGCAGCTTCCGGCACCGACACCCTTACCGGCCCCCCCCGCCTTTCTCGGCAGCGGGCCTGGACGAGTGCCTCAGAGCCATCCTTCCGGGGATCCTGGAAGGGCTGATGCGCCAGGCTGTGCCGGCCCCGGGGGTGCTTGCGCCCCCGGCGCCGATGACTGTGGCGCCGGCGAGCTCTAGCCCGGCGCCGGGGCTGTCGACACCGCCGCCGCTTGCGGTGCCGGTCTCGACTGCCACGCAGGTGGAGTCCCCGTCGACGTCGATGGAGGGAGCTCCGTCCCCGCCGGCGCGGGAGTCCACCGCTCGACGACACCGAGACCTTGGTGCCTCGACGTCGAGCCGGGCCCGGTACCGGACTCAGCTACATGAGCTAATGTCCGATACCGAGGATGAGGACTCGTGGGGGGAAGAGGAGGACCCGAGATATTTCTCCTCAGAGGAGTCTACGGGCCTTCCCTCGGACCCCACGCCGTCACCGGAGAGGAAGCTCTCACCTCCTGAGAGTCTCTCCTTTGCCTCCTTTGTGCGGGATATGTCTATAAGCATTCCCTTTCCCGTGGTCTCTGTGGAAGAGCCGAGGGCCGAGATGCTCGAGGTCCTCGACTATCCATCACCACCTAGAGAGTCCTCCACGGTACCGCTGCACAATGTCCTGAAGGAGACGCTGCTTCGGAACTGGGTGCGACCACTAACTAACCCCACCATTCCAAAGAAAGCAGAGTCCCAGTACAGGATCCACTCTGACCCAGAGCTCATGCGGCCCCAATTGCCCCATGACTCAGCGGTCGTGGATTCTGCTCTCAAGAGGGCACGGAGTTCGAGGGATACCGCCTCGGCGCCCCCGGGGCGGGAGGCTCGCACTCTGGACTCATTTGGGAGGAAGGCCTACCAATCCTCCATGCTCGTGACCCGCATCCAATCTTACCTGCTCTATATGAGCATTCACATGCGGACCAATGTGCAACAGCTGGCGGACCTGGTCGATAAGCTCCCGCCGGAGCAGTCCAGGCCTTATCAGGAGGTGGTCAGGCAGCTGAAGGCGTGCAGAAAGTTCCTGTCCAGGGGGATTTTTGACACCTGTGACGTGGCATCTCGTGCTGCGGCCCAAGGTATAGTGATGCGCAGGCTCTCATGGCTGCGTGCCTCTGACCTGGACAACCGCACCCAGCAGAGACTGGCTGACGTCCCTTGCCGGGGGGATAATATTTTTGGCGAGAAGGTCGAGCAGATGGTTGACCAACTGCATCAGCGGGAAACCGCTCTCGACAAGCTCTCCCACCGGGCGCCTTCAGCACCCGCCCCCACGGGCGGGCGTTTTTCCCGGGCCCGGCAGGCTGCACCCTATTCTTTTGCAAAGCGTAGGTACAACCAGCCGGCCCGAAGGCCTCGTCAGGCACAGGGACAGCCCCAGCGCGCTCGTTCTCGTCAACAGCGTGCGCCTAAGCAGCCCCCTGCGCCTCCACAGCAAAAGCCGGGGACGGGCTTTTGACTGGATCCATGGGAACATAGCCGCCCTACAAGTGTCCGTACCGGACGATCTACCGGTCGGAGGGAGGTTAAAATTCTTTCACCAAAGGTGGCCTCTCATAACCTCCGACCAGTGGGTTCTCCAAATAGTGCGGTGCGGATACGCCCTGAATTTGACCTCCCTGCCTCCAAATTGTCCTCCGGGAGCTCAGTCTTTCAGCTCCCATCACAAGCAGGTACTTGCAGAGGAACTCTCCGCCCTTCTCAGCGCCAATGCGGTCGAGCCCGTACCACCCGGGCAGGAAGGGCAGGGATTCTATTCCAGGTACTTCCTTGTGGAAAAGAAAACAGGGGGGATGCGTCCCATCCTAGACCTGAGAGGCCTGAACAAATTCCTGGTCAAAGAAAAGTTCAGGATGCTTTCCTTGGGCACCCTTCTGCCAATGATTCAGAAAAACGATTGGCTATGTTCCCTGGATTTAAAGGACGCATACACGCACATCCCGATACTGCCAGCCCACAGACAGTATCTCAGATTCCGCCTGGGCGCACGGCACTTTCAGTATTGTGTGCTGCCCTTTGGGCTCGCCTCTGCCCCACGAGTGTTTACAAAGTGCCTCGTGGTGGTAGCGGCCTACCTACGCAAGCTGGGAGTGCACGTGTTCCCATATCTCGACGATTGGCTGGTCAAGAACACCTCGGAGGCAGGAGCCCTCCGGTCCATGCAGTGCACTATTCAACTTCTGGAGCTGCTGGGGTTTGTGATAAATTACCCAAAGTCCCATCTCCAGCCAACTCAGTCTCTGGAATTCATAGGAGCGCTGCTGAATTCCCAGACGGCTCAGGCCTACCTTCCCGAAGCGAGGGCCACCAATCTCTTGACCCTGGCCTCGCAGACCAGAGCGTCTCAGCAGATCACAGCTCGGCAGATGTTGAGACTTCTGGGTCATATGGCCTCCACAGTTCATGTGACTCCCATGGCTCGTCTTCACATGAGATCTGCTCAATGGACCCTAGCTTCCCAGTGGTTCCAAGCCACCGGGAATCTAGAAGATGTCATCCGCCTCTCCACCAGTTGCCGCACTTCACTGCTCTGGTGGACCATCCGGACCAATTTGACCCTGGGACGTCCATTCCAAATTCCGCAGCCCATGAAAGTGCTGACGACGGATGCATCTCGCCTGGGGTGGGGAGCCCATGTCGATGGGCTTCACACTCAGGGTCTGTGGTCCCTCCAGGAAAAGGATCTGCAGATCAACCTCCTGGAGCTCCGAGCGATCTGGAACGCACTGAAGGCTTTCAGAGATCGGCTGTCCTGCCAAATTATCCAAATTCGGACAGACAATCAGGTTGCAATGTATTACGTCAACAAGCAGGGGGGCACCGGATCTCGCCCCCTGTGCCAGGAGGCCGTCGGGATGTGGCGTTGGGCGTGTCGGTTCGGCATGCTCCTCCAAGCCACGTACCTGGCAGGCGTAAACAACAGTCTGGCCGACAGACTGAGCAGAGTCATGCAACCGCACGAGTGGTCGCTCCATGCCAGAGTGGTACGCAAGATCTTCCTAGAGTGGGGCACCCCCTCGGTGGACCTTTTCGCCTCTCAGACCAACCACAAGCTGCCTCTGTTCTGTTCCAGACTTCAGGCACACGGCAGGCTAGCGTCGGATGCCTTTCTCCTCCATTGGGGGACCGGCCTCCTGTATGCTTATCCTCCCATACCTTTGGTGGGGAAGACCTTACTGAAGCTCAAGCAAGACCGCGGCACCATGATTCTGATCGCGCCCTTTTGGCCCCGTCAGATCTGGTTCCCTCTTCTTCTGGAGTTGTCCTCCGAAGAACCGTGGAGATTGGAGTGTTTTCCGACTCTCATTTCGCAGAACGACGGAGCGTTGCTGCACCCCAACCTTCAGTCCCTGGCTCTCACGGCCTGGATGTTGAGGGCGTAGACTTCACTGCGTTGGGTCTGTCTGAGGGTGTCTCCCGGGTCTTGCTTGCCTCTAGGAAGGATTCCACTAAAAAGAGTTACTTTTTCAAGTGGAGGAGGTTTGTCGTGTGGTGTGAGAGCATGGCCCTAGAACCTCGTTCTTGCCCTGCACAGAACCTGCTTGAATACCTTCTGCACTTATCGGAGTCTGGCCTCAAGACCAACTCAGTAAGGAATCACCTTAGTGCGATTAGTGCTTACCATTACCGTGTGGAAGGTAAAGCCATCTCTGGAGAGCCTTTAGTCGTTCGATTCATGAGAGGCTTGCTTTTGTCAAAGCCCCCTATCAAGCCTCCTGCTGTGTCATGGGATCTCAACGTCGTCCTCACCCAGCTGATGAAACCTCCTTTTGAGCCACTGAATACTTGCCATCTGAAGTATTTGACCTGGAAGGTCATTTTCTTGGTGGCAGTTACTTCAGCTCGTAGGGTCAGTGAGCTTCAAGCCCTAGTAGCTCATGCTCCATATACCAAATTTCATCACAACAGAGTAGTGCTCCGCACCCACCCAAAGTTCCTGCCGAAGGTGGTGTCGGAGTTCCATCTTAACCAGTCAATTGTCTTGCCAACATTCTTCCCCAGGCCGCATACCCGCCCTGCTGAACGTCAGTTGCACACATTGGACTGCAAGAGAGCATTGGCCTTCTACTTGGAGCGGACACAGCCCAACAGACAGTCCGCCCAATTGTTTGTTTCTTTCGACCCTAACAGGCTAGGGGTCGCTGTCGGGAAACGCACCATCTCTAATTGGCTAGCAGATTGCATTTCCTTCACTTACGCCCAGGCTGGGCTGACTCTTGAGGGTCATGTCACGGCTCATAGTGTCAGAGCCATGGCAGCGTCGGTGGCCCACTTGAAGTCAGCCACTATTGAAGAGATCTGCAAGGCTGCGACGTGGTCATCTGTCCACACATTCACATCGCATTACTGCCTCCAGCAGGATACCCGACGCGACAGTCGGTTCGGGCAGTCGGTGCTGCAGAATCTGTTTGGGGTGTAAATCCAACTCCACCCTCCAGGACCCGAATTTATTCTGGTCAGGCTGCACTCTCAGTTAGTTGTTCTTCGTAGGTCAATTTCTGTTGTACCCTCGCCGTTGCGAGGTTCAATTGACCTGGGTTCTTGTTTTGAGTGAGCCTGAGAGCTAGGGATACCCCAGTCGTGAGAACAAGCAGCCTGCTTGTCCTCGGAGAAAGGGTATGATACATACCTGTAGCAGTTGTTCTCCGAGGACAGCAGGCTGATTGTTCTCACCTACCCTCCCTCCTCCCCTTTGGAGTTGTGTGTTTTCATATTTTGCTAGCTATTCAACTGGCGGGAGCGGTCGCGCACGGGCGGGAAGACGGCCGCGCATGCGCGGTGGGCGTGCCCTGCGTGCCGACCGTCCCGCGAAGCTTTTTTCCGGTTGGTGGGGGCTGCCGCGGACGTCAACCCAGTCGTGAGAACAATCAGCCTGCTGTCCTCGGAGAACAACTGCTACAGGTATGTATCATACCCTTTCTGGACATCTTCCACCTCCGATACCCGCGTTTCCAATTCACCTGTGCGGCGTGTCAACTCAGTGGTGAGTGCGGTAATCCCAGCGATTTGCTCAGATAATTGGGTGAAGCGCGAGTCCAGCGCTTGCACTACTGCATCTGTGAGCTCTAACACCAGAGAATCAGAGGGCATCTGAAGCAGACGGCGATGTTGGCGCCATTTTGTTTTCCGCTCCGCGGAGTCTGTCGTCTTTTCTCTTAGTTGTTTTTGCGGCTGCCAACATGTTTGTTTGTCTCAGAAATTTGTCCATGCGCTCCTGCACCCCTACAGCTTTATATTTTGATTCTTGGGGGATCGCAATTCGACACCAAACTTGGGGTAGGAGCGGGATCCGGAGCCAACGATGAGACCCACGTCCACCGTCGCCTACAGCATCACGTGACCCTCTCTACAACATTCCTGTAGGTCTCCTCTGTGTACCTCTCTGTCTCCCTCAGCTCCACCAAGTCTGCTACTCTAGCTTCAAGAGAATGGACATGTTCTCTGAGAGCTAGGAGCTCTTTGCATCGGGCACACACATATGACATCTCACCAACTGGGAGATAATCAAACATGTGACACTCAATGCAAAAGACTGGATAGCACTCCTCTCGCTGCTGGACTGCTGACTCCATCTTAGTGTTTTTGAGTTTTTCAATAATTTAAAACTTGCTACAGTATTAAGGATATTAGCCTAATATAAAAGTGTCTTTTAGTTTATATAGAGGCATATTTTCAAAGCACTTAGCCTCCCAAAGTTCCATAGAAACCTATGGAACTTAGCCTCCCAAAGTGCTTTGAAAATATGCCTCATAGTATATTGTATGATTTATTTAGTGTTTCCTTCTTAGATGGTAATGAAATGTATTTGAAACTCTGTAAGAGCACTCCTTGCTTGTTACCCTAATTACAATAACTGACTATAAATGAAGAGTTGTCCTAGGGGTGGGTGGGAAGACTAAACTAGATCCTGCAGTGCCTGCTAGATTCTATCTGTTAATGCTGTGGTACAAAGTTTTTAAAACAAAGTGGAAAAGACTATGGAGATTAGTTGATAAAATTTGCTTTTTATATTTTTATTTTGCCTAACACTAACCTACAATTCCTCCTTTAAACCCCAATCTGTAAGTTCCCAAAGCACAAAGCAAAATAGCGTTCACTTACCAGAGAAATGTCCTCTTCTCTCGGAACTTCTCAGAAAGGAAGTTCAGTGGGACCTTTCCTCTTTATATAGTTTTGAATCTAAGGGGCCTCTTTTAAACAGGCTCTTTGAAGCTGACTCAGCAAACTATGCAACTATTCTACTTCCCCACACCTTAATTAACACTTAATTGAGGTCGCTGGATGAGCTACCTCTCCAGCAGCTAAGGAACAGAAAATAACTGCCTTTTAGAACAAGAGTTTTTGGCTGTTTAGTTTCTACCTCTTGAAAAGGTTTCAGTGTAAAACTATGGGAAAAATGCCTATTTCTAGAGAAAATTTCAGTTTAAAACTATGGGAAAAGGGTTTGTACACTATGGCAACTAGTCTATTAGATTGTAAGCTCTTTGAGCAGGGACTGTCTTTCTTCTATGTTTGTACAGCGCTGCGTATGCCTTGTAGCGCTATAGAAATGCTAAATAGTAGTAGTAGTTAATGATGCTTGCTTTTCTCTCTCTCTCTCTCTCTCTTTTTTTATTCCCCCCTTAATACTAAACTAGATCCTGCAGTGCCTGCTAGATTCTATCTGTTAATTCTATGGTACAAAGTTTTTAAAACTAAGTGGAAAAGACTATGGAGATTAGTTGATAAAATTTGCTTTTTATATTTTTATTTTGCTTAACACTAACCTACAATTCTTCCTTTAAACCCCAATCTTTAAGTTCCCAAAGCATAAAGCAAAATAGCGTTCACTTACCAGAGAAATGTCCTCTTCTCTTGGGACTTCTCAGAAAGTTGTACCTTAGATGTGTAAATAATGGCACTAAATCTAGGGGAAAACACATCTGACAAAGATTCCAAATGCAGAATTCAGATATTCATTTATCAGTCATACAGACCATACAGAACAATTAAAGAAAGATTTATTTACAAAAATAAAGTGCAAGAACAAAGTATAAACAGAAGTAAAGTTTTAGGACAGATTTATTAAAATGATAAAATGAACAGACGTTAGATGGAGTACTAACTTCCTTTGTGTTAGCAGCATATGAATCCAGATACTTGTGGGTTGTGACTATCTACCTGCAGGTGGAAATAGAGTACTGAATTCGGTTTTATACAACGGTATTGCTCCTGGAACTCCAGTAGGCGGTGGATGGTTCTCCAGTAGGATCGGGTGGATGTGAAGCGACTGTTCACGCTATCCAAAAATACTAGGACTAGAGGGCATGAGTTGAAGCTACAGTGTGGTAAATTTAAAACGAATCGGAGAAAAATTTTCTTCACCCAACGTGTAATTAGACTCTGGAATTCGTTGCCGGAGAACGTGGTACGGGCGGTTAGCTTGACGGAGTTTAAAAAGGGGTTAGATAGATTCCTAAAGGACAAGTCCATAGACTGCTATTAAATGGACTTGGAAAAATTCCGCATTTTTAGGTATAACTTGTCTGGAATGTTTTTACGTTTAGGGAGCGTGCCAGGTGCCCTTGACCTGGATTGGCCACTGTCGGTGACAGGATGCTGGGCTAGATGGACCTTTGGTCTTTCCCAGTATGGCACTACTTATGTACTTATGTACTTATGAGCTCCTGGTTTCATATTTAGCATCCACTCCAGTTCCAGACTGCCTGGTTCTGTAGAACTTGGCAGTACTGACTTTGAGGGGTACACCTGGTGGTGCCAGGTCCCTCCTCCACCCCATGTCCCAGTCCATCCTTTTGCTCTCTAGTCTACATAAGTACATAAGTAATGCCATACTGGGAAAAGACCAAAGTCCCATCAAGCCCAGCATCCTGTCCCCGACAGCGGCCAATCCAGGTCAAAGGCACCTGGCAGCTTCCCAAACGTACATTCTATACATGTTATTCCTGAAATTGTGGCTTTTTCCAAGTCCATTTAGTAGCGGTCTATGGACTTGTCCTTTAGGAAACCGTCAAAACCCTTTTTAAACTCTGCCAAGCTAACCACCTTCACCACAATCTCTGGCAACAAATTCCAGAGTTTAATAACGCGTTGAGTGAAGAAACTTTTTCTCCTATTTGTTTTAAATGTACTACACTGTAGTTTCATCGCATGCCCCCTAGTCCTACTATTTTTTGAAAGCGTGAACAGACGCTTCACATCCACCTATTCCACTCCAGTCATTATTTTATATACCTCTATCATGTCTCCCCTCAGCCGTCTGTTCTCCAAGCTGAAAAGCCCTAGCCTCCTTAGTCTTTCTTCATAGGGAAGTCGTCCCATCCCCGCTATCATTTTCGTCGCCTTTCGCTGCACTTTTCCAATTCCACTATATCTTTCTTGAGATGCGGCGACCAGAATTGGACACAATACTCAAGGTGCGGTCACACCATAGAACGATACAACGGCATTATAACACCCTCACACCTGTTTTCTATATCTTTCCTAATAATACCCAACATTCTATTCGCTTTCCTAGCCGCAGCAGCACACTGAGCAGACGGTTTCAGTGTATTATCAAGGACGACACCCAGATCCCTTTCTTGGTCCATAACTCCTAACGTGCAACCTTGCATGATGTAGCTATAATTCAGGTTCTTTTTTCACATGCATCACCTTACACTTTCTCATATTAAATGTCATCTGCCATTTAGCCGCCCAGTCTCACAGTCTCGTAAGGTCCTTCTGTAATTTTTCACAATCCTCTCGCGAATTAGCAACTTTGAATAACTTTGTGTCATCAGCAAATTTAATTACCTCGCTATTTACTCCCATCTCTAAATCATTTATAAATATATTAAAGTGCAGCGGTCCTATTACTGACCCCTGAGGAACCCCACTAACTACCCTTCTCCATTGTGAATACTGCCCATTTAAGCCCACTCTCTGTTTCCTATCCTTCAACCAGTTTTTAATCCACAATAGGACATTTCCCCCTATCCCGTGACCCTCCAATTTCCTCTGTAGCCTTTCATGAGGCACCTTGTCAAATGCCTTTTGAAAATCCAGATACACAATATCAACCGGCTCCCCTTTGTCCACATATTTGTTTACTCCTTCAAAGAATTGATGCAAATTGGTCAGGCAAGTTTTCCCCACACTAAAGCCGTGCTGACTCGGTCTCAATAATCCATGTCATAGTAACATAGTAACATAGTAGATGACGGCAGAAAAAGACCTGCATGGTCCATCCAGTCTGCCCAAGACAAACTCATATGTGTATACCTTACCTTGAATTTGTACCTGTCCTTTTCAGGGCACAGACCATATAAGTCTGCCCAGCAGTATTTCCCGCCTCCCAACCACCAGTCCCGCCTCCCATCACCGGCTCTGGTACAGACCGTACAAGTCTGCCCTCCCCTATCCTCGCCTCCCAACCACCTCCCCCTCTTCCCCCCAACTGCTCCGCCACCCAATTTCAGCTAAGCTTCTGAGGATCCATTCCTTCTGCACAGGATTCCTCTATGCATATCCCACGCATGGTTGAACTCCGTTACCGTTTTCATCTCCACCACCTCCCGCGGGAGGGCATTCCAAGCGTCCACCACCCTCTCCGTGAAGAAATACTTCCTGACATCTTTCCTGAGTCTGCCCCCCTTCAATCTCATTTCATGTCCTCTTGTTCTACCGCCTTCCCATCTCCGGAAAAGATTCGTTTGCGGATTAATACCTTTCAAATATTTGAACGTCTGTATCATATCACCCCTGTTCCTCCTTTCCTCCAGGGTGTACATGTTCAGGTCTGCAAGCCTCTCTTCATACGTCTTGGATTGTAAATCCCATACCATCCTCGTAGCTTTTCTTTGCACCGCTTCCATTTTTTTAACATCCTTCGCAAGATACGGCCTCCAAAACTGAACACAATACTCCAGGTGGGCCCTCACCAACGTCTTATACAGGGGCATTAAAACCTCCTTTCTTCTGCTGGTCACTCCTCTCTCTATACAGCCTAGCAATCTTCTAGCTACTGCCACTGCCTTGTCGCACTGTTTCGTCGCCTTCAGGTCCTCAGATACTATCACCCCAAGATCCCTCTCCCCGTCCGTGCCTATCAGACTCTCCCCGCCTAACACATACGTCTCCCTTGGATTTCTACTCCCTAAGTGCATCACTTTGCATTTCTTCGCATTGAATTTTAATTGCCAAACGTTAGACCATTCTTCTAGCTTCTTCAGATCTTTTTTCATGTTTTCCACACCCTCCGGGGTGTCCACTCTGTTGGAAATCTTGGTGTCATCCGCAAAAAGGCAAACTTTACCTTGTAACCCTTCGGCAATGTCACTCACAAATATATTGAACAGAATCGGCCCTAGCACCGATCCCTGAGGCACTCCACTACTCACCTTTCCTTCCTCCAAGCGAACTCCATTCACCACCACCCTCTGGCGTCTGTCCGTCAACCAGTTCCTAATCCAGTTCACCACTTCGGGTCCTATCTTCAGGCCGTCTAGTTTATTTAAGAGCCTCCTGTGGGGAACCGTGTCGAAAGCCTTGCTGAAATCTAAGTAGATGACGTCCATAGCACGTCCTTGATTTAATTCTCCCGTCACCCAGTCAAAGAATTCAATGAGATTCGTTTGGCACGATTTCCCTTTGGTGAAACCATGTTGTCTTGGATCTTGCAACTTATTGGCTTCCAGGAAATTCACTATCCTTTCCTTCAGCATGGCTTCCATTACTTTTCCTCGGATGTGCTCTGTAATTTTGTTTTTAATAATAGCCTCTACCATTTTCCCCGGCACAGATGGCAGACTCACCGGTCTATAATTTCCTGGATCTCCCCTGGAACCTTTTTTAAAAATCGGCGTTACATTGGCCACTCTCCAATCTTCTGGTACCACACTCGATTTTAAGGATAAATTCCATATCACTAACAGTAGCTCCACAAGTTCATTTTTCAGTTCTATCAGTACTCTAGGATGAATACCATCCGGTCCAGGTGACTTGCTATTCTTCAGTTTGCCGAACTGCCCCATTACGTCCTCCAGGTTTATCGTGAATTCAGTAAGATTCTCTGACTCGTCCGCTTGAAAAACCATTTCCGACACTGGTATCCCACCCAAATCTTCCTCGGTGAAGACCGAAGCAAAGAATTAATTTAATCTCTCCGCTACGTCTTTGTCTTCCTTGATCGCCGCTTTTACCCCTCGGTCATCCAGCGGCCCAACCGATCCTTTTGCCGGCTTCCTGCTTTTAATATACCAAAAAATTTTTTACTATGTTTTTTTTTTGCCTCTATTGCTATCTTTTTTTCGTAATCCCTCTTGGCCTTCTTTATCTGCGCCTTGCATTTGCTTTGACACTCCTTATGCTGCTTCTTGTTATTTTCAGACGGTTCCTTCTTCCATTTTCTGAAGGTGTTTCTTTTAGCCCTAATAGCTTCCTTCACTTCTCTTTTTAACCACGCCAGCTGTCTTTTTGACTTGCGTCTTTCTTTTCTAATTCATGGAATATGTTTGGCCTGGGCCTCCAGGATAGTATTTTTGAATAGCATCCACGCCTGTTGTACAGTTTTTACCCTCTCAGTTGCCCCTCTAAGGTTTTTCTTAACCGTTCTTCTCATTTTATCATAGTCTCTGCAACCTTCCTCCCAGGAAAAAAAAAAGGTGGAGCTCTGAGAGCTATATTTATTTAAAAAAAAAAAAAGAAAAAGAGGAGCAGTTTAGATTGAAGTCTCTTTGAGACGGAAAGTATTGCAGTTGTGCTGCCTCACTCTCTGCAGCCGGTAACTGGGACAGACAGAGTTTTCTTCGGTGCCTCTTAGCTGGATGAGTGTTTCCTGCTTTTTTTTTCTTGCTGCCACTTTCAGTTTCAGTTCGCTATTGCTACCGGCGCAGGGACCTTCTGCTTCCGCTGGAATAAGAGAGCAACACCAGGCCGCTGTTTGAGGGACTGCGTTGATGCAGTGTCTCCGGAAGGGCGTGTTATCACTGAGATTCCCTTTTTCTTCCTGCGCTCTGATTTTGCTGGCACACTCCCTTCAGCATTCCCGCTTAGGCACAAACCTTCTGATTTCTGAGGCTGCAGCCATCTTACAACAGCTGGCATCAGCTACTGCAGGGTCAGCATTGCAGGACCAACATCCTGAGTCGGATCAGGGCACGCAAGCAGAGTAAGTATGAGCATTGAGGGGGGGGGGGGGGGGGTCGGTTTTGGAACCTTTTATCCCAGAATTTATGCTCCTGCTGCATCTAGCATACATGTTAAAGTGGGCTCATCTTGTGTCAGCGCCTTTCATGTTACCATTTCAGATGAACCCCTCAGGTTCTGGCCATTTGTTTCAGGCTCTCCCCAAGGATGCAGGGTCTAAGAGGAGGCGCCTGGCGGACCTCACTGAGGAAGAGTTATTTCCCTCTCTGTTGTCAGAGGCGGGGGCTTCTGTGGCTGTGCTGTTGGGCCGCTTGCTTGAGGAGATTGAGGAAGGTGAAGTTGCAGCAAATGATGCTGAATGTTCCATGGTGATCTGCATTTTTCACAAGGAGGAGCTCCCCTTGTTTGTTTCCAAGGCTTTGCAAGCTTTGAATATTTCCAGTGCAGAGGAACTGGCTCCCACCTTGGCAAATCCTAAAATGTTGAGCACTAGTTGTCCGCCTAGGGCATTCCCAATCCATGCAGCAATCTAAGAGCTTATTTTGGCGTAGTGGGCGGCCCTAGAGGGTAACCTGTGTGTCTCCAGGGCCATATCCAGGTGTAATCCCTGGTTCAGGGGGAGCTGGATAAATTCAAGTTGCCCAAGGTGGATGCCTTGGTGGCGGCCGTGACAAAGAAGACCACTCTTCCAGTGGTAGGTGGGCTTGCGTTGAAGGATTTTCCCAGTGAACTATTTTAGAACTTCTGCCTTTAGCTTTGGTTAAATTAACCACCACTATGAAGTTTGCCTTTTGTTATTTTGGTCCTGCTCTGTGGAATCAGTTACCAGATGACATGAGAATCATGGATGATTACTTGCAGTTTTGGAAAGTTTTGAAGACCAAGCTTTTTATGTGTTCCATCTGCCAACTGTCAATGATATTTAAGTTCATTATTTTCTAAATTCCAGCCAGTGAGTGTGTTTATTTTCCTTTGATACTTATATTCACATTTGATTTATGTCTTAGGTTTATTTTTTAGTATTTTTATTATAATTAGTCAAAGCTTGTAATTTCTTTCTTTACATTGAATTGTTTGGTGCCTTGTGGTGTAATACGGTATATCAATTGATTATTTGTTGTATTTGTATCCCACATTTTCCCATCTATTTGCAGGCTCAATGTGGCTTACATAGTACTGTGATGGCGATCGCCAATTCCGGTATGAGAAATACAGAGTGGTATTGCATTAGAGTTCATAAGTGACAGAGTAAATTAGGTAGTGAAGGAGGAAAAGTTAAGTATTGTCCAGTTCTGGTATAAGTATTCCTTTTTGAACAAATTGGTTTTTAATGATTTCCAAAAGTTTGTTAGGTCGTGCATTGTTTTCATGACGTTTGGTAGTGCATTGCATAGTTGTGTACTTATGTAGGAGAAGCTGGATGCATATGTTGATTTGTATTTTAGTCCTTTGCAGTTTGGGTAGTGGAGATTTAGGTATGTGCGTGTCGACCTTTTTTTGTTTCTGGTTGGTAAGTCTATGAGGTTTATCATGTAGATTGGGGCCTCGCCGTGATTAAGAAGCTGGCGTCCTTGTTGAAGACATCCTTTGAGGACTTGGCTCTGTTGTTGCAAGTGGCCATTTGCAGCTCTCATGCTGCTAGGGCTTGCATCAGCTGGGTCCAGCAGGCATCTGATGTTCTTGCGGATTCAGAGGCTTACTCAAGTTTCTCAACATCGAGACAGGGCTTATGTATTTGGTAGACTTGTTATATGATTTGGTGCAAGCTTCAGCCAAACAGATGGTTTTGGTGATGACCGCCCGGCAGCTGCTTTGGCTGCATCACTGGGTGGCAGATGCTGCCTTCAAGCAGCGGCTTACTTGGTTGCTCTTTAGGGGTAATCTTCTCTTTGGGGAGGGTTTGGAGAATTTTGTTAAATACCTGAGTGATTGAAAGACACAAAGGTTGCCGGAAGATAAGCCAAAAACATCCTTCCGGATGACCCAGTTGCATTCCCGTTTGAAGGATGCCCACTGGTATCACCCGGAGAGGTCTTCCTCCTTTCATAAGTCGAGGTTTCTTCGGTCAGAGGAAAAGCTCTGTGCTCCAGCTCTGAGGGCGGATGCTACTGCCTGGGTGGCAGAGTGATGGGGTGCCAGTCCACTCTTCCGCAGAGCAGGTGGGTCATTTGTCGTTCATCTATGAGGAGTGGGCCCACATTACTTCAGACCACTGGGTCTTAGAGATTATCAGAGAAGGTTACAAATTAGAGTTTTGCTTTCTTGTCGAAGATTTGTTTCTTGGAATCCCCGTGTAGCACTCTGGCAAAGCGGGAGGCAGTTCAGACCATGCTCCTCTCTTGCAAAGAGTTGAGGGTGGTAGTGCTGATACTGAGGCAAGACATCAGTCCGGGTCGCTACTGCATTTATTTGGTGGTGCCCAGAAAAGGAGGGACTTACTGGCCGGCATTAGATCTCAAAAGAGTCAAGTCATTTTCTCTGAATCCACCACTTCTGCATGGAGATGTTGCGTTCCGGAGAGTTTCTCATGGCTCTGGATCTGAAGGAAGCCTATCTGAAAATCCTGATTTGGCCTCCTCATCAGTGCTTCCTCCGCTTTGCGATTCTGGGTCATCATTTTCAGTTTGGGGCGAAGCCGTTTGGGTTAGCAACGACTGCGAGGTCTTTTGCCATGGTCATTTTTATATATTTATTATTAAAACTTTCTATACTGCCATTTCTAGCCAGTAGTTCACAGCAGTTTACAATAAAAAGCAATAACATCGAACATGTAGAAAAACAACTACATTGGTTGATAGGAAAGAAAAGACAACCATGCATTCAAAAGAAACAAGAAAAATGAGACAGTAATAGATAAAAAGATAGCAAAGACTAGGTCTTAGGGTTGTTAGTCACAGTGAGAGAGCCGAGTGCAACATCAGATTAAGCAGAGGGGAAGGCTTGTTGGAAAAGCCAGGACTTAAGGAGTGACTTAAAGTTTTTCAGGGTTTTTTGGCTCTGATGGGAGAGGGTAAGGAGTTTCAGAGGGCTGGTGCTGCAAAGAAGGATGCCTGACGTCTGGTTGATTCTAGAGTGGCTTGTTTCGGGTTTGTGAGAACGAGACGGTGATCATTAAGAGAATGGAGTGTGCGAGGGGGACAGTAAGCGATAGAGATAAGAGATAAAGTGGTAGGTCAATATGGAAGGCTTTGAAAGCAAGAAGAACTTTAAAGGTAATACGTTCTACAGGAAGTGGAGGTAGCAGCCTTCCTCAGAAAGCAGGGCGTTCGGGTTCACACGTACCTGGAATATTGGCTCATTCAAGCTCCCTCAGAGCAGGAAAGCCACTAGGCCACAGACAGGGTCATGGCTTTTCTGTGCACCCTCAGTTGGGTGATCAGTCTTGCCAAGAACCATCTTCGTCCATCTCAGTCTCTAGATTATCTCGGAGTACGGTTCGACACTGCTCAGAGGACAGTTCAGTCTCTAGATTATCTCGGAGTACGGTTCGACACTGCTCAGAGGACAGTTTTCTTGCCGGAGCAGATGATCATCAAACTTCAAGCCCAGATCAGGCCTCTTCTTCTGTAGCTCAGTCCCAGAACATTGCATTATGTCCAAGTCCTGGGTTTCCATGCCAGCAAACTTGGAGGTGGTTACTTGGAGGTGCTTCCTTGGGCAAGGGCGCACATGAGCCCTGTACAGCAGTCCCTCTTAAGTCGATGGGCTCGGTATCCATCTGATAAGATGTGCCTCACATGAATTCCAGTGGCGAGACGCAGCATGACATGGTGGCTGGATCCATGGCATCTCCGACAGGGTGTACCACTGGCATCACCTTCTTGGGTGGGTGTGGTGACTGATGCCAACCTATCTGGATGGGGGGCTCACTCCCTCCACCTCAGTGCACAAGGGATCTTGTCAACGGATGAGGCGCGGTGGCCCATCAAATGCCTGGAGTTGCTTGTGATTTCACTGGCCCTGAGGGCTCTCAGGTAATCCTGGACAAGTCGACGCAGGTTCTCTTGGACAACACAACAGTAGCATTTATCGACAGTGCAGTCAGGCCTTAGCGATGGAGGCTCATCTTCTCCTCTGTCACAGTTGTCAGCGGTGCACATTGCAGGAGCTCTCAGATACGGATGATCAGAAGCAGACGTCGGCGCTAGAGGCTTTTAGCGCTGTACTAGCACCTGCATTTGCTAATGCCCCATGATCAGAGTCCTCGAGCGCGTGAAACAATTCGCTCGTGGACTCTGAATGCAACTACCATGCAAATGCATGCAAAACAGGGCTCTTAGCGCAAATAGCATGCAAATGCAATCAAAACCTATTCATCCCCAAAGATTGGGTCACTGGCTGTGGCTGACGTTAGGGTTTGCAGACCATTGGGGAGGAATGGTGAGCCCTGTCCAGCATGCATTTGCATACTGGCAGGCCCCTATTCCCCCTAACGAAGCAACCTCCCCAGGAACTGATGACCCCCACCACCACCACCACTGACAGGTGCCCTCCCCCAGGTTTAAGGAGGGCTGGAGATCAAGTGGGTCTCCAGCCCCCTAACTTCGCTCAGCATTTCTAAAAGGTCCCTGGTGGCCCAGTGGGTGACCAACTCCCCCCCCCCCCCCCCCAGCGATGGGGGTTGGAGGTCCCCCTAACAAAGCAACCCCCCTCCCCCACCGACAGGGGGCTGGAGGTCCCACAGACCTCCAGTCCCCCCGGTGACCCCCCCCCCCAGGTTTAAGGAGGGCTGGAGATCCGATGGGTCTCCAGCCCCCCCAACCCCCTATCGAAGCAAACCCCAGGAACTGATGACCCCCCTCCACTGACATAGAAGAAAGACAGTCCCTGCTCAAAAGAGCTTACAATCTAATAGACAAAAAATAAAGTAATCAAATCAATTAATGTGTACAGGAAGGAGGAGAGGAGGCTAGGTGGAGGCGAGTGGTTACAAGTGGTTACGAGTCAAAAGCAGTGTTAAAGAGGTGGGCTTTCAGTCTAGATTTAAAGGTGGCCAAGGATGGGGCAAGACGTAGGGGCTCAGGAAGTTTATTCCAGGTGTAGGGTGCAGCGAGACAGAAGGCGCGAAGTCTGGAATTGGCAGTAGTGGAGAAGGGAACGGATAAGAAGGATTTATCCATGGAGCAGAGTGCACGGGAAGGGGTGTAGGGAAGGACAAGTGTGGAGAGATACTGGGGAGCAGCAGAGAGTACATTTATAGGTTAGGGGGTCCAGTGTCAATCCCCCTACCCCCCACCCTCACTATCCCCACCACCCCCTACCTTGAATTGGAGGAGGGAGGTAGCCTGCCTCCCTCCTCTTCCTTCAACGCCGCCTGCAAAATGGCGGCACCAAGCCCTACCCAGTGTATCTGGGATCCACTGGGTTGGGCTTCACACCATATAAACCTCCAGCCCCCCTGTCACTGGGCGGGGGGGGGGGGGGGGGGTTGGCCGCCCATTGGGACACCAGGGACCTTTTAGAAATGATGAGGGCAGTTATGGGGGAGGGCTGGAGATGCACCAGATCTCCAGCCCTCCTTGAACCTGGGGGGGGGGGGGTTGTCGGGGGGACCGGAGGTCCGCAGGACCTCCAGCCCTCATTTTGCCTTGCTTTGGGCAGGGGTAGTTGGGGTCTGGTGGCCCCATGGACCTGCAGCCCCTGTGTTTGAGAGGTCTGGACTTTTGACAGCCCAGACCTGTCAAACAAGTGCTGGAGGATTGTGATGAGCACAAGCTCAGACAAAATTCTCCCTCACTTCTACCCCATGATCAGAGATAATTGTGTGCTTAAATTTGCATGTCATTATCTGATCATAGGTCTAATAATGCCCCATGCTGTTTCAGCGCTATTTTTAGAGCATTGTTTGAAATAGCGCAGGGCTTTTGATCATCTGTTTGTCAATGAGCAGGTGGACTATCTCAGTTTGACCTTCTTAGCTCTGGCAGAATGGGAGTTGTTGGCAACTACATTCCTCAGTGGGGCAAACTGCAGATGGACCTGATGGTGAATTGGTTAAATGGCATGGTTTCCTGCTTTTTCAGCAGGAGTAGGGAGTTCAACTCAAAGGATGTCAATGCCCTTGTCCAGCAGTGGCCAGAGTCCGGTCTTCTGTATGTCTTCCATCCATGGAAGGCGGCTTGCTCCATCAGGCACTGTTCTGGTGGAGGATCCCTCCTGTTCTGTTCTTGCGGCCTAGCTATTGAGTGGTCAAAATTGAGGAGGGAAGATTATTCAGATGTGGTCTTTGCGACTTTGTTACAGGCAAGAAGCGATCTATCTATGTGGCATATTCTGGAGTCTGACCCGTGTTCAAAGGTAGTTCTCGGAAAGAGCAGTTTCTCCCTTGAAGGCAACTTTGCCACAAATTTTGACATTTTTATTATTATTTTTTTTTTTTTTTTTTTGGGGGGGGGGGGGGGAATCTTGCCAGGAGTTTGTGACCTGGATAGGCCACTGTTGGAAACAGGGTGCTGGGCTTCATAGACCTTTGGTCTGTCCCAGTGTGGCAATGCTTATGTATGTTTGTTTAGGACAGACTTGTGATTGTTCTGGCCTATAATACGCTCAAGGTGCATGTGGCGGCACGCTCTTGTTATCGGGGCCAGCTTCTGAAGTTCTCGATGGCTTCTCACCTGGATGTGGTGCGCTTCTTGAAGGGGGCAATCCATCTGCACCCGCTGGTAAGTGCTATATGCCCTGTGTGGAGCCTCAATCTGGTACTCGGGGTTACTGCGGGCTCTGTTTGAGTTGTTGAAGAAGGCTACCTTGAAGGATCTCATGCTGAAAACAGTGTTTCTGGTAGTGGTGTCCTCTGCCCACCAGGCATTGTCATGTAGTGATCTAAATCATCGATTCATGGAGTCTGAGGTGATGATTCAAACAGATCCGTCCTTCTTGCCTAAAGTGATCTTATCCTTTCATGTCAATCAGCCACCTTTTCTCCCGTCTTTCCGGAGGGCAGATTATTCAACAGAGTTGATTTTCTCACAGAGACCAATTATCCAGAATATACTACTTCCCAGTTCTCAATACAATCACTAAGTGGCAACATTGCTGAGTGATCAAACCTAAGTCAGGTTCTTGAAGTCATTTTGAAGATAGCAGGTGGTAGGCTTAATGGAAGAAAGAAAATTTGGTCAGATAAGGATAAGATGGCAAATTGAATCAGCACTATAAGGAAGAGTGAGAGATGAGAGCTGAATCAGCTGGAGGATTCAATGAATGGTTATAGGTTGAGGGTTCAAGAAAGCAGATTGAAGATGATCAATTTTAGAGCTGAAGAATTGGGTGAAATCCTCAGTGCTAGGCAACCTGTTATCAGAAGAGATGGACTTGATGAGTCAGGTCAGAGATCATAGAAAAGAGTTTTTTTGGGTGGTTGGCAGAATTTTGTATCAGTTTAACATAATAGGATTGCTTGGTTGATTTCGCTTCAGCACAATAATAAGAGAACTGATGTCTATACACCAAAAGTGAAGGAGGAGACTGTTGATGTCACCACAATCTCTCTGCTGTCCTCAACTCTCCTCACCTGCTACTTGATAAGATGGAGACTGCCATGGAACCAGAAATGACAACGAGAAGACTCATGAGAAGTTCCAGAATGATGGCAGATAAACATCTACCTGTACCGGAAACGATTTTCAAGGGTGACATTGCGAAGGAACTGAAAAAAATCTTGTTGAACCTGGAAGCCCTACTGAGCCAAATTGACAAGTTAAAGAGTGATAATTCACCTGGAAAGGATGGTATGCACCCCAGGGTACTGAAAGAACTCAAACATGAAATTGCTGATCTGCTGTTAGTGATCTGTAACCTGTTGATAAAATCGTCCATAGTACCTGAAGCTTGAGGGTGGCCAATATAACGCAGATTTTTAAAAAAGGGTTCCAGAAAATTACAGACCAGTAAGCCTGACTCCAGTGCCAGAGAAAATAGTGGAAACTATTCTAAAGAATAAAATTACGGAACACATAGACAAACATGGCTTAATGGGACAGTCAGCATGGGTTAAGCCAAGGGAAGTCTTGCCACAGCAATTTGCTTCATTTCTTTGAAGGCGTAAAACATGTGGATAAAGGTGAGCCAGTTGATATGTATCTAGATTTTCAGAAACCTTTTGACAAAGTTCCTTATGAGAGACTCCTGAGAAAATTAAAAAGTCATGGGATAGGAGGTAATGTCCTTCTGTGGATTAGGAATTGGTTATTGAACAGAAAACAGAAGGTAGGGTTAAATGGCCATTTTTCTCAGTGGAGGAGGGTGAATAATGGAGTGCTGCAGGGATCTGTACTGGGACTGGTGCTATTTAACATATTTATAAATGATCTGGAAAATGAAATGACGAGTGAGGTGATAAAATTTTGCAGATGACACAAAACTATTCAACCTCGTCAAAGCACATGCAGATTACGAAAAATGCGTGAAGACCTTAGGAAACAGGAAGAGATGGCAGATGAAATTTAATGTATACAAATGCAAAGTGATGCACATTGGGAAGAAGAATCTGAATCATAGGTACCTGATGCAAGGGTCCACTTTAGGAGTCAGCACTCAAGAATAAGAGCTAGGTGTCATTGTAGACAATACTCTGAAATCTTCTGCCCAGTATGCGGCAGTGGCCAAAAAAGCCAACAGGATGCTAGGAATTATTAGGAAAGGGATATAAAATAAGACCAAGAGGAGGAGGAAGTGACGTCACTATACGAGATGGCAGCCTAGTTCTACCGCTTCTCATCCTGACTTAATATTAATAAGCATTTCTCCGGTCTTAAGCATTTTTTTTCACTTGGCAATAGCGCTGGGGTCCTGCAAGAACTCTGTGGCCGTAACGTGTCAGCGATGGCGGCGAAAAAGGAGTCAAGTCGGCTCTCAGGGCGCGAGTAAGGCTTGGGCCAGCCACGTAGCGACGCTTCCATCGCAAGCTTTACACTCTGACTCTGACTCAGCACTGTCTTTGGCGGAGTCGCGGTTACCTCTGTCCCAGAAGAAAGGTGTATCTACGGAACTAAAGAAAATCCTCTCATCGATCCAAGCCAACATTAACACCTCCAGGGTTGAGATGCTTGATCGTTTTGAAACGCTCAGCTCGGATCTCAGAGAACTAGGAGGGCGGGTGGAAGATATTGAGCTGAAGATGGACGAGCACGCGGAATCCCTGTCTACCCAAGCAACAAAAATTGTGGATTTGGGGGCTCATTATGAAGAGCTCCTGATTAAAGTTGACGACCTGGAAAATGGAGGACGTAGCATAATCTCCGCTTTCGAGGTGTGCTGGAGGGGGGTGCGACGGAGGATGTCCCTGCTATCATTAAATCTCTATGTGCCAGATTGCTGGGAGCCGAGGAGAGTGCTCCTCCGCTGGACCTGGATTGTGCTTACCGAGCTTTGGGCCAGCGTTCGGATGGAAGACCGAGGGATATTATAGTTCGCTTTTCTCGCTATGTGGACAAAGAGCTGATTTCAGCGTGTGCCCGCCAAAATCAGGACCTGGAATTCTATGGTATGCAGGTCGCAGTCTATCAGGATATTTCACAGTTTACGTTGCAGAAGCGGAGGGAGATGAGACCTGCATTAGAGATTTTGACAAAGGAACAGATTCGATACAGATAGGGGTTTCCATTTGCCTTGAATTTCACCTGTCAAGGAAAGAATCATTGTGTTCATTCGCTAGCTGGAGCCTGGAAAGTTTTGAAGTCTGTAGGATTCACTGCTGCACCTGCCCCTCAACCTGGCTTGGCCCCTGCTACGAAGGCCAAGTTCCAGAAATGGCAAAGAGTTTCGGAGGCTTCTTAGAAGCATTAATGTATTGAACTTGTCATGATCGTCTGGCTTTATTATGGAGGCTCTTGTAGTTGGGAGGGGGATTCTCAGAGGCTACCCTCCTCTGAAAGAAGCCTTAGGGATGTGGAAGTTCAGAGGTTATGGTTTGAGAACTGCTTATGGTTATAGTTGCAAAATGTGTTGAGGTGGGCTGGGGTGTATGTTGCTGAGTAGCGCGATTAGAAGGGGGGAGTGTATAGGTGTGTGAGGGGTTGTACATATGTGGAAGATGTGGTGGGGGATGGGATTTGTTTGAGGTTGTGGGCATTGGGGAGGGTACTAGCTATATTAGGCTGGAGAGTTTTATTTGAGAGTTATACAATAGAGGTTTGGGAGGGTGGGTTCTGTTGAGGCCGGGCTGTCGTCTGTATGGGGGGTTAGATTCTCCTTATTTTTGTCCCATACAAGGGGGGTGGTTATTTCGGGGAAGTGGTTTCCCTTGCTCCCCTTGTTTGGTGTTTTCTCTGTGGGGGGAAGATTGGGTTTCTGTAGATGGGGGGGGGGGGAAGGGGAGGAGGGGGGGTAGGGGGGGAGGGAGCGGATGAGATGTGCTCGGTGTGGGCTTGGGGTGGGTATTTATTTCTTCCTCTCTCCTCTTGCCCTTCAGCCTGCTTGGCTTCTCTGGGTCCAAGACCCCATGTGGTTGATTACTTGAAGTATGATGTCTAAATGACTGTTGACTTAAAGTTTTTAACATATAATGTTAAAGGTCTAAATTCTCCTCAGAAGCATCAAAAGCTGTTTAAGGAACTGCAGTACCATAAACCACATGTAGTATTTTTACAGGAGACTCACTTAAAAAAGGCTCACGAAAAATATCTGGTTCATCATCATTATCCACATGTCTATTGTGCTTCTGCGACTGATGCACCGAGGAAACGGGGGATCGCTCTGTTGCTTCATACTTCTTTGCAGGTTCAAGTGTTGAAGATCAGGCGTGACCCGATGGGAAGGTTTTTGATTCTGCATGTCTTATTGAATAATTTAGCTTTTACATTATCTGCAGTTGTTATGACCTGGTAATTGTGAGCCCTTGTGCCCCGACTGAGCATGACGAAGATGAAGTGGCACCGCACTCGGTCAGGCAGCCAGACAACCCCTAGCTTCATCTGGGAAGCGACCACCATTCCCTGGGAGTTGACCCCCCAGGTGCAGGCGGCCATCAGGTCTTCTGGAACCGGCAGGGTTGCACAACCGCTGACCAGGCTGGCGGGCAAGCAGACACAGTCCAATAGCCAAGTAATCCGTAGGGCAAAGAATAGTCAAAACAGTCCAAGGTCTAGGCAGGCAGCAAACATGCGTGGTCAGGAAAACAAGCCAAGGTCTGGAACACAGGAAACACTGGAATCCGGATAGCCGATATGGAACACGGATGAGAACCACGACCTCTACGCAGCAGAATCCGAAGCAACGAAGGGCTGGAGGCAGAGCCTTAAGAAGTGGAGGAATTAGGCTCAAACATGGGCAGCTGATTCAAGATGGCTTCTCCCATCAGCAGAGATGCTCTACGCCCAAATATGGGCTTCCTTCCTGCAGCCGGCCAACCCCAAGATGGCCGCCACAAGCAGAGATGCCCATCCCAAGATGGCCGACCTATCCTGGAGAAACCCCACCAAGATAGCCGGCTATCTCTGTCGGACCACGCCCCGCTGGCTACTCGGCCGTGCAGGCCTGGAACCAGGTGAGGAATGTAACAGCAGTTTATGCACCCAATGAATCGCAGGAGTAATCTTTTGTTAGGCTGGGCAAAGTTGTTCAATCTGATCCTTATGGTAAATTGGTAATGGGAGGGGATTTTAACGCATGCTTTGATACAGTTCTGGGTAGATCTGGTGTAGTGTAAGGGATGGATGTTAAGAATTCTAAGGCGCTGGCTGAATTGGCTCGAGATTTGGTTATTTCAGATGTGTGGCGACTACATCACCCTAAGGTTAGGGACTATACTTTCTACTCTCATCCGCACGATTCCTATTCTTGTATAGATCATTTGTTGTTTGATGTTTCATTAATTCAAGGGGGTTGTATTTCAGGCATTGGTCCTATTACCGTTTTGGATCACTCTCCGGCCTGGGTCCAGCTTCCTTTTTTTTGTGAGGAGGATAAGGATATTAGGTGGACTTTGAATGTATCACTGCTGAAGGAAGAAGAGACCTTAGCCAAGTATCGATCCCTTCTGAGGGAGTATCTTGATCTTAACTTGAATTTGGGCCCGTCTTTGGGAACTGTTTGGGATGCTTTAAAGGCTGTGATGAGGGGGGGTTTCTTAAAGATTGCGAGCACTCGGGCTAGGGCACGGCGGCAGGAAGTTGTAGATTGTATTTCACAATTATCTCATTTGGAGGACTTTCATAAGTCATCTCCCTCGATTACTGTCTTGCGCAAGATCTACTCTCTCCGGTTAAGATTGGATAGTATTTACTCGGATCAATTACAATTTTTCCAGAGACAACAGAAACAGCTTCATTATTTCAATCATAATAAACCCGGTCATTCTTTGGCCCTTAAATTGAAGCAACAAAGGTTTGATCGTACTATTTTGAGGATTGGAGATAGTAAGAACGGAATGCTGACTAAGTCATCCCTGATTCGTAAGCGCTTTCAGTCCTTTTACCAGTCTTTATACTCTGCTGACTCTAAGATTAGGCCGGGTGCAATTGAGGCTTTTCTGGCAGCTCAGAATCTTTCTTCTTTGTCAGAGGAACAAAGTAGTTTTTTAGATGGCATTATTAAGGTGGAGGAAGTTGCTAAAGTTATAAAGGATCTGCCTGCCGGGAAGGCCCCGGGTTTGGACAGTTTGCCAAGTGATTTTTATAGGACTTTTAGAGGGAGGCTTTTGTCCGATACTGATGAGCACTCATGGGAAGAGGAGGAAGACCCCAGATACTTTTCGGAGGAAGAGTCATGTGAGGTCCCCTCTGATCCTACTCTGCCAATTGAAAGTAGGATGTCTCTACCTGAGAGTCTCTCTTTCTCATCTTTTGTACGGGAAATGTCTAAGGACATTCCATTCCCTATGGAGGTTGTGGATGAGCCCAGGGCTGAGATGCTCGAGGTCCTGGATTATCCTTCTCCACCTGCTGAGGTTGCAACGGTCCCCCTGCAAAATACACTCAGGGAAGTGCTGATGCAGAATTGGTCGTTCCCTCTCTCTAATCCAGTGGTCCCCAAGAAGTCTGAGTCCCAGTACAGAGTCCATGGAGAGCCTATAATGGTGAAGGCCCAACTTCCTCACGATTCCATGGTGGTGGGCTCTGCTCTCAGAAGAGCCAAGAGTACTAGAGACTATGCCAGTTTAGTTGAAGCACTTCCTGCAGAGCTTGCTTAACCTTTTCACCAAGTGGTCAGGCAGCAGGAGGATGACACTTTTGATGTGGCATCCCGAGTAGCTGCTCAAGGTATAGTGATGCTCAGACTCTCATGGCTGCGTGTCTCTGACCTGGATCAGAAGACTCAGCAGCGAATGGCGGATGGTCCTTGCTGGGGGGATAATCTCTTCGGAGAGAAAGTAGAGGATATGGTTGATCAGATGAAAAAGCTTCATGATGCCATGGATTCTTTCTCCCGCCGGACGTCTTCTGCTACCACCTCCTCATCCAGGAGGTTTTTTGGAGGGAGGAGGAGTGCTCCCTATTCCTATACTAGGCGTAGGTACACTCCTGCCTCTCGGCAGCTGGTTCAGGCACAACCCCAGCATATGCATTCTCATCAACGCCGTGCGCCTAAGGCCCCTAGGGCTCCCCAGCAAAAGCAAGGGACGGGCTTTTGACTGGCTCCAGTGCAGCATAGCCACAGTAAACATGTCCGTACCGGGCGATTTGTCTGTCGGGGGGGAGGTTGATATTTTTTCACCAAAGGTGGCCTCTTATAACCTCCGACAGGTGGGTTCTTCAAATAGTCCGGTTAGGATACACTCTCAATCTGGTGTCCAAGCCTCCAAATTGCCTACCAGGAGTTCAATCCTTCAGCTCCCAGCACAAGCAAGTACTTGCAGAGGAACTCTCCGCTCTTCTAAAGGCCAATGCGGTCGAACCCGTTCCACCAGGGGAAGAAGGGCTGGGATTCTATTCCAGGTACTTCCTTGTGCAGAAGAAAACAGGGAGGATGCGTCCCATCCTAGACCTAAGGGCCCTGAACAAATTCCTAGTCCGAGAAAAGTTCATAATGGTTTCCCTGGGCATCCTTCTTCCCATGATTCAGGAAAATGATTGGCTATGCTCTCTGGACTTAAAGGATGCCTGTACTCACATTTTGGGGCTCCCAGCTCACAGGAAGTACCTTCGAGTTTGACTGGGAACTCAGCACTTTCAGTACTGTGTACTACCCTTTGGCCTAGCATCTGTGCCCAGGGTCTTCACAAAGTGCTTGGCAGTTGTCACAGCATCGCTACGCAGCCTGGGAGTGCATGTGTTCCTTTATCTCGACGATTGGCTGGTGAAAAACACTTCAGAGGCAGGAGCTCTACGGTCCATGCAGATGACTATTCAACTGCTGGAGCTACTGGGGTTTTGTAATAAATTATCCCAAGTCCCATCTTGTACCAGTGCAGAAATTGGAGTTCATTAGAGCCCTGTTGGATACACGGACGTCTCAAGCTTATCTTCCCCAGGCAAGGGCAGACAAGCTTCTGGCCCTTGTGTCCTTAGTTCGAGCGTCTCAACAGATCACAGCTCGGCAGATGTTGAGACTCTTAGGGCATATGGCCTCCACAGTTCATGTGACTCCCATGGCACGCCTACATAAGAGATCAGCTTCCCAGTGGTGCCAGGCCAAAAGGGAACTAGAGGATGTAATCCATCTCTCCACTGACTTTTGCAGTTCCCTTCAGTGGTGGACCATTTGATCCAATCTGGTCTTGTGATGCCCATTCCAAATTCCTCAGCCACAAAAAGTGCTGACGATGGATGCATCCCTCCTGGGGTGGGAAGCTCATGTAGATGGACTTCACACTCAAGGAGCTTGGTCCAGTCAGGAGAGGGATTTTCAGATCAACTTCCTGGAATTACGAGCGATCTGGAACGCACTCAAGGCTTTCCGAGATTGGCAGACAGTCAGGTTGCGATGTATTACATCAACAAGCAGGGGGGGCACCGGATCTCGCCCTCTGTCAGGAAGCTGTCAGGATGTGGTTTTGGGCTCATCACCACGGCATGTTTCTCCAGGCCACGTATCTGGCAGGCGTAAACAACAGTCTGGCCGACAGATTGAGCAGGATAATGCAACCTCACGAGTGGTGTCTGAACATGGACGTTGTCCACAAGATCTTCCAAGCATGGGGCACCCCCTCGGTGGATCTTTTTGCCACTCAGTCCAATCACAAAGTCCCTCAGTTCTGTTCCAGGCTTCAGGCCCACGACAGCTAGCGTCAGATGCTTTTCTCCTACATTGGGGAACAGGCCTTCTGTATATGTATCCTCCAATAACTCTAGTTGGGAGAACTTTGCTGAAACTCAGGCAAGACCACGGAACCATGATTCTGATTGCACCTTTCTGGCCCCATCAGATCTGATTTCCTCTTCTTCTGGAGTTGTCCTCCGAAGAACCGTTGAGATTGGAGTGTTTTCCGACCCTCATCACCCAGAAACAGCACTCTCTAAAGTCTGCAATGACCTGTTCCTTGCCAAATCCAAAGGTCACTATTCCATCCTCATCCTCCTCGACCTATCTGCCGCCTTTGACACCGTCAATCATAATTAACTTCTTGACACACTGTCCTCATTCGGGTTCCAGGGTTCTGTCCTCTCCTGGTTCTCCTTGTATCTTTCCCAATGCACCTTCAGAGTATTTTCTAATGGCTCTTCTTCCACCCCCGTCCCACTCTCTGTTGGGGTTCCTCAAGGATCTGTCCTTGGACCGCTTCTTTTCTCAATATACACCTCCTCGCGCTGATCTCATCACATGGTTTCCAGTACCATCTCTATGCCGATGACACCCAGCTTTACCTCTCCACTCCCGACATCACAGTCGAAACCCAGGCCAAAGTTTCGGCCTGCCTTTCAGACATCGCTGTCTGGATGTCCAACCGGCATCTGAAACTGAACATGGCAAAGACTGAGCTCCTTGTCTTTCCACCCAAACCCTCCTCTCCTCTTCCTCCACTTTCCGTCTCTGTTGACAACGCCCTCATCCTCCCCGTCTCCTCAGCCCGCAATCTCGGAGTCATTTTCGACTCCTCCCTCTCCTTCTCTGCCCATATCCAGCAGACAGCTAAGACCTGTCGCTTCTTCCTCTATAATATTAGCAAAATTCGCCCATTCCTCTCTGAACAGACCACCCGAACCCTCGTCCACTCGCTCGTTACCTCTCGTCTTGACTATTGCAACCTTCTCCTCGCTGGTCTCCCGCTTAGCCACCTATCCCCCCTCCAATCTGTCCAAAATTCCGCCGCACGTCTTATATACCGCGTGAACCGATACTCTCATATCACCCCTGTCCTCAAGTTGCTTCACTGGCTCCCGATCCGCTACCGTATACAGTTCAAGCTTCTTCTATTGACCTTCAAGTGCACTCAATCTGCAGCCCCCCATTACCTCTCTACCCTCCTCTCCCCGTATGTCCCCACCCGTAACCTCTGCTCTCAGGACAAATCACTCCTATCTGTACCCTTCTCCACCACCGCTAACTCCAGACTCTGCCCCTTCTGCCTCGCATCACCTTATGCCTGGAACAGACTTCCCGAGCCCATATGCCATGCGCCCTCCCTGCCCATTTTCAAGTCCTTACTCAAAGCCCATCTCTTCTCCCTTGCTTTTGGCGCCTAACCACCTTCCCCATTCATGATAGCTACACTGACTACATAGTTTACTACCTTTAGATTGTAAGCTCTCTTGAGCAGGGACTGTCCTTCCCCTTGTTTAAAATTGTACAGCGCTGCGTAACCCTAGCAGCGCTATAGAAATGCTAAGTAGTAGTAGTAGTAGTAGAATGAGGGGTCGCTTCTACATCCCAACCTCCAGCCTCTGGCTGTCATGGCCTGGATGTTGAGAGCTTAGAAGTTGCATCCTTGGGTCTTTTGGAGAGGGTCTCCTGAGTCTTGCTTGCTTCCAGGATAGATTCCACAAAAACGTGTTATTCTTTTAATTGGAGGGGGTTTGCTGTCTGGTGTGACAGCAAGGCCCTAGATCCCTTTTCTTGTCCTACACTTACCCTGCTTGAATACCTTCTACACTTATCAGAGTCTGGTCTTAAGATAAACTCCGTAAGAGTTCACCTTAGTGCAATTAGTGCTTACCATCAACGTGTGGAGGGTAAGCCTATGGACAGCCTTTAGTTGTTCGCTTCATGAGAGGTTTGCTTTTGTCAAAGCTCCCAGTCAAACCTCCACCAGTGTCATGGGATCTCAACGTCGTTCTCACCCAGCTGATGAAAGCTCCTTCTGAGCCACTGAATTCCTGCCATCTGAAGTACTTGACCTGGAAGGTCATTTTCTTAGTGGCGGTCACTTCAGCTCGTAGAATCAGTGAGCTCCAAGCCCTGGTAGTGCATGCACCTTATATCAAATTTCATCATAACAGAGTAGTCCTCCGCACTCACCCTAAGTTCTTGCCAAAGGTAGTGTCAGCGTTCCATCTGAACCAGTCAATTGTCTGGCCAACATTTTTTTCCCGTCCACATACCCGCCCTGGTGAGGACAAGTTGGACACCTTGGACTGTAAGAGAGCATTGGCCTTTTATGTGGAGCGGACTAAGCCCTATAGACAGTCCGCCCAGCTGTTTGTTTCTTTTAATCCCAACAGGAAGGGAGTTGCCATCGGAAAACGCACAATCTCTAATTGGCTAGCAGATTGCATTTCCTTCAAGCTGGGCTGACTTTGGACAGGCATGTCACGGCTCATAATGTCAGAGCCATGGCTGCGTCAGTGGCTCACTTAAAGTCAGCCTCCATTGAGGAGATTTGCAAGGCTGCGACGTGGTCCTCAGTCCACACATTCACATCTCATTACTGCCTTTAGCAGGATACCCGACGCGACAGTCGGTTTGGGCAGTCGGTTCTGCAGAATTTGTTTGGGGTTTAGAATCCAACTCCTCCCTCCTAGGCCCATTTCTGTTTCGTTCCAGGGTACACTCTCACTTAGTTGTCTTTCATTTCATGTCAATCTATGTTATGTCCTTGCCGTTGCGAGGCCCAATTGACCCATGTTTATTGTTTTGAGTGAGCCTGGAGGCTAGGGATACCCCACAAGTAAGAATATTAGAGCCTGCTTGTCCTCGGAGAAAGTAAAGATACATACCTGTAGCAGGTATTCTTCAAGGACAGCAGGCTCAATATTCTTACAACCCTCCCTCCTCCCTGTTGGAGTTGTTTGCTTTTATCTTGTTTTGCTTTATTATTAAACTGAGAGCTGCACGTTCCCGTCGCGTGCAGGAAGCCGCCCACGCATACGCGGTGGGTTGGCCCGCATGACTGAACGCTCTCGAAGATTCCTAAGCTTTGAAGTTTGTCCGGTCTCCTGGGGCCATCGCAGATGTCACCCACAAGTAAGAATATTGAGCCTGCTGTCCTAGGAGAATATCTGCTACAGGTATGTATCTTTATTTTATCCAAGTTTAGCTAGGAGGATATATATCTTTCTGTTACAATCTAACAGATAAGTAACTAATTAATCCAGCTAAACCTTAGCTTTTTAAAGCTTTGCAGCTTTGACAAACAGTGCAGTGATGAACCACTGAAGCTGTCATAGTGGTAACATGGTCCTTCATGCATTCCCTCACCATGCAGTACTGCTTGGAAAATGTATCTTAGATTGCTTTTAGACTAGTAGTACTGTAGTAACTGTTCAATTAATGACCAATTTCCCCATGCAAATTCTTTAAAATTGACAAAAAAAAAAGAGGAGGAGGAGAAACTGATGCAATCAGTATCTATGGAATTCCCCACTACTGTGGCTGATTTCATCCTGCTTGTTGACAGAAAAAGTAAAGTTGCTTACCTGTAGCAGGAGTCCTTTTTAGACAGGACAAATCAGGCACATATACTCGCTGCCAACTTGGATGGCTCTGGGTCATTCAGGACAGGCTCAGCTAGTCCTGGTTTTGCTTCCATTAAGTGCATTGGAAGCAAAACCAGGACTGGCTCAGCCTGTCCTCCGTGACTTGGAGCCACCTGGTAACCCTAATCTTGGAGAAGTTGACAGACTGGGGGGGGGGGGGGGGGGGGGGGGCTTGTGAGGAAGTGTCTGCATGTGGAAGTCCTGTGCTTACTCATAAAAACCATTTGAGAACTTTCCTTGCTGGCAGATTTGAATGATAGCACCTTCTTGTTGAAATATTTATCCTGCTATCTCTGGAGAACTTCCATTAGAGGTAAACCCTACTGCCCTATTCTCCCAATAAAGCAATAAAAGGAAAAGATTGAAACTGACTGATAAGTGCTAGATTAGATGAAGTATACCCTTCCTGATGTGTGACTTTAATTTTTTTCTCTCTTGTTTAATCTTCCGTAGGACTTAATGAAAATAAAGCGAAAAGATTCAGATTTGAAACAAGTGCAAGCTCAAGCGCAGGGAACACAGACCCGTCTCAAGTATTCGCAGAATGAACTGGAACTGATTAAAAAGAAACATCTTGCTAACTGCTACAGGGTAGGTCAGAAATATTAACCTAACAAGTGCCATTAAAAGAGAAAATTAATAAATTGACTAGTGTGCTCATTTTCAAAGCACATAGCCTTACAAAGTGTTATATAGGAGCCTATGAGGGGCATTTTCGAAAGAAACGTCCAAGTTGTGATTTGGACGTCTTTGCAAAACGTCAAAATCCAGGGGCGGGGAAAACCGTATTTTCGAAAAAAGATGGACGTCCATCTTTCATTTCAAAAATACCGTCAGAGACGGCCAAATCCTTAAATTTGGACTTCCCTAGATTTGGACGTCCTTGGATTTGGACGTTTCTGACTTTCAGCGATATTCGAAACCAAAGACTTCCATGTCAAAATGCAAGCCATTTGGATGTGGGAGGAGCCAGCATTTGTAGTGCACTGGTCCCCCTGACATGCCAGGACACCAACCGGGCACCCTAGGGGGCACTGCAGTGGACTTCATAAAATACTCCCAGGAACATAGCTCCCTTACCTTGTGTGCTGAGCCCCCCAAACCCCCCCCCCCAAAAAAAAAACAAAAAAAACGCACTTCCCACAACTGTACACCACTAACATAGCCCTTACGGGTGAAGGGGGGCACATATATATGGGTACAGTGGGTTTGTGGTGGGTTTTGGAGAGCTCACTGTTTCCTACACAAATGTAACAGGTAGGCAGACCCAGGCACATATTCCCCCTATCTGAAGTGCACTGCTAAAACTGCTCCTGGGACCTTCATACGCTGTCATGGACCTGAGTATGACATCTGAGGCTGGCACGAAATATTTTTAAAGATGTTTTTTGACAGTGGGAGGGGGTTAGTGACCATTGGGGGAGTAACGGGAGGTCAACCCCGATTTCCTTCGGTGGTCATCTGGTCATTTCGGGCACCTTTTTGTGCCTTATTTGTAAAAAAAAAAAAATGTGCGGGTGGAAACGTCCAAGTGTTCATCAGGAATTTCCTTGCTTCTTTTGATTATGGGTCAAAGACGTCCAAGTGTTAGGCATGCCCAAGTCCCGCCTTTGCTACACCTCCGACACGCCCCCTTGAAATTTGGACGTTCTTGCGACGACTGCAGTTGAAGACGTCCAAAATCGGGTTTCGATTATACCGATTTAGACGTCTCTGGGAGATGGACATCCATCTTCCGATTTATGTCAAAAGATGAACGTCCTTCTCTTTCGAAAATGAGCTTGTATGTAACTTTGTAAGTTCGTGTTCTTTGAAAATGAGCCTCTAAATGTAATACTGTATTAATATTTTATTTACTTGCTGCGCTTGTATCCCACATTTTCCCACCTATTTGCAGGCTCAATGTGGCTTACAAAATGTTATAACAACATGTACACATTATAGGATAAGAATTTCAGAATATAGATACAGATGGATACATATTACTTTGAGTTAGAGTGATGTGAAAACTTTTTTCCCCTTCCTGGTTTACCTGTTATTGCATATGTGTCACGTTGAATGCTTTCTGATCATTATGTTTAAATCATTTTTATTGGTTGTAACTGACAGTTGAACAGATACTTGTCAAAGAAGTTACATACAAGAATTGTCGTCCAACAAATTACAATCAGCATATCAGATTACAATGTAGCATTATATTTTCTCCCCATCCCACCCTCCCGGTGCCTACTAATACTCCTAGTACGTTGTCACACACAGATATTAACAAATCTAACAAAATCAACAACTATCAATCATCTGGCTAGATTTCTTTAGGATAAACTCTCCATTATTATCACTGCAACGTGTGTAAGTTACCTAAACAATATTGACCCTAAGGTGTATCCCCCCCTGCCCTCCTACCCTACCTGGCCCTCCCTCTGCCCTTGCCCCCCCTTGTACTTCCTACCAGTTCAACGATACGTGCTGTTCGGGTCTCTCAGTGGTCAAATGTCAGATGTGATGTTGTCTATCATTACGTCCTGTATACCTAAAAAGACTGCCAGAGTGATGTGGTCTGAACCAGGGCCCCTCTTATCAGAAAGTACTATACAACCTGTGCCACTATCAACAGGCTCTCCGCTTATTGACAGGACCCACGGGGCACCAGAGAGGCGTCAGAAATTCAGCAATAAACTTTGCGCCTTGGACGGGAGAGTGACCCAGAGCGCCTCCCATTGTGCCCTGAACCTGAGATTGTAAGCACTTTGAGCAGGGACTGTCTTTCTTCTATGTTTGTGCAGCGCTGCATATGCCTTGTAGCGCTATAGAAATGCTAAATAGTAGTAGTAGTAGGCCCAGTGGCGTAGCTAGGGTAGTTGACACCCGGGGCCGGTCATTTTTTAAACCCCCCCCCCCCCCCCCCCAAATCCAGTACTAGGCATACCGAGAATAAAAAACACTCAGGACCTATATATAGAGCAATTATACCATACCATAAGCAGTAATTTGTACGAGTCACACAAGGAAAAGGAAAGCATCTTAAACACTACAGTGAACACTAGAACATCAATTCACCTATTGTAAAATGAAACCAGACAGAATAGTACAGATCGTCAATCCTGCACAGTCAATGCCAATTGAAAGCCATGTCTTTTTCACAAACACAAATACACCCTAATCCACTATAGAATAAGTAATCATCAACTTTCTATTTAGACAAAAATTAAACTGAACCCCCAATGCCAGACTCTGCATACAATGCAACACCACAGAAACAGAAAATGTCCCCTAGTACTGTGCAAAATATAAAGACAGCAGATGTAAATTTGAAAAAACTAACAAATACCAATCACCACTTTACAAATTAACAAATAGAAATAAAACAAATACAGAAAATAAAATACCATTTTATTGGACTAATACATTTAGCTTCCAGAGGCCAAAATCTCCTTCCTCAGGTCAATACAGTATAGTGCTGTTACGGTATCCTATCCTGATCTGAGAAAGGGGATTTTGTTCTCTGAAATTTAAGTCAAAATGTATTAAAATTAGTCCAATAAAAAGATTACCTTATTTACATGTTAAAGCAAAAAAAATAAAAATATGTATTTTATTTACAGTTTGTTGTCTCTGGTTTCTGCTTTCCTCATCTTCTTTTCAGTCTTCCTTCCATCCAGCATCTGTCTTCGCTCTCTCTCTCTGCCCTCCAGTGTCTGCCCTCTCTAATGTCCCTTCCATCCACTGTCTGCCCTCTCTCTCTGCCCCTTCCATCCACTGTCTGCCCTCTCTCTCCCTTCCATCCACTGTCTGCCCTCTATTTCTGCCCCTACCGTCCACCATCTGCCCCAGTCTGCCATCTCTCTCTCCCCTTTCCACCCACCATCTGCCCTTTCTCTCTGCCCCTTCAATCCATCTGCTCTCCCTCTCCCATCCATCCAGGGTCAGGTCTCCCATCCATCCAGGGTCTGCCCTCCCTCACACTCCCCCCTTCCATCCAGGGTCTGTCCCCTCTCTCTCTGCCCCCTCTTTTCAGCCCCCTTATTCCACCTGCCCCTAGTTCCAGTCCCAGCCCACATCTCCCACCTGCCCCCCTTTTCAGCCCCACTATCCCACCGGTCCCCAGCCCTTTTCTTCCATTAGTCCCGAGCTTCAGCCCCCAGCCACTTCTCCCTATCCCCTTTTCAGCCCCCAGTTCCAGCCCCCTTCATCCACCACATGCCTTGCATCCCCCCTTTTCAGCCCCAGACCCATTCTCCCACCTGCCCCAGGCATGGACCCATTTTCCCTCTTGCCCCTTGTCAGACCCCCAGTTCCAGCTTCAGACCCCTTCTCCCATCTGAGCACTCCCCTCTGAGCACCCCCCCCCCCCCCCCAACCCCCTTCTTCCCTCTGAGCACCCCCTCTGAGCTCCCCCACCCCTTCTCCCCTCCGAGCACCCATCTGGGCTCCCCCACCCTCCCCAATCCCCTTCTCCCCTCTGAGCACCCATCTGAGCCACCCCTCTGGGCTCCCCCCCCCAATCCCCTTCTTCCCTCTGAGCTCCCCTCTGGGCTCCCCAATCCCCTTCTCCCCTCTGAACACCCCTCTGGGCTCCCCCACCCCTTCCCAATCCCCTTCTCCCCTCTGAGCACCCATCTGGGCGGGCTCCCCCACCCTCCCCAATCCCCTTCTCCCCTCTGAACATCCCCCACCACTTCTCCCATCTGAGCACTCCCCTTCTCCCCTCTGAGCTCCCCCTCTCCCATCTGACCCCCCCCCTCCCGCCCCGGTCCCATCCCCCCTCGTGGACAGCTGACAAAGCCCTGTCTCCTGCCATCACCCTTCGTTTTTTTTTTTTTATCCATCCATTGCAGCGACGCAAGGCAGCGCTTCACGTCTGCCCTGCGTTTGCTGTGAAGAGAGAAAAATCACCTCGCTGGCGTCGGGCCTTCCCGCGTTGTGTCCAACCCTCGAGGAAATAGGAAGTTACCTCAGAAGAGGGCGGGACACAACGTGGGAAGGCCCGACGCCAGCGAGGTGATTTTCTCTCTTCACAGCACACGCAGGGCAGACGCGAAGCGCTGCCTGCGTCCGCTGCAATGGATGGATTTTTAAAAAAATGAAAGGTGAAGGCAGGAGACGAGGGCTGTCTGGAGCACCCCCCCCCCCCCCACCCGCTGACACCCGGGGCGGACCGCCCCCACCCCCCCGCCCTTCCTACGCCACTGAGTAGGCCCGCAGGGCTCTCCAAATCAGGCACTCCACACCTGTCTATTCTCATTTGTCTCACTAACTGTGAGCACCATATCTGCAGAGGAGGTGTCTCCTTCGCTCTCCAAAATTGCAGAATGGTAGTTATTCCAAAATATATGGCCATCTTTGCAAATGCCCTGAAGCCCTCCAGGGGGTCTGTAGTGTATTTGAAAATATTAAATAATATTAAAGGTTTACAGACAAGGGTACAACTCCATAATTGGTCTACCCCCCTCATAACCTGCCTCCAGAACCGCTCCACATAGGGACAGCTCCAGAACATATGCCCCAGAGAGGCCGCACTCTGGTTACATTTAGGGCATGTTCCTTCGGCAGCGAACCCCGCCCTCTGCGCTCTGTGGGGAGATATATGTGTTCTGAGCAGCCACCGATATAGCCTCTCTCTCTCTGTGGTATGGAGAGCCGCTGTTTGTAGATAGATTTCAAATATGCCCTACACTCCTCCTCAGTAAGCGTACAGTCCAAATCCCTTGACCACTCCCGTGCAAGCCGCCGGAAATCTAACTCTACTGTAGTGTCCTTAAGTTGTTGTGGTGGAATCTCATTGGTATCGGAAGTTGTGCTCCCAGAGTGAACTCTCTGAGAGAACCTCCACCACATCTTCCGTAAGATCTGTCCACTCCAGAGAGGCTACATAATGGCTCAACTGGCAATACGCAAATCGATGTGTCGGGGGAATCTTATACCCGGGACTGAAGTTCCGAGTATGCGAGAATTCGTCCCTGTTCTGTAATTATATGTACCAGATATACAATCCCCTTTTTTTGCCCACCTGCTAAATATACTAACCCCTGGCCTGGAGGAAATGCTGGGTTGTCGCATATTGATAGCCAAGGGGATACGCGGGAGGAAAAATGATAATGTCTATACACCCACCTCCAAGTTTCCCTGAGAGATTTCAATAATGGGTGTCTCTGAAATGCCGCAGTGGGCAGGGGAATCCCGGAATGGAGCAAATGACTGAAATGTATATCCAAGAACACCGAGGTCTCCACCGACGTGATAGAGAAATCAGATGTCCCCCGATACCAGTCATTTATATGTCTCATGGAACTTGCGATTGCCAAATATTTGATATTTAAGAGCCCCATGCCACCCCCCTCCCTTGGGGCGCTATCTGGTGATAAGGTATTCTGGGTTTCTTCCCCTGCCATAGGAACGTTTGTATTAAGCGCTGCAACAGCTTATCTTCTTTGTGCTTCAAGAAGAGTGGTAGTTGTTGAAAGACATATAGCCACCTAGGGGCAACCACCATATTGAATAATGCTATTCTACCCAAATGGTAAGTGGCAATTCCCTCCACAGTGACAGTTTGCTTCTGGTCATCTCTATCAGTGGGACTATATTATCCTATACATGGAGGACCTATCATTAGAAATGTACACCCTAAGTATTTCATTTTTGTTGTCTCCCATCTGAGAGGAGCCTCTCCCTGCCAGTATAATTTAGTTCCAGTATCCATAGGCATCGCACAAGATTTGGAGAGGTTAAGGCTAAACCTCGACATCTGCCCATATTCCTCTATCAATGTCAAGGCTGCTTCAAAGGACTCTTGCGGGTTGGTCAGCACCAGGAGGACGGTCATCGCATAGGCCAGAGCTCGGACCTCCTGCTCTCCCAACCGTACTCCACTGATTTTTTGGGTCGGAGTTTTAAAAGACGTAACAGCGGTTCCAATGTTAGGTCAAACAGGAGTGGGGACAAGGGGCAGCCCTGCCGCGTTCCCCTACCTATCTGGAACCTCGTAGAGAGAGCCCCCCATTTGCTGTTATATGTGCTTCCATATCAGTGTATAAGCCTCAATTGCTTGCCTTACTCCGGCAGGGATTCCTATCCAATCCAACATATAGAACAAAAGTTCCACCCAACCCTGTCAAAGCCTTGGTGGCATCGAAGCTCACCAAAATCCCGGAGTTTCACCAAACCGGCACTGCGCCATTGCAAGTAAAATCTCCAAATGCAATACGGAGTGCCTCTTGGGGATAAATCCCCACTTGTGCAGGCTCAATCACACTGGGTAAACAAGTGTTAAGTCGTCGTGGCCAAAATCTTTGCTAATAGCTTGATATCAACATTAATTAACGAGATAGGCCTATAGGATTCTGGTTCTTCTACAATTTTCCCGGGCTTCAACAATAATGATATGCAAGCAGTATTTTCATACAATGGAAATTTCCCTTCTTGAATCACCGCCTGGTGATATCAAATAGCGGACGTAACAGTTGGGGTTGTAGCATTTTATAAAATTCTCCAGAATACCCATCCACCCCTGGTGCCGAGAAAGACTTTAACCCCTTTATTGCCCCTGATAGTTCTTTGGGCTGGATGGGGTCTCTAAGCATGCTATCTCCAACTCTCCTAGTTTTGGCATTTGAGCCCTTCTGAAGAAATCACTCATTTGTACCTCCCCGACAGGCTGTTCAGCAGTGTATAGCTGAGCAAAATGGTCCTGGAGTATTTGAAGGATCCTATCTGGATTGTTGGTAAGGCCTCCCGTCTTTTCTTTCAGAGCCGATATGGTTCTGCCCGCTTTCGGATCTTTAAACAAACTGTTTTTAAACTATAATGTAATTTCTCCAAGTACAGGCAGGATATTATTTCTTCTCCGAGGACAAGCAGGCTGCTTGTTCACACTCTTGGGTCGATGTCCACTGCCGCCCAGGAACAGCATATTTTTCAGAGCAAAGATCAACAAAGCTTTGCTAGAGCCTTCTGGCGTGGGGCGCGTGCACCGTGCACGCGCGGCCGTCTTCCCGCATGTCGCGTGAGTGCTCCCGCTTAGTTTTCCATTTTTCTGCAGTAGAGAATGGCTGCGTTTTTGCTCTGTCTTCTCGGCCCTGGAAATGAGCCTTTATCGTTTTTCCGAAGTTTTTCATCGGCTTTGTTTTTTTTTTTTTTTTTTTCTTTACCGTTTCTTTAAAAAAAAAAAAAACTTTCCTTTAGTTCTTTGTTTTTGCCCTAGTTAAGTTTTCGTTTGCTTCCGTCGCGGTCCTCTTAGGCCGCACGTACACGGTTTCTCCTTTTGTGTGCTCCCTTGAGCCACAATCGCGGATTTTGATTTCGCCGCTGCTATTTTTCCGTGCATGTCATCGAGGACTCCCAGCAGCTTCAAGAAGTGTACTCAGTGCAGCCGGTCAATCTCAGGTACCGACCCCCACGCGTGGTGTCTTCAGTGCCTTGGACCCGACAATCGCCCAGACGCATGTAAGTTGTGTCTTAGCCTGAAAAAGCGGACACAAGCGTCGAGAAAAGCTCTTCGAGACCGACTTTTCAGAGATTCGACCATTTCGTCGGCATCGACATGGATATTCAGGTCAGCGGCGTCGATATCAGCACCGGGGATGGCATCGACTTCAGGAGCGCAGGTAATGGCTGTCCGGAGACCATCACACGCTGAGAGCAGTGAGGTGTCGAGTGTGTCTCCACCTGTCTTGAAGCCTCCTGCTGTGCAGGCCCCACGAGACCGACCAGACTCAGACCCAACCACGACGAGACGTGTGGATTCCACGTCTTCCTCATCGGTACCGAGGAGTCTACATGACGTGCATCGAGCGAAGGCAAAGAAGCATCGTCATCGGTCTCCCTCTAAACACGGTACCAAGAGCTCCGGGGCGTCGAAGGATTCAGCACCCGTGAAGCGCCGATGCCGGGAGGAGCGCTCACCTTCCATTGAGGAGGTGTTGGTGCGTCGGTCTTTGGGCAGCCCAGTACCGCCTCCCAACCTCCGCAGATTCTGACGCCGGTTTCTGTACCGACCCTGCAGCTGTACTTGACGGCGGCTCTAGACTAGCGCATCCGAGCCCTTCTTCCAGGTCTTCTGGAGGGGTTGCTGCATCAGTCTGCTCCGGTACCGGGGGTGCTTGCGTCCTCCGCACCGTCGCTTCAATTCTCGGCGGCCATTTTGAATCTCGCCGAGACCGTCATCATATGCAGCATACAGGAGGATGCAGAGCAGCGCGCTGGGCAGGAAAGAGGGGGCTCTTTCCTGCCCCGACGTCACTAGACCACCAGGGAAGATTGCGTGAGTAAGGGGAGAGGTGGTGACAGGGCCGGGGGAGGGAAGGTAACTCTAGGGAGGGCGATCCCGAACTTTGAGGGAGGGATTCGGACAAGACGCACCGGAGTACCTAGGTTTTAGAGGAGGGAAACAGTGCATCTTATAGTCCAAATTTTTTTTTTCCTATTTCCCTCCTCTAAAACCTAGATGCGTCTTATGGTCCGGTGCGTCTTATAGTCTGAAAAATACGGTATGCGGAACTGGATGAAGCCATTAAATTCCACCATTCCCAAGAAAGCTGAGTCCCAATATTAGATTCATGGAGAACCTCAGTTGATGAAGTCGCAGTTACCACACGACTCTATGGTTGTGGATTCCGCTCTCAAGAGAGCCAGGAGTTCTAGAGACTTTGCCTCGGCACCCCCGGGAAGAGAATCTAGAACCCTGGACTCTTTTGGGAGGATGGCATATCAGGGCCTCTATGCTCGCGGCAAAATTCAACCCCAACCAGCTCTACATGAGTATTCACTTGAGGAAACACGGTGAAGCAACTGGCGGACTTGGTTGATAAGCTCCCTCCGGAGCAGGCCATCCTTTCAGGAGGTGGTCAGGCAGCAGAAGGCGTGTGTGTAAATTCCTGTCCAGGGGTGCTTACGATACTTTTGATGTTGCATCCAGAATCGCTGCCCAAGGTATAGTGATGCGCAGACTCTCATGGCTGCGTGCCTCTGACCTGTACAATCGAGTCCAGCAGCGAATTGCAGATGTCTCTTGCCGGGGGGGATAACATTTTGGTGAGAAGGTGAGCAAGTGGTTGATCAGATCTATCAGCGGGAAACCGCTATGGACAATCTCTCCCACCGGGCACCTTCTGCTTCTACCTCATCTGGTAGACGATTTTTCCAGGGAAGGAAGAATGCTCCCTACGCCTATAACAAGCGTAGGTACAATCCTTCTTCTTGACAGCCTTCTCAGGCTCATCCCCAGCTCGCTCATTCTCATCAACAGCGTGCGCCAAGGCAGGCCCCTGCAGCTCCCCAGCAAAAGCAAGGGGCGGGCTTTTGACTGGCTCCAGCTGAGCATAGCCGAAATAAAAGTGTCCTTGCCGGATGACTTGCCAGTCAGAGTGAGGTTAAAAGTTTTTCTTCGAAGGTGGCCTCTCATAACCTCCGACCAGTGGGTTCTTCAAATAGTCCGGTTAGAATACTCCCTGAATTTGACATCCAGACCTCCAAATTGCCCACTGGGAGCTCAATCCTTCAGCTTCCAGCACAGGCAGGTACTTGCAGAGGAACTCTCTGCCCTTCTCAAGGCCAATTCGGTCGAGCCCGTTCCACCAGAGCAAGAAGGGGTGGGATTCTATTCCAGGTACTTCCTTGTGCAAAAGAAAATGGGGGATGCGTCCCATCCTAGACCTAAGGGCCCTGAACAAATATCTGGTCCGAGGAAAGTTCAGGAAGCTTTCCCTGGGCACCCTTCTTCCCATGATTCAGGAAAACGATTGGCTATGCTCTCTGGAGTTAAAGGAGGCTTATACACACATCCCGATACTTCCATCTCACAGGAAGTAGCTTCGGCTGGGAACTTGGCACTTTCAGTACTGTGTACTGCCCTTTGGTCTGGCGTCTGCGCCAAGGGTCTTCACAAAATACCTGGCAGTAGTTGCAGCGTTGCTATGCAGGCTGGGAGTGCATGTGTTCCCTTATCTTGACGATTGGCTGGTGAAGAACACCTCAGAGGCAGGGGCTCTACAGTTCATGCAGATAACTATTCAACTGCTGGAGCTCCTCGGGTTTATAATAAATTACCCCGTCCCACCTTTTCCCTGTTCAGCAACTGGAATTTATAGGAGCTCTGCTGGACTCACAGGTGGCTTGAGCCTATCTTCCCGAGGCGAGAGCAGACAATCTTCTGTCTCTAGTCTCCATGGCCAGAGCGTCTCAGCAGATATCAGCTCGGCAGATGTTGAGACTTCTAGGCCATATGGCCTCCACAGTTCATGTGACTCCCATGGCACGTCTTCGCATGAGATCAGCTCAATGGACCCTAGCTTCCCAGTGGTATCAATCTGCAGGGGATCTAGAGGATGCAATCCAGCTGTCCACCGAATTTCACAATTCCCTTCAGTGGTGGACAATTCAATCCATTTTGACCTAGGGACATTCCTTTCAAATTCCTCAGCTTCAAAACGTGCTGACAACGGATGTATCCCTCATGGGGTGGGGAGCTCATGTCAGTGGGCTTCATACTCAGGGTGTGTGGTCCCTTCAGGAAAAAGGTCTTCAGATCAACCTCCTGGAGTTGCGAGCAGTCTGGAACGTTCTAAAGGCTTTCAGAGATCGGTTGTCCAATCAAATCATCCCAATTCAAGCAGACAATCAGGTTGCGATGTATTACATCAATAAGCAGGAGGGCACCGGAACTCACCCTCTGTGTCAGGAAGCTGTCAGGATGTGGCTTTGGTTTCTCCAGGCCACATACCTGGCAGGCAGAAACAGCAGTCTGGCCGACAGGTTGAGCAGGATTATACAACCTCACGAGTGGTCGCTCAACATGGGCGTTGTTCGCAAGATCTTACGAGAGTGGGGCACCCCCTCGGTGGATCTTTTTGCCACTCAGCTCAATCACAAGGTCCCTCAGTTCTGTTCTGGACTTCAGGCCCACAACAGACTAGCGTCGGATGCCTTTCTCCTTCATTGGGGGACGGGCCTTCTATATGCATATCCTCCCATACCTCTGGTGGGGAAGACTTTGCTGAAACTCAAGCAAGACTGCGGAACCGTGATTCTGATTGCTCCCTTCTGGCCACGTCAGATTTGGTTCCCTCTTCTTCTGGAGTTGTCCTCCAAAGAACCATGGAGATTGGAGTGGTTTGCAACCCTCATAACTCAGAACGAGGGGGCGCTTCTGCATCCCAATCTCCAGTCTCTGGCTCTCATGGCCTGGATGTTGAGCGCATAGAATTCGCTTCCTTGGGTCTTTCTGAGGGTGTCTCCCAGGTTTTGCTTGCTTCCAGGAGAGATTCCACGAAGCGGTGTTATTTTTTCAAATGGAGGAAGTTTGCCCTCTGGTGTGATAGCAAGGCCCTAGATCCTCGCTCTTGTCCTACACAGACCCTGCTTGAATACCTTCTACACTTGTCAGAGTCTGGTCTCAAGACCAACTCTGTAAGGGTTTATCTTAGTGCAATTAGTGCTTTTCAATGTCGTGTAGAAGGTAAACCTATCTCTGTACAGCCTTTAGTTGTTCGCTTCATGAGAGGTTTGCTTTATTTATTTATTTATTGGTTTATCATTTCTTACACGATTAACATGCAATTGAAACACATTGTATGACTTGGATACAAAAAAAAACAAAAAACGAAAACATTTGTTATAAGTTCTGAAATTTCGGGTGCATATACTGAACCCATTAGGAAAAACAAGTTATACAATTCTTTAGACCACAATTAAAATTAAGGGGGGGAAGTGATTTAGATAATAGGAGATCATAAGGGAAAAAAAACAAAAAACCAAAGTATATGGCCTGGCCTTAATATATTCCCTTATATCTTTAATAATCAGGTGACATCATCACTTACTCTTTAGGTCTAATGGCTACTTTTTTCATTTCCAAAAATGCTTTAAGATGTTCTGGCTCAAAAAAAAAGTATATTTTATACCCATATATTTAATCAGACATTTACATGGGTATGCAAGCAAATATGTTGCTCCCAAAGCTCGGGTCTCCTCTCTATACAACTAGAATTTTTTCCTTCTATCTTGAGTTGTTTTACAGACATCGGGATATACCCATACTCTTTGACCACAAAACGTTTTCAAGGAATTCTTGAAATATAGTTTCAGCACTGAATTCAAATCCTGTTCGAAAACAAATGAAACCAAAAGAGTTCTACGTTGTTCTATTTCAGATAGAGATGTTTCTAATATTAACGATATATCCAACAGATCCCGTGGGTTTTGTTGTTCAGAAGGTAAATTCCTTGAATTAACAATTTTATTACCGCTATCACCAGGCTCAGCTTGCTGTGGAATTGGTAAATAATAAGTTTTGTTTAAAGGAGGAATAGCTGAATCCGGATACAGCAGAATTTCTTGTAGGTATTTTTTGAATAGTTCAGTTCTTTAATCCATGGAAAATTTAATATTCTTAAATTCAGTCTTCTGTTGAAATTTTCAATTTGTTCTATTTTTCTATGTATAGTCATTTTATCTGTTATCAGAAATTCAGTCACTGTTTTTAATGATTTTATTTCTTGCTGAAACTGTTCAATTTGAAGGGCTGTCTCCTGCTTAGTCTTTTCTAAAGAAGAAGTCAATGAATCAATTTTACTCACTAGCTGAGAGGTATCCCGAGCAGATTTTAATACAGTCTGATTCAAGCCCTGAAGTGCCTTCCATATCGCCTGTAGGGTAATCTCCGCGGGAGGAGATTCCTCCAAAGTTGTTTCCTCAGTGCTCCAGGCAGGGTTAACACCATCCGAGGTTTGGCCTTTGACGACTTCCGTACTGGCCTGAACCTCCTCACACTGCTCCATGAACGCGGGACACGGAGGTCGATTATCTGGCAGCGAAAGAGATGTTTCTAACTCTGAAAGGGCCATAGCTCCTCCTACGGCCCTCAAATCAGATTCGCTCGTCTTTGCAATGGGAATAGGCGTTGCAAATCGATCTAGTGTTTGTTGGGACGGGGAGGAAGTTCGTGCCTTTGGCGTCTGGCATTTCACTATCCCCTTCCTTTTTGTATGGGGCATATTCCCAACAGAAAAGGTAAGCGTAGAAAAAAAGGTTTCCAACAACTTCACCACGATCGATCAGCACAAACGCTCAGGCCGCCATCTTGATACGCCCCCTCCATATGAGAGGTTTGCTTTTGTCAAAGCCCCCTGTCAAACCTCCACCAGTGTCATCGGATCTTAACGTCTTTCTTACCCAGCTGATTAAGGCTCCTTTTGAGGCACTGAATTCCTGCCATCTGAAGTACTTGACCTGGAAGGTCATTTTCTTGGTGGCTGTTACTTCAGCTCGTAGAGTCAGTGAGCTTCAAGCCTTGGTAGTGCATGCTCCTTATCTCAAGTTTCATCACAACAGAGTAGTCCTCTGCATGCACCCAAAGTTCTTGCCGAAGTTGGTGTCAGAGTTCCATCTGAACCAGTCAATTGTCTTGCCAACATTTTTTCCCCGTCCTCATACCCGCCCTGCTGAATGTCAGTTGCACACCTTGGACTGCAAGAGAGCATTGGCCTTTTATGTGGAGCTGACAAGCCCCTTCAGACAGTCCGCCCAAATGTTTGTTTCTTTTGATCCCAACAGAAGGGGAGTCGCTATCGGGAAACGCACCATTTCCAGTTGGCTAGCAGCTGATTTTTGAGGGTCATGTCACGGCTCAGAGCCATGGCTGTGTTAGTGGCCCATTTGAAGTCAGCTTCGTGGTCATCAGTCCTCGCATTCACATCTCACTACTGCCTTCAGGAGGATACCGGATGCAACAGTCGGTTTGGGCAGTGGGTGCTGCAGAATCTGTTCGGGGTTTGGAATCCAACTCCACCCTCCTAGGCCCATTTCTGTTCTGTTCCAGGCTGCACTCGTGTTTCTTTTCAGGTCAATCTAAGTTATGTTCTCGCTGTCTTTTTTTTTTTTTTTTTTTTGTAAGGGCTATTTTGTGTTTTGGCCTTTTTGTCAGAGCTATTTTGACCAAATACCTCCTGTAACACCACATTCACATCATTTTGTCCTTCATTATAGAAGAATGAAGGCAGATAAAGACCATGTGGAGGGGCATTTTCGAAAGGAAGTCCAAATCTGAATTTGGACATCCTCACAAAGACGTCCAAAATCAGGTAGGTATAATCAAAAAATAGTATAGACGTCTTTAGACATTCCAAAATCGCAGAGCGAAGTGTCCAAATCAGAGAAGTGCAAAGTATAGTAAAAAGGACATGTTTTTCTTAGAACTGCCGAAGGACGTCCATCTTACAGAACTGCCAAAGGACATTCATAAGACAAATGTTGGCAATTATAGTGAATGTAGTGCCAACATTTGTCTTATGAACGTCCTTCGGCGGTTCTACGAGAAACACGTCCTTTTTACTATATTTTGGACGTCTCTGATATACCTGGACGTTCCCGCAAGTACAGTGAATGTAGTTGCGGAACATCCTGGTACAGGAAATATAAGGAACATTCATAGTCCAAAGTATAGTAAAAAGGACGTGTTTCTCGCAGAACCGCCAAAGGACAATCACAAGTCAAATGGTGTCAACTACAAGCATTCACTGTACTTGCAGGAGATCTAGGTACTGCAAATGTAAGGAACATTCATATTTTACATTGAGGCATATTTTCAAAGCACTTAGCCTTCCAAAGTTCCATAGAAACCTATGGAACTTTGGAAGGCTAAGTGCTTTCAAAATATGCCTCATTGTATATATGAAGACGTTCGCATACCTGATAACGATCCATATAAGGCCCCGCATGTATGAACATGTAATCATCCATATCAGGCCCCGCACGTGAAGATGGTCCATGCACGATGGTCGTCCACGTGCCAACAGATCATATATGGGCCAGGACATCCACGTGCTGACCCGTCCATGTATGGGATGGACGTCTATATATGGAGCTGTGCATGTAACGTTGCTAAAGTACGTTACATGCTAAAGTACCTCAGTCGTTTATAGCCCCTATTCACATTCTTTTCCTAGCCCTGTCCCTTCCTAATCTTTTCCCTCACCCCCTACCTCTCTCCGCTACAGGAACTCACTGCCCATCCATCGACTTCATCACCTCACCTTCTCTCCTACGCTCTTCCTCCCTCTTGTCTTTTAATCTCCGTCTCTTTCTTCCCTCCATTTTGCCTTCCCCATTCCACCTAAATACCTCTCACCTTTGACGCCTTCATGGCCACACCTCTCCTACTCTCCTCCGCTCTCTTTTACTCCTTCTCTTACTCTCAGCCGGTGACATCAATCCCAATCCTGGCCCTCCTCACCAACTGTTATCCCAACTCTACAGATCCCACTGCGACCTCTCTAACCTCATCTCTATTCCTCTACTCCCCTCCTCTTCTCTGCCCTTCTCTTGCCCGCTCTATCTGTAACAAACTCCCCTATATCCAGGACCTCTTTATCTCGCGTCACCTCCATCTCCTCGCCATAACAGAAACCTGGCTCTGCCCTGATGACTCTGCTTCATTCGCAACCCTCTGCCATGGCGGTTATCTTTTTTCACATACTCCTCGCCCTGCTGGTCGTGGGGGCGGTGTTGGACTACTTCTCTCTCCCTCCTCCAGATTTCAACCCCTTCTTCCACCTCAATCTCACTTATTTTCCTCCTTTGAAGTCCACTCTATCCGCCTTTTCTCTCCTCTGCCTCTTCGAATAGCAGTCATTTATCGTCCCCCTGATAAGTCCCTTTCATCCTTTCTCAGTGACTTTGATGCCTGGCTTGCCTTCTTCCATGATTCTTCCACCCCCTCCCTCATCCTTGGTGACTTCAATATTCCTGCTAATGATCCTTCCAACTCTTATATTTCCAAGTTACTCGCTTTAACATCCTCCTTTAATCTCCAACTATGCTCCACCTCCCCCACTCATCAAAATGGTCACTGTCTTGATCTCATCTTCTCCTCCAACTGTTCATCCTCTATTTTCCTTGCCTCTGATCTTCCCCTCTCTGATCACCATCTTATAACTTTCACACTTAAATCTCCTCCCTCCCTGACCCGTCCTATCTTATCTAATTTATCTAGGAATCTTCACGATATTGATCCTTCATCTCTATCCTCCCATGTTTCAAACCTCCTCTCTACTGTGACACCATCCACGTCTGTCAACGAGGCTGTTTCTTCTTACAACAATACTCTATCCTCTGCCTTAGACACTCTTGCACCTTTGATGACCCGCCCTATAAGGCGTACAAAACCCCAACCTTGGCTGACTTCTAATATCCGCTACCTACGTTCCTGTATCCGCTCCGCCGAACGCCTCTGGCGGAAATCTCGGGCCCTTGCTGATTTCTTACACTTTAAGTTCATGCTGACCTCCTTCCAATCTGCTCTTTCACGCGTCAAACAGGATTATTATATCCAACTGACCAACTCTCTTGGCTCTAACCCTCAACTTCTCTTCACCACATTGAACTCTCTCCTCAAGGTTCCCCCGCCCCCAACTCCCCCTTCATTATCTCCTCAGACCCTTGCTGAATTCTTTCACGACAAGGTTCAAAAGATAAACCTTGAATTCTCTACCTCGCCACCTTTCCCTCCACTAGTCCGTTCCCCTCTCTCTCCTTCCCCTCATTCCTTTTCCTCCTTTCCTGAAGTTACTATAGAGGAAACTACACTTCTCCTTTCTTCCTCAAAATGTACCACCTGTTCCTCTGATCCCATTCCCACCCACCTTCTTAATGCCATCTCACCTGCTCTTATTCCTTTTATCTGTCACATTCTCAACCTCTCACTTTCCACTGCAACTGTCCCTACTGCCTTTAAACATGCTGTGGTCACACCTCTCCTTAAGAAGCCTTCACTCGACCCTACTTGTCCCTCTAATTACCGACCCATCTCCCTCCTCCCTTTTCTCTCCAAATTACTTGAGCGTGCTGTTCACCACCGCTGCCTTGATTTTCTCTCCTCACATGCTATTCTTGACCCACTCAACCGAAACTGCGCTTACTAAAGTCCTGAATGACTTATTACTGGCTAAATCCAGAGGTCTCTATTCCATCCTCATTCTTCTTGATCTTTCCGCTGCTTTTGACACTGTCGATCACAGCATATTCCTCGATACCCTGTCCTCACTTGGATTCCAGGGCTCTGTCCTTTCCTGGTTCTCTTCCTACCTCTCCCTCCGCACCTTTAGTGTTCACTCTGGTGGATCCTCTTCTACTTCTATCCCTCTGCATGTCGACGTGCCTCAGGGTTCTGTTCTTGGTCCCCTCCTCTTTTCTATCTACACTTCTTCCCTTGGTTCATTAATCTTATCCCATGGCTTTTCCTACCATCTCTATGCTGATGACTCCCAAATCTACCTTTCTACCCCTGATATCTCACCTTGCATCCAAACCAAAGTTTCAGCGTGCTTGTCTGACATTGCTGTCTGGATGTCTCAACGCCACCTGAAATTAAACATGACCAAAACCGAGCTTCTCATTTTTCCCCCCAAACCCACCTCCCCACTCCCCCCGTTTTCTATTTCTGTTGATGGCTCTCGCTTCTCCCTGTCTCCTCAGCTCGAAACCTTGGGGTCATCTTTGACTCTTCTCTCTCCTTCTCTGCTCATATCCAGCAGATCGCCAAGACCTGTCGTTTCTTTCTTTACAACATCCGTAAAATCCGCCCCTTTCTTTCCGAGCACTCTACCAAAACCCTCATCCACACCCTTGTCACCTCTCGTTTAGACTACTGCAATCTGCTTCTTGCTGGCCTCCCACTTAGTCACCTCTCCCCTCTCCAATCGGTTCAAAACTCTGCTGCCCGTCTCGTCTTCCGCCAGGGTCACTTTACTCATACTACCCCTCTCCTCAAGTCGCTTCACTGGCTCCCTATCCGTTTTCGCATCCTGTTCAAACTTCTTCTACTAACCTATAAATGTATTCACTCTGCTGCTCCCCAGTATCTCTCCACACTCGTCCTTCCCTACACCCCTTCCCGTGCACTCCGCTCCATGGATAAATCCTTCTTATCTGTTCCCTTCTCCACTACTGCCAACTCCAGACTTCGCGCCTTCTGTCTCGCTGCACCCTACGCCTGGAATAAACTTCCTGAGCCCCTACGTCTTGCCCCATCCTTGGCCACCTTTAAATCTAGACTGAAAGCCCACCTCTTTAACATTGCTTTTGACTCGTAACCACTTGTAACCACTCGCCTCCACCTACCCTCCTCTCCTCCTTCCTGTACACATTAATTGATTTGATTTGCTTACTTTATTTTTTGTCTATTAGATTGTAAGCTCTTTGAGCAGGGACTGTCTTTCTTCTATGTTTGTGCAGTGCTGTGTACGCCTTGAAGCGCTATAGAAATGCTAAATAGTAGTAGTAGTAGTGATGCACGTTTTACGTTTATTCACTGAGAAATGGCTCTGAGAAGAGAACCTAATTTCTGTGTGCCAGAAACCATGCGCCTAGTGAAATTTTGCCTGAGGCACAGAAGGTGCCTGTTTATGCACCACCACCACCTGCCCCCGAGGACCATCTCCATTAGAGTATGGACTCTAATAAGGGACACTCTGGAAAGGTAACTGTTTGGGAATACCCTCCTCCCCACCACTGGGCATGGGCTATCAAGTCCCCATCCTGTAGCACCAACTGTAGTTTGCATTCAAGTGTAATCAGTGATATGTGCACATGCACATCCATTAATAGAATCAATGTACTAGAAAGGAAAACCATTGCCACATCCCTGCAATACTGCACAGAAACGGTACTCTCTGTCCTCATGTCCACCTCAATTACATCACCTGTACCAATGTAATGTCATCCCCCCCACACCACCACCACCACCACCAATCAGTGTTGTGAAGGCAAGAAGAGCCATCCTCTGACTCCTGGTGTACAAACTTGTATCTTGCAGAAGATATGGCATAAGGAGGGACCTGGAGCCCCTAAGGCACAGGTTCTGGAGGATAAGGAGAGAGAGTCCTAAAATAATCAGGAGAGTGCGACAGCACCTCAGGGCTTGACGTAAGTATTATAAACAGGGCACCTGTAGTTATTTGTAAATGTATTCAATTAATAATGAAAATTTCATATACAATATCAGTTTCCATGTGGCTTATAGGCAAATAGTAGACCTCTGTCCGACATCAAGGCCTGAGGTTGCAGCTACCCTCCCATGAGTGTGGCTACAACTTCCAACTAACCTCCTATGAGATAATGAGATGACATACAAAGGAATGGGTGACATTGCAACAGCTATGGCAGGGAAGGGTGCCTCACTTCTGTATCCCCTTTTCTGGGGTGGAGACTGTTTCATGGTATTCCTACAAGAGGTCCTGCTCTTAGTGGATGTCATAGCATGATTTTAAAGTAATGTAAAGAAATAGTGCTTCCCCCCTCCCCTCCCCTCCCCTCCCCCCCCCAAAAAAAGAAACCAAACAAAAAAACTGATCATCCAACCATAGTCGCAACTCAAAATGCTAACATGCTGCTGAGGAATGAGTGTACCCTGCCAACACATCTTGTGTACTTCTTTTTCAGACCAGCTTCCAGGGTTCCCTGTCATGTCATCTAATGCATCTTACACCCCAGGTATATAGCCCAGGGATCACCACTGACCACACCTTTCCCCATCCCTGCCTCATGCCAGCCAGCTACTGCACTATGCAAGTCATGTTCAATGTGCTGATCTCAAGGACAATCCTTTTACATTCACAGGGCAGCAGCAGGAGGAGTTGGAGGCAGTGGTGGCAGCACTGGTGGAGGAGGGGGAGGCGGTGGCGGCAGGGCACCAGTGTGTGGTGGTGGAGCCAGGGTAATGGGAGGTTCCCAATGTGGCAGAACTCTGGCAGGATATGCCTCACCTTGAGGGAGCTGAAGAGGAGGGGGAGATGCAGCCACCAACACCACCAGCACTATCCACACCATCACCACAGCACTACAGTGCTGCTGTACTTCACCTCCTACAGCAACTGGTTCATATACAAACTAGTTGCTGCAGGAGGTGACAGTGATGCGGCAGGCGAACGAGCAGCACTTTAGGGCACAGAGGCAGCTCCTGGTGCTGTTCGTAAACCTGCTTCAAAGGGCCATGGAGGGAGGTAGAAAAAGCCCTCATTGAGAGAATGTGAAAATATATATATATTTGTATATAGTTCTGTTTTTCTTGTTTAGTACAGATGTTTGATATTTTTCAGATAACAGGGTGTGTGTCTCTACTTTGTGCACTACATATTCTCCGAGGACAAGCAGGCTGCTTGTTCTCACTGATGGGTGACGTCCATGGCAGCCCCTCCAATCGGAAACTTCACTAGCAAACGCCTTTGCTAGTCCTCGCGCGCCCAAGCGCACCGCGCATGCGCGGCCGTCTTCCCGCCCGAACCGGCTCGTGTTCGTCAGTCTTCTTTTGTCCGCGCTCGGGACGGTCGTATTTTGCCGCCGTTCCGCGCCCCTCAAGTTGATCCTCGCGCGTCTTCGCAATTTCGCTAAAAAAAAAAAAATACCTCGGTCTTTGTCCCTTCCCGTGTGTCCAGTTTGTTTCCCCGACGTAAGTTTCCTTTCGCTTTCGGGGTAGGCCTTTTTTGTGGCCTCGGTATGGGTTTTTTCTCTCTCCCTTATTTTTGGTGCCCTTCGTCACCATCGCGAATTTTGATTTCGCCGGCGTGATTTTTCCGCCCAAGTCATCGAAGTCTCCCAGTGGCTTCAAGAAGTGCACCCAGTGCGCCCGGGTAATCTTGCTCACTGATAGGCACGCGTCGTGTCTTCAGTGTCTGGGGGCTGGGCACCGCCCGCAGGCCTGCAGTCTTTGTGCTCTTTTACAGAAGAGGACTCAAGTAGCGAGATTGGCCCAGTGGAACGTGTTGTTCTCGGGCTTTTCGTTGACAACAGCACCGGAGGCATCGAATGCATCGACGTCGACAGCATCAAAGTCTTCGACCTCGGCATCGACTGCATTGACGGCATCGAGGTTTCGACCCTCTGCATCGTTGGTACCGAGACATCGGAAGGCTGCGTCGGTGGTACCGGGACCTCCGCTGTTGCTGATGTCGTCGGACGGTGGTGCTTCGACTGGCGTGCAAGTGAGGGCTGTCCATTCCCCTGCTGGTGGCAGTGAGCCTTCGGGTGGGTCTCCTCCTACCCTGAGGGCTCCTGCGGGACAGCCCCCCCGAGACCGACCTTCTTCGGCCTCGGCCCCGAGGAAGAGACGGCTGGATTCTACGTCCTCCTCGTCGGTACCGGGAAGCTCCGGTGACATGCTTCGTTTGAAGAAATCAAAGAAGCATCGACACCGGTCACCTTCCCGCATCGGTACAGAGAGCTCTGGGTTGCCGAGGGAATCGGCACCCAGTAGGCATCGGCACCGGGAGGACCGCTCACCCTCTGTTCAGGAGGTGTCGATGCGCTCCACCTTGGACAGCCCGGAACAGCCTCCACGCCCAGAACAGACTCTGACTTCGACGCCTGCATCGGCTTCCATGTCTTTCTCCACAGCCACTCTGCACGAGAGTCTCCGGGCTGTTCTCCCGGAGATCCTGGGAGAGCTGTTGCGCCCTTCCCCTCCGGTACCGGGGGTGCTTGCGCCACCGGTACCGTCGAGTGAGGCGCCGGCTGGCCCCTTGCCCGGGGTGAGGTCTCCGACATCGGTGCCGCTTGCGGTACCGACTGCGGCCGCCTCCCAGGAAGACTCCCCGACGACGTCGGCGGAGGGAGCTTCGCCGGTGCTGGCAAGGGAGTCTACCTCTCGACTCTCCCACCGTGGCCGTGTTTCCACGGAGTCGAGTCGGGCACGGCTTCAGACACAGGTTCATGAACTTGTGTCTGATACTGATGGTGAGGCCTTGTGGGAGGAGGAGGAGGACATCAGATATTTCTCTGACGAGAAGTCTGATGGCCTTCCTTCTGATCCCACTCCCTCCCCTGAAAGGCAGCTTTCTCCTCCCGAGAGTCTGTCTTTTGCGGCCTTTGTCCGGGAGATGTCTAGGCCATCCCCTTCCCGGTGGTCGTGGAGGATGAGCCCAGGACTGAAATGTTTGAGCTCTTGGACTATCCTTCTCCACCTAAGGAAGCGTCCACAGTACCCATGCATCATGTCCTAAAAAAGACATTGCTGGCGAACTGGACCAAGCCTTTAACTAAGCCCCACATTCCCAAGAAGATCGAGTCCCAGTACCGGATCCATGGGGACCCAGAGCTGATGCGCACTCAGTTGCCTCACGACTCTGGTGTGGTGGATCTGGCCCTAAAGAAGGCTAAGAGTTCTAGGGAGCATGCTTCGGCGCCCCCGGGCAAGAACTCTAGAACCTTAGACTCCTTTGGGAGGAAGGCCTACCATTCTTCTATGCTCGTGGCCAAGATTCAGTCCTACCAGCTCTACACGAGCATCCATATGCGGAACAATGTGCGGCAGTTGGCGGGCTTGGTGGACAAGCTCCCTCCTGAGCAAGCTAAGCCATTTCAGGAGGTGGTCAGGCAGCTGAAGGCATGCAGAAAATTCCTGGCCAGAGGGTATATGATACCTTTGATGTTGCGTCCAGGGCCGCTGCTCAAGGTGTGGTGATGCGCAGACTCTCATGGCTGCGTGCCTCCGACCTGGAGAATAGGATCCAGCAGCGGATTGCGGACTCCCCTTGCCGATCGGACAACATTTTTGGAGAGAAAGTCGAACAGGTGGTAGAGCAGCTCCACCAGCGGGGTACCGCTTTCGACAAGTTCTCCCGCCGGCAGCCTTCAGCATCTACCTCCTCAAGTAGACGTTTTTATGGGGGAAGGAAGGCTGTTCCCTTCTCTTCTGGTAAGCGTAGGTACAATGCTCCTTCTCGACAGCCTGCGGCCCAGGCTAAACCCCAGCGCGCTCGCTCTCGTCAGTAGCGTGCGCCTCAGCAAGGCCCCACGGCTCCTCAGCAAAAGCAGGGGGCGAGCTTTTGACTGGCTCCAGCAGAGCATAGCCAACATCAACTTATCCGTGCCGGGCGATCTGCCGGTCGGGGGGAGGTTGAAAGCTTTTCACCAAAGGTGGCCTCTTCTAACCTCCGACCGTTGGGTTCTTCAAATAGTCCGGCAAGGATCCACCCTCAATTTGGCCTCGAAACCTCCCAATTGCCCACCGGGAGCTCAGTCCTACAGCTTTCCAGCACAAGCAGGTACTTGCAGAGGAACTCTCCGCCCTTCTCAGCGCCAATGCGGTCGAGCCCGTGCCATCCGGGCAAGAAGGGCTGGGATTCTATTCCAGGTACTTCCTTGTGGAAAAGAAAACAGGGGGGATGCGTCCCATCCTAGACCTAAGGGCCCTGAACAAATATCTGGTCAAGGAAAAGTTCAGGATGCTTTCCCTGGGCACCCTTCTTCCCATGATTCAGGAAAACGATTGGCTATGCTCTCTGGACTTGAAGGACGCCTACACGCACATCCCGATACTGCCAGCTCACAGGCAGTATCTGCGATTTCAGCTGGGCACACGTCACTTCCAGTACTGTGTGCTACCCTTTGGGCTCGCCTCTACGCCCAGAGTATTCACGAAGTGCCTGGCTGTAGTAGCAGCGGCGCTTCGCAGGCTGGGAGTGCACGTGTTCCCCTATCTCAACGATTGGCTGGTGAAGAACACATCCGAAGCAGGAGCTCTACAGTCCATGCAGATGACTATTCGCCTCCTGGAGCTACTAGGGTTTGTGATAAATTATCCAAAGTCCCACCTTCTCCCAGTGCAAAGACTCGAATTCATAGGAGCTCTGCTGGATTCTCGGACGTCACATGCCTATCTCCCAGAGATGAGAGCCAACAACTTGTTGTCCCTCGTCTCCCAGGTGCGAGCGTCCCAGCAGATCACAGCTCAGCAGATGTTGAGATTGCTGGGCCACATGGCCTCCACAGTTCATGTGACTCCCATGGCCCGCCTTCACATGCGATCTGATCAATGGACCCTAGCTTCCCAGTGGTTTCAAGCTGCTGGGGATCTAGAAGACGTGATCCACCTGTCCACGAGTTTTCTCAAATCCCTGTATTGGTGGACGATTTGGTCCAATTTGACTGTGGGACTCCCTTTCAAAATTCCTCAGCCACAAAAAGTGCTGACTACGGATGCGTCTCTCCTGGGGTGGGGAGCTCATGTCGATGGGCTTCACACCCAGGGAAGCTTTTCCCTCCAGGAACGCGATCTGCAGATCAATCTCCTGGAGTTACGAGCGGTCTGGAATGCTCTGAAGGCTTTCAGAGATTGGCTGTCCCATCAAATTATCCAAATTCAGACAGACAACCAGGTTGCCATGTATTACATCAACAAGCAGGGGGGCACCAGATCTCGCCCCCTGTGTCAGGAAGCCATCAGCATGTGGCTCTGGGCTCGCCGTTACGGCATGTGGCTCCAAGCCACATATCTGGCAGGCGTAGACAACAGTCTGGCCGACAGGTTGAGCAGGATTATGCAACCTCACGAGTGGTCGCTCAACTCCAGAGTAGTGCGCCAGATCTTCCAGGTGTGGGGCACCCCCTTGGTAGATCTCTTTGCATCTCGAGCCAACCACAAGGTCCCTCAGTTCTGTTCCAGACTTCAGGCCAACGGCATACTGGCATCGGATACCTTCCTACTGTATTGGGGGGAAGGCCTGCTGTATGCTTATCCTCTCATACCTCTGGTGGGGAAGACTTCGTTGAAACTCAAGCAAGACCGAGGCACCATAAGTACATAAGTAATGCCATACTGGGAAAAGACCAAGGGTCCATCGAGCCCAGCATCTTGTCCACGACAGCGGCCAATCCAGGCCAAGGGCACCTGGCAAGCTTCCCAAACGTACAAACATTCTATACATGTTGTTCCTGGGATTTTGGATTTTTCCAAGTCCGTTTAGTAGCGGTTTATGGACTTGTCCTTTAGGAAACCGTCCAACCCCTTTTTAAACTATGCTAAGCTAACCGCCTTCACCACATTTTCCGGCAATGAATTCCAGAGTTTAATTACACGTTGGGTGAAGAAACATTTTCTCCGATTTGTTTTAAATTTACTACACTGTAGTTTAATCGCATGCCCCCTAGTCCTAGTATTTTTGGAAAGCGTGAACAGACACTTCACATCCACCTGTTCCACTCCACTCATTATTTTATATACCTCTATCATGTCTCCCCTCAGCCGTCTCTTCTCCAAGCTGAAAAGCCCTAGCCTCCTTAGTCTTTCTTCATAGGGAAGTCGTCCCATCCCCGCTATCATTTTAGTCGCCCTTCGCTGCACCTTTTCCACTTCTACTATATCTTTCTTGAGATGCGGCGACCAGAATTGAACACAATACTCAAGGTGCGGTCGCACCATGGAGCGATACAACGGCATTATAACATCCTCACACCTGTTTTCCATACCTTTCTTAATAATACCCAACATTCTATTCGCTTTCCTAGCCGCAGCAGCACACTGAGCAGAAGGTTTCAGTGTGTTATCGATGACGACACCCAGATCCCTTTCTTGGTCCGTAACTCCTAACGTGGAACCTTGCATGACGTAGCTATAATTCGGGTTCTTTTTTCCCACATGCATCACCTTGCACTTGCTCACATCAAACGTCATCTGCAATTTAGCCGCCCAGTCTCCCAGTCTCGTAAGGTCCTCTTGTAATTTTTCACAATCCTGGCGCGAGTTAACGACTTTGAATAACTTTGTGTCATCAGCAAATTTAATTACCTCGCTAGTTACTCACATCTCTAAATCATTTATAAATATATTAAAAAGCAGCAGTCCTAGCACAGACCCCTGAGGAACCCCACTAACTACCCTTCTCCATTGTGAATACTGCCCATTTAACCCCACTCTCTGTTTCCTATTCTTCAACCAGTTTTTAATCCACAATAGGACATTTCCTCCTATCCCATGACCCTCCAATTTCCTCTGTAGCCTTTCATGAGGTACCTTGTCAAACGCCTTTTGAAAATCCAGATACACAATATCAACCGGCTCCCCTTTGTCCACATGTTTGTTTACTCCTTCAAAGAATTGAAGTAAATTGGTCAGGCAAGATTTCCCCACACAAAAGCCGTGCTGACTCGGTCTCAGTAATCCATGTCCTCGGATGTGCTCTGTAATTTTGTTTTTAATAATAGCCTCTACCATTTTCCCCGGCACCGACATCAGACTCACCGGTCTATAATTTCCCGGATCTCCCCTGGAGCCTTTTTTAAAAATGGGCGTTACATTGGCCACCCTCCAATCTTCCGGTACCACGCTCGATTTTAAGGATAAGTTGCATATCACTAGCAGTAGCTCCGCAAGCTCATTTTTCAGTTTTATCAGTACTCTAGGATGAATACCATCTGGTCCAGGAGATTTGCTACTCTTCAGTTTGCCGAACTGCCCCATTACGTCCTCCAGGTTTACCGTGAAGTCAGTAAGTTTCTCCGACTCATCCACTTGAAATACCATTTCCGACACCGGTATCCCACCCAAATCTTCCTTGGTGAAGACCGAAGCAAAGAATTCATTCAGTCTCTCCGCTACGTCTTTGTCTTCCTTGATTGCCCCTTTTACCCCTCGGTCATCCAGCGGCCCAACCGATCCTTTTGCCGGCTTCCTGCTTTTAATATACCGAAAAAAAATTTTACTATGTTTTTTTGCCTCTAATGCTATCTTTTTTTCGTAATCCCTCTTGGCCTTCTTTATCTGCGCCTTGCATTTGCTTTGACACTCCTTATGCTGCTTCTTGTTATTTTCTTGTTATTTTCCTTCTTCCATTTTCTGAAGGCGTTTCTTTTAGCCCTAATAGCTTCCTTCACCTCACTTTTCAACCAGGCCAGCTGTCTTTTGGAGTTCCGTCTTTCTTTTCTAATTCGCGGAATATGTATGGCCTGGGCCTCCAGGATGGTATTTTTGAACAGCGTCCACGCCTGTTGTACAGTTTTTACTCTCTCAGTTGCCCCCCTAAGTTTTTTTTTTACCGTTCTTCTCATTTTATCTTAGTCTCCTTTTTTAAAGTTAAACGCTAACATATTTCTCTTTCTGTGTACAGTTACTTCAAGGTCGATATCAAAACCGATCATATTATGGTCACTGTTATCAAGTGGCCCCAGTACCATAATGTCCCTCACCAGATCATGTGCTCCACTAAGGACCAAGTCTAGAATTTTTCCTTCTCTCGTCGGCTCCTGCACCAGTTGCTCCATAAAGCTGTCCTTGATTTCATCAAGGAATTGTATCTCTGTAGCGTGTCCCGATGTTACATTTACCCAGTCTATATTTGGATAATTGAAGTCACCCATTATTATCACATTGCCTATTTTGTTCGCGTCTCTGATTGCTCCGTTTTGGCCGCGTCAGATATGGTTCCCTCTTCTTCTGGAGTTGTCCTCCGAAGAACCGTGGAGATTGGAGTGTTTTCCGACCCTCATCACACAGGACGAAGGAGCGCTTCTGCATCCCAACCTCCAGTCTCTGGCTCTCACGGCCTGGATGTTGAGAGCGTAGACTTTGCCTCTTTGGGTCTGTCAGAGGGTGTCTCCCGTGTCTTGCTTGCTTCCAGAAAAGATTCCACTAAGAGGAATTACTTCTTTTTATGGAGGAGGTTTGCCGTCTGGTGTGACAGCAAGGCCTTAGATCCTCGCTCTTGTCCTACACAGACCCTGCTTGACTACCTTCTGCACTTGTCTGAGTCTGGTCTCAAGACCAACTCTGTAAGGGTTCACCTTAGCGCAATCAGTGCATACCATTACCGTGTGGAAGGTAAGCCGATCTCAGGACAGCCTTTGGTTGTTTGCTTCATGAGAGGTTTGCTTTTGTCAAAACCCCCCGTCAAACCTCCTGCAATGTCATGGTATCTCAACGTCGTTCTCACCCAGCTGATGAAACCTCCTTTTGAGCCACTGAACTCCTGCCATCTGGAGTACTTGACCTGGAAGGTCATTTTCTTGGTGGCAGTTACTTCAGCTCGTAGAGTCAGTGAGCTTCAGGCCCTGGTAGCCCAGGCCCCTTACACCAGATTTCATCATAATAGAGTAGTCCTCCGCACTCACCCTAAGTTCTTGCCGAAGGTAGTGTCGGAGTTCCATCTGAACCAGTCAATTGTCTTGCCAACATTCTTTCCCCATCCTCATTCATGCCCTGCTGAACGTCAGCTGCACACATTGGACTGCAAGAGAGCATTGGACTTCTATCTGGAGCGGACACAGCCCAACAGACAGTCCGCCCAATTGTTTGTTTCTTTTGATCCCAACAGGAGGGGAGTGGCTGTGGGGAAACGCACCATTTCTAATTGGCTAGCAGATTGCATTTCCTTCACTTACGCCCAGGCTGGGCTAGCTCTTGAGGGTCATGTCACGGCTCATAATTTTAGAGCCATGGCAGCGTCAGTGGCCCACTTGAAGTCAGCCACTATTGAAGAGATTTGCAAAGCTGCGACGTGGTCATCTGTCCACACATTCACATCTCATTACTGCCTGCAGCAGGATACCCGACGCGACAGTCGGTTCGGGCAGTCAGTGCTTCAGAATCTGTTCGGGGTTTAGAATCCAACTCCACCCCCCCTAGGCCCATGTTTATTCTGTTCCAGGCTACACTCTCAGTTAGTTGGATAAGTTGTTAGGTCAATCTCAGTTTTGTCCTCGCTGTTGCGAGGCCCAATTGACCATGTTTCTTGTTTTGAGTGAGCCTGGGGGCTAGGGATACCCCATCAGTGAGAACAAGCAGCCTGCTTGTCCTCGGAGAAAGCGAATGCTACATACCTGTAGAAGGTATTCTCCGAGGACAGCAGGCTGATTGTTCTCACAAACCCGTCCGCCTCCACTTTGGAGGTTGGGCCGCTGGACGAAAATGGTGTTAAAGGGGCGATCAGGGAGGACAAAGCCGTAGCGGAGAAATTAAATGAATTCTTTGCTTCGGTCTTCACCGAGGAGGATTTGGGGGGGACACCGGTGCCGGAAAGAATATTTGAAGCGGGGGAGTCGGAGAAACTAAACGAATTCTCTGTAACCTTGGAGGATGTAATGGGTCAGTTCAGCAAGCTGAAGAGTAGTAAATCACCGGGACCTGATGGTATTCATCCCAGAGTATTAATAGAACTAAAAAATGAACTTGCGGAGCTACTGTTAGAAATATGCAATCTGTCCCTAAAATCGAGTGTAGTACCGGAAGACTGGAGGGTAGCCAATGTTACTCCGATTTTTAAGAAGGGTTCCAGAGGAGATCCGGGAAATTATAGACCGGTGAGTCTGACGTCGGTGCCGGGCAAGATGGTGGAGGCTATTATTAAGAATAAAATTGCAGAGCATATACAAAAACATGGACTGATGAGACAAAGTCAGCACGGATTTAGTGAAGGGAAGTCTTGCCTCACCAATCTAATGCATTTTTTTGAGGGGGTAAGCAAACATGTGGACAATGGGGAGCCGGTTGATATTGTATATCTGGATTTTCAGAAGGCGTTTGACAAAGTGCCGCACGAAAGACTCCTGAAGAAATTGCAGAGTCATGGAATCGGAGGTAGGGTATTATTATGGATTAAGAACTGGTTGAAAGATAGGAAGCAGAGAGTAGGATTGCGTGGCCAGTATTCTCAGTGGAGGAGGGTAGTTAGTGGGGTCCCGCAGGGGTCTGTGCTGGGTCCGTTGCTTTTTAATGTATTTATAAATGACCTAGAGATGGGAATAACTAGTGAGGTAATTAAATTCGCCGATGACACAAAATTATTCAGGGTCGTCAAGTCGCAGGAGGAATGTGAACGATTACAGGAGGACCTTGCGAGACTGGGAGATTGGGCGTGCAAGTGGCAGATGAAGTTCAATGTTGACAAGTGCAAAGTGATGCATGTGGGTAAGAGGAACCCGAATTATAGCTACGTCTTGCAAGGTTCCGCGTTAGGAGTTACGGATCAAGAAAGGGATCTGGGTGTCGTCGTCGATGATACGCTGAAACCTTCTGCTCAGTGTGCTGCTGCGGCTAGGAAAGCGAATAGAATGTTGGGTGTTATTAGGAAGGGTATGGAGTCCAGGTGTGCGGATGTTATAATGCCGTTGTATCGCTCCATGGTGCGACCGCACCTGGAGTATTGTGTTCAGTACTGGTCTCCGTATCTCAAAAAAGATATAGTAGAATTGGAAAAGGTACAGCGAAGGGCGACGAAAATGATAGTGGGGATGGGACGACTTTCCTATGAAGAGAGGCTGAGAAGGCTAGGGCTTTTTAGCTTGGAGAAGAGACGGCTGAGGGGAGATATGATAGAAGTGTATAAAATAATGAGTGGAATGGATCGGGTGGATGTGAAGCGACTGTTCACGCTATCCAAAAATACTAGGACTAGAGGGCATGAGTTGAAGCTACAGTGTGGTAAATTTAAAACGAATCGGAGAAAATTTTTCTTCACGCAACGTGTAATTAGACTCTGGAATTCGTTGCCGGAGAACGTGGTACGGGCGGTTAGCTTGACGGAGTTTAAAAAGGGGTTAGATAGATTCCTAAAGGACAAGTCCATAGACCGCTATTAAATGGACTTGGAAAAATCCCGCATTTTTAGGTATAACTTGTCTGGAATGTTTTTACGTTTGGGGAGCGTGCCAGGTGCCCTTGACCTGGATTGGCCACTGTCGGTGACAGGATGCTGGGCTAGATGGACCTTTGGTCTTTCCCAGTATGGCACTACTTATGTACTTATGTACTTATGTCTTCCCTTGTCTTTGTTTTGCTACATACGGGACTGACGAACACGATCCTGTTCGGGCGGGAAGACGGCCGCGCATGCGCGGTGCGCATGGGCACGCGAGGACTAGCAAAGGCCTTTGCTAGTGAAGTTTCCGTTTGGAGGGGCTGCCGTGGACGTCACCCATCAGTGAGAACAATCAGCCTACTGTCCTCGGAGAATACCTTCTACAGGTATGTAGCATTCGCTTTATCAAATGCTGGGGTTGACGTGAGAGAAGGAAGCAATCTGGGTTGCATGACATTTCAACTGTGACAGAGAAACTTTGATACATATGTGTCATAAGTGTGACTGTATAGAAGGCCACCTGTTCCTTCCAAACTGCATGGTTGTATGGTAATGGGGGGGGGGGGGGTGAGGCTGAGTGGGCATTTCTGTTGAGGAACAGAAATGCCCATCCAGCCTCAACCCCCCTTACCATACAGCCCCACAGTACAGAGCTGTCTAAAAAATAGGTATATTGTCTAGCACTAGCGGTTTGCGAAGTACAAACTTGCAGATAAGCATAGGCAGCGCCTAGACTATTGTTTGCTCTCTGTTCAGCAGACAACCTTACCCACAACCAAACAACATTGGTGAGGGCCAGGAAGGAGCTACAAACAGCTGGGTCATCTTTTCACATTGTATCAGGAAGACATTTTAAAGAGGCACCAATGAAGGGAATGCAAACTTCCAAACCGAAACAGCAGCTGGGGACGTTTATCATTTTCACCCATAATCAAAAGTAGGGCGTCCAAAACACAGAGCAGCTGGAGACGTCCATAGTTCCTACTCATAAGCAAAATTAGGACGTCCAAATCGGCAGAGCAGCTGGGAACGTTTATGGATTTAGCTCATAATCGAAATTAGGATGTCCATCTTGGGGACATCCATCCCACTCTTACATGGACGTCCTTGGGACAGTATTTAAACGTCCTTCTCAGTATTTAAAATTTTTTGGATACCATTGTCAGAATGGCACCAAAACAGGCACCCACCCACAAGGGTAATTTCAGTGAACTTGAAATCGAACTGCTAGTGCAAGAAATAGAAAAAAGGAACACACATCTCTGCTCCCAGGGGCTAGAGGCTTTCTGCTTCAACAAAGGGGAGAGAATAGGAGGCAGTGAGGGACCGGGTCAATGCAGTCTTCTACTGTGGCAGGTATAAGACTGCAAGCGCAAGTGGCGCCGGCTGAAGCGCGATATGAAGCAGAAGGCTGGTGCCAACCCCCTAGCAGATGACACTGCTGCCTTGACCCCCCCTAGAGCACATTGTTAATGGGCTCTTGCCCCAGGAGGGGATCCACGGCATTGGGTCCCTTGACACATCAGCACAGCCTGAGGGCTTAGGTAGGTTTACCATTAGGAAGCTGTGGCATCTGTTGTGTTGCACTACACTCTGTTTTCCACAAGTGGGGGACAGTGTGGTGCTCCTAAGTAGGGGAAGGGGTGAGAACACCACATGTAATACAAATCACTATTCATTACAGACCATGACACGGGGAGTTGGCAGGTGGAGGGGGGAGGGTTTCCAGCTATGCGTGTGTAGGTTACTACTGTTTCACAGCTTTGGGGGCCTTCCCTTCTCCCTCCTCTTTTCCCATCACCAAACTGTGCATATCTGCTTTCCACATCTCCGTGCTGTAGCCACTATGTCCTCTGCCCTCCTTCCACAGTTCTATGTCTACCCACCTGCCTGTGTGGCTCTTTTGCACATCAGTGCCTGAAGTACACTGCGCTCCTTGTTTCCAGCTCTGTACCATGTACAATGACATCTGTGGGTTGCCTGCCAATCCCATTCCTCACCATCTGTTTGCTGAGTCTTCACGTGTGGGGCTATGTATATGAATGCTGCAAAACAAAAGTGAGTTATTTTAACCAACACACTTCCTCCTCTTTTGCTGTGCAGGTGATGATAGCCAGTCAAATGCAGAAGCTGGCTCTAGTGGCCACCAGCCCCAGCACACTGAAGAGCAGACAGAGCAGCAAACCAGTGGGCCTGGAGGTGTGACTGCACAAGAAACCACGCAGGAACACTCACATGGGGTGGAACCACAGGACACAGCAGAGGCTCTCCCTCCCCCACCCACAGCCTTTGCTGATGTTGGCACAGAGGAAGAAGATGCAGAAGGGGGGTCACATCCTGAGCATAGGCCATCTAGCCAGAGGAGGCAGCTGCTGCGCCTTGCAACCCAATTGCCGGGCCACAATGTGTAGCTCGAAGATTACCGGCGCCAGAAATTGGAGCTGCAAAGGGAAGTGGTACAGGCCCAACAGGAAGCGGTACAGCAGTTCCAACGGCTGGAGCAGAGCATCGATGGCCTACGGCATGACCTCCAAGCACACACTACAGCCCTGATGCAGCAACAAGTGCCATCTCCTTCCACCAGTGCACAGCAACCACCGGCAAAGAAGAGGAGGTTGAGATCCTCAGCCCCCCCCCCCCCCCTCAGCCACTGGTCCAGCAGCCACCACACCAGCTCCCCTTCTGGGTCCTGTGCCCAGGTTGCAGGGCAGAACACAGACCACAAGGTAGCTGGACTTCCAGCCGAGGCAGCAGTCTGTCTTGTTGAGAGGACAGTGGGACCTCATCAGGGGAGGACTCTCAACAGAGTTCCCCAGCAGCACCGACAGCTGGACTGCCACCAGCTGCTCAGGAACATGGTGGGAGGGGTAGGAGGGGATGGGGCCAGGGGAGGGGGCAGGGAAAGTAGACAAGAATGTATGTGATGGAAAATGCTGGGGGGTAGGGGAGTATGGATGATGGTGGTGGGAAGGGGTGGTGGTGGTGTGTAACTAGTATGTGCTAGCAATAAATGTTTACTTACTCTCACACAAAACTTGCCTCAGTGAGTCTTTGCCTGGCTTGGACCCCCAGCTGATGGGCACTCTACACTCTTCTGGGAGGGCCTGTCCTCTGCGCAGGGCCAAATTATGTAGCATGCAGCAGGCCATAAAGACCTTAGCCACCTTTTGTGGGCTGTACAGGAGCTCCTTTCCAGAACAATCAAGACTTCGGAACCTGTTTTTAAGTTGTCCAAAGATGCGCTCTATGATGCCACGTGTGGTCCGATGTCTGCTGCTGTAGTTCTCCGGCCCTGTTTGTGGGTGCACTATGGGGGTCATGAGCCAACTCCGCTGTGGGTAGCCTCTGTCACCTTTGGGGAGAAGCAGGATGAGAAAGATGAGTGTGTATTGTTTGCAGTGGGTACCTTGTGGAGGTGGGGTGGAAATAGTGGGTTGTGGAGTGAGCTGGAGGGGAGACAGTGCTGAGGGTTGCCCGGTGGAGGAGCTATAGTTTTGGCAGATCCATGCTGCACTTACCTAGGTGCCATCCACCAGTGATCTCCCCTCGGTCAAACCTGCGGAAGATTCCTGAGTGCTGCAATATGTATTCGTCATGGGTTGAACCTGGGTATCGGGCACACACGTCTAGAATCTCCCCCTGGGGGTCGCACACAACTTGCATATTGAGTGAGTGGAATGCTTTCCTGTTCCTAAAGGTGGCCTCTCATGCCCGGGGGGGGGGGGGGGGGGGGGGTCTGAGTGCGACATGTGTGTAGTCAGTGGCGCCTATGACCAAGGGGAAGCGAGCTACGGCGTCACCCATGTTGTTCTGCAGGGCCTGGGGGGTGGTGGGGAAGGTGATGTACTCTGAGCTGTGGGTAAGAAAGGCATCAAGGAACTGGGTGAGGCAGCTAGAAATGGAAGGCTGGGTGAAGCCCGTGTTCACAGCTAGCACAAACTGGAAACTCCCAGTGGCCAAAAAAGAGAAGCAGTGATCTTGAGGTGCACAAGGATGGGATTGTTCCTACGGGTCCTGGGCTGCAGGAGGGGTTGGAGCTGCTCACAAAGGTGCTGAATGGCAGCCCTATCAAAGCGGTACCTAGTGAGACACTGCAGGTCAGTAAGGTCTAGGAAACTGCTACGGGGACTGAAAACTCTGGGGTGTGAGTAGCTCCTGCAGTGCCTCTCCTCTTCCTCCAACATGTGAGCCACCTGTGCATTTAGTGCCTCCATTTCCCCACACTACTACTACTACTTATCACTTCTGTAGCGCTACAAGGCATACGCAGCGCTGTACACCATACATGAAAAGACAGTCCCTTCTGAAAGAGCTTACAATCTAAATAGGACAGGCAAACAGAACAACTAAGAGGTAAGGGAATTAAAGAGGTGGGGATAAAAGGGTACAGGGCAAGTGAGTAGTGGTTAGGAGTCAAAAGCAGCGTTAAAGAGGTGGGCTTTTAGCCTGGACTTGAAAACGGCCAAAGACTACAGGTGCAATGCAGTGACACCAGTGCTCACCTCTCCCTACCAACCCAACACACCACCAAGAAACCCAAGCTGACACTCTCCCACCACCGACAAACAATGCAGTCACACACAGCACAGCCAAACTTCAAGCACTCTCTCACCCACTACACACTGTCCTGCCACTCACTCTCCAAGCAGCAACCAACAGTCTTCACAAACAAACACACAGCAGCAGCAGCAGCACACAGGACAAAGACAAACACAGAAAACAAACAGGTAAGGGAATGAAATGTGAACTTTGGGCCAGTGAATGGAGAGGGATTGAGGGAGGGGATGGGGAAGATAGAGGAAGGAGTAGTAGTGTCTGGGGTTGGGGGCTAGAAGGGGTAGGGAAGCTGAAAAGGTAAAACACAAAAGTGGCAGGTGAGTGTGAAAATGTTCTGACTAGGTCACACAGGTAACAGGTACTCAGAACTCTCGGCTTTCTCTCCAAACAACGATTCCGCCACTGTCCAACTCCACAAAATCGCTAATGGGTCTAAAGACGACTTACCCCTTACCCTAAATGCTTTTATATCAGGTCTAACTAAAGACGTCCATGTTCCCACCAATTTGAAAGCATTTCGCTATCCGTTATTCGTTGGAGACGTCCATCTCTTAATGCCACCCAAAACATGCCTCTAGCAACGCCCCCTGTGGAGACGTCCATAAATGGACGTCCTTGTGCTCAGGACGTCTTTACGGCCCTGTTTTTATTATTGGATTTGGATGACTTTCTTTCACAAGGACATCCATGTGCCCTTTATGTCATGTTTTGGACGTCCTCCTCTTTCGAAAATGAGCCTGATAGTGTATCCAGACTGCCCATCCATGCCATCTACTATCCCTTCCTCTCTAGACATTCTATGTGCTTGTCCCAAGCTTTCTTGAATTCAGGTACAGTTTTTGTCTCCACCACCTCTACTGGTAGGTTGTTCCACACATTTACCACCATTTCCATGAATAAGTATTTCCTTAGGTTACTCCTGAGTCTGTCCTTCATCCTATGCCCCCACATTCAAGAGCTTCCTTTCTGTTGAAAGACTCACTTCCTGTGCACATATGCCACAGAGGTATTTAAATGTCTCTATATCATCTCCCTCTCCCATTTTTCTTCCATAGTATTCATGCTGAGGTCTTTTTCACCGTACACTTTATGGTGACAACCAGGGGCATAGCCAGACTTTGGCGGGAGGGGGGTCCAGAGCCCGAGATGAGGGGGCACATTTTAGCCCCCCCCCCATGCCACTGACCCTTCTGCCACTTTTGACCCCATCCCCCGGCACCGCCACCACTTTTGACCATCCCCCTGGTGCCGCCAACCCTCCCATTTTGACCCCCTTTCAACCCCCCTTCCCCCCGCCGCAGTCAGATACCTGTGCTGGCGGTTGTCCCCAATACCCGCCAACCAAAGTCCTCTTCAGCGTCCGTCTCCGGGCTGGCGCATTGCTGCAGCTGATCTGGAAGGATTCTGTTCTGAGTCATCCTGACGTCCTGGACATTCATACGCCGCACGTAGGAACGTGCAGGATGTCAGGACGACTCACTCAGAACAGAATCCTTCCAGATCAGCTGCAGTAATGCGCCAGCCCAGAGACCGGCGCTGGAGAGGACTTCGGCTGGTGGGGGTTGGGGACCCGCGCCAGCATAGATACCTGACGGCGGCGGGGGAGGGTTGGCAGTGGCAGGAAGGGGGGGTCGGCAGGAGGGGCAGGGCCAAATCTGAGGGGGGCCATGCCCCCGTGGCTCCACGTAGCTACACCCCTGGTGAAAACCACTGACTATTTTAGTAGCCGACTTACGGACCTACTGCATCCTGTTTATATGATTTTGGAGGTGCAGTCTCCAACACTTTACACAGTATTTTAAATGAGGTCACACCACAGACTTATACAGGGGTATTATCATCTCCTTTTATTCTGCTGGTCAGTCCTCTCCCTATGTGCTCCTTTACCCCCATGGCTTTTCTATCTAATCACATACAATCATCCCCAAGTCTTGATCCTCTTTCATTCACAGAAGTACTTCACCCCTAAACTATACCAGTCCCCTAGCGCAAATGCATGATCCCGCATTTTTAGAATTAAATCTTTGCTGCCAAATTCTGGACTATTCTTTAAGCTTCACTAGGTCCCTCCTCATGTTATCCACACTTTTCAAAGATTTTGCTATCACCTGCAAGGGTTTCCTGCTAATAAATAGAGCTTGTGAGAAAAGAGAGGTTTTTAGCTGTTTCTTGAACCTAGAGATATCAGTGACCAAACACAAATGCACTGGCAGATTGTTGCATAGCAAAAGGCTTGGAATAGAAAAGTGTCTTTTCTTGTATTGGTAAAATGAAATTTTGCCAGAGATGAGAGTAAGAACTATCATGTCCCATCCAAGCTCAGTGTCGGTGAGAGCCAGTAGATTTTTAATACCTGGGTTATATATAGTGTGGAAACACCATTCAGAACTCTGTAAGTAAGAGTCAAGATAAACTAGATTCTATATTAAATAGGGAGCCAGTGGATACTAATCGAAAATGGAGTAATATGCTCATATCTAGATAACCCAGTCATCAAACTGGCTGCTGCATTTTTAAAAATCTGAAGTGCCTTAGCATTCACTTACGAACTACCCAGGCAGAAAGTATTACAATAATCTAACTTTGACAGGACAAAACATTGAACAACTGTCCTGAAGTTGCTGGCATGGCACATAGATTTTTCATCTGATTCATGAAATCCACAATTAGCACCGGGCAGACAAATCACCAAGCGAGACTCATGTCCACCAGCCACCCAACTCTCTACAACCTATTGATTGAATTGCCAGCTACAATGGCATTCTTCCCCTTTCTTCCCAGGCATATATCTCTAGAGATTCATCCTTGGTGAGATAGGATATTGCATCATATGATCAGTTGGTCCTAGCTTTGGGATAGTTGCTTACCTCAACAAGGTGATCATGTTCTTCTAGGTGACCTTTCTCCTCCAAAGCAACACAGGGACTGCCAAATTGGAGATGATAGTATTCAACCATATCGCTGAAGGTCTCCTCTGTACCTCTCTGTCTGCCAGGAACTCTTTGCAAGTTGGTAGACACTTGTCCTAAATGACTTAGCTGCTATTGATGCAAAAGGGGCTTCCACGAAAGGGGTGTGAATGCTTATGGAGTTGAGACTTGGTTTCTTGTTCTTAATTTTGAGTATTTCTAGAAGTGTTTATCAATATTGGAAATTTACTATATAGATAGTGAAATGAACTATTGTAATACAATTTGAACTATTTTTAGACAGCAGAATTTGAAAAGTGTACAAAGGCATGAAGACTTGTGAAGCAAGGTATGCTGTATATTATAGAGAAAAGAAACTTGTAAAGAAAACTCTTCAACACTTTATTGTTATGTTCTGATAGAAGCATTTCAGTGGAGACTACTTTTTAGTTTGTTGCACTGAATAGCAGTTTAACTTGACAATGTAAAATTAAAGTAATTCCTTGTTTAACTTTTTTTTTTTTTTTTACATCTAGGAGAAATCTAAACTAGAAAGTGAACTGGTGAACTTAGAGTCACAGCTTCTAATGTTGAAAGAAGGATGTGCCGAAAGGACAGAGAAGATAGAAGATATTCAGAAGAAAATGAATGAGGTAGCCAATTAATATGCTTTAAAGCTTTTAAAAGTAGTAGGTAGAAACATGGTAAATGACAGTAGAATAAAGATCAACTGAACCATTTAGTCTGTCTGTCTTATTCTCTTCATACTGCTAAGTATACATCCTACTACTACTACTACTACTTGACATTTCTAAAGCGCTACTAGGGTTACGCAGCGCTGTACAATTTAACATGGAAGGACAGTCCCTGCTCAAGGAGCTTACAATCTAAAGCTTACAATCTAAAGACAATCTAAACAATCTAAAGACAAGTGTACAGTCAAAAGACAAGTGTAGAGTCCGTCTGATAGGGCATACTATATTTCACGAAAGGTTAGGTGCCGAAAGCAGCCTTGAAGAGGTGAGTTTTAAGCAGAGATTTGAAGATGGGTAGGGAGGGGGCTTGGCGTAGGGGTTGAGGAAGATTGTTCCAGGCATAGGGTGAGGCAAGGCAGAATGAGCAGAGCCTGGAGTTGGCAGTGGTGGAGAAGGGAACTGAAAGGAGGGATTTGTCCTGTGAGTGGAAGTTACGGGCGGGAACATAGGGGGAGATGAGGGTAGAGAGGTAGTGAGGAGCTGCAGACTGGGTGCATTTGTAGGTAAGGAGGAGAATCTTGAATTGTATGCGGTATCTGATCGGAAGCCAGTGAAGTGACTTGAGGAGAGGGGTGATATGAGTATATCGGTTCTGGCGGAATATAAGACGTGCGGCAGCGTTCTGAACGGATTGAAGGGGGGATAGATGGCTAAGTGGGAGGCCGGTGAGGAGTAAGTTGCAGTAGTCAAGGCGAGAGGTAATGAGAGTGTGGACGAGAGTTCGTGTGGTGTGCTCAGATAGGAAAGGGTGAATTTTGCTGATGTTGAAGAGGAAGAAGCGACAGGTCTTGGCAGTCTGTTGGATATGCGCAGAGAAGGAGAGGGAGGAATCGAAGATGACTCCGAGGTTGCGGGCAGATGGGACGAGGTGGATGAGGGTGTTATCAACTGAGATAGAGAGTGGAGGAAGAGGAGAGGTGGGTTTAGGTGGAAAGACGAGGAGCTCGGTTTTGGACATGTTCAGCTTCAGGTGGCGGTTGGACATCCAGGCAGCAATGTCGGATAAGCAGGCCGATACCTTGGCCTGGGTCTCCGCGGTGATGTCTGGTGTGGAGAGATATAGCTGGGTGTCATCAGTATAAAGATGATACTGAAAACCGTGAGATGAGATCAGTGAGCCTAGGGAGGAGGTGTAGATTGAGACGAGAAGGGGTCCAAGGACAGATCCCTGGGGAACTCCAACAGATAGTGGGATGGGAGTGGAGGAAGATCCATGAGAGTGTACTCTGAAGGTGCGGTGGGAGAGATAAGAGGAGAACCAGGAAAGGACGGAGCCTTGGAACCCAAAAGAGGACAGTGTGGCAAGAAGTAAATCATGATTGACAGTGTCAAACGCAGTGGATAGATCGAGGAGGATGAGGATGGAATAGTGGCCTCTGGATTTGGCGAGGAGCAGGTCGTTACAGACTTTAGAGAGTGCTGTTTGTGTCGAGTGTAGAGGTCGAAAACCAGATTGAAGTGGATCTAGGATGGCATGAGAGGAGAGAAAATCAAGGCAGCGACTGTGAACGGCGCGCTCAAGAATTTTGGAGAGGAAAGGGAGGAGAGAGATGGGGGCAGTAGTTGGAGGGGCAGGTAGGGTCAAGTGATGGTTTTTTTTAGGAGAGGTGTGACTACAGCGTGCTTGAAGGTGTCAGGGACAGTTGCAGTGGAGAGAGAAAGGTTAAGGATGCGACAGATGGAGGGGTTGACAGTATGGGGGATGGTGTTATGTTTCAACTTTTTTATTGTAATATCGTAATAACAGACCATTATGCAACACCAAAATGAGTATATATACATCACAGTCAACTAGATATATCATCAACAACATGTTTTGTAATAATTTCCCCCCCCCCATGTTCCCCTTTCTCCCCTCCCTCCCTTCCCCCATTCCTCCCTTCCAACAAGCTGATATATTTTTGTGATATTATTAACAAAGAAAAGGAGTATCATCATTTACATAATAAAGTATAATAGCATCAACCTCCAATGTCTTATGTGTTTTCATTTGTTATCCTCCAGTTTCGGTTATATATTATAACCAATATCACATCTTGATCATACGATCCCCCTCCCTCCCTGTTTACCTATAAATGAGTCTTCTGTTATCACAATTGACACCCAAAAAATATATATATAATATTACAGAGTGTTAAGAATTCGACTTCTCCCTCTGTGAGTCATCCCATCCAGATAACACCCCCAGATTTTTAGAAAGCGCTCTTTACGCTTGTATGTCCCTTTTGCCTCTCTCGCCTCCCAAGTTAGCAATTGGTGTACCTGGTTCCGCCAGTGCCAGAAGGTCGGAGGGTGTGCAGAGGTCCAGTGCTGCATTATGCATTTCTTGGCAATGAGACATGTTTTGCGGCATAGCACAATTTTATCTTTGTTTAGCCTGGGAAAGGTGTCATGTTTATCTAGCACTAGACATAGAGGGTTCAATGCTATATCACAATTGACAATTGTAGATAGAAATACGGCTATGTGTCTCCAGTATTTTTTTATTGCAGGGCACGCCCATATCGCATGATATAGCGTATTATCTGCCCTCTGACATTTCAGGCAGGTAGCGGTATGGATGCCCCCTGATTTGTATAATTGTGTCTGGGTAAAATAAGCCCTATGTAATATGCGAAACGCACATTCCCTAAGGTTAGCCCCTCCCACTATTTTGGGTATATCCTGTATTTGTTTAACAATATTCCAACCTGTCAATGCTCTGCCTATATCTATTTCCCATTTCTGACAGAGTTGACTAAACTCTCTCTCAGGCACCAGTCCCCACAATTTCAGATGTATACTGGAGATTGACGGCACCTCCTCAGCTATTTCTTCGAAAAATTTTCTAATTTTCTCACCTAAGTATTTCTTAATCTCATCTGTATTTAGTGTGCGCACATAGTGCAAGAGTTGGCTATGCGCAAAATGATCCCTCCATTGTGCATTAGTTTGCATTTGTGTTACTGCTTTGATATGCCCATCAACCCCCAATATATCCTGCATGGTTGCTATGCCATTTCTTTCCCATGTGGCAAAAGTTTGATTCTCTATCCCCGGCACAAACATCGGGTTGCCCCTAATAGTTAATAGCTCGGTATTAAAGGGGTCTCCCCCCAGAAGTTTCCCTATATATCTCCACGCTTCCCTGGTAGGCTGGAGCAAGACACTATGTTTAAATCTATGTGGGATTATCTTATTCTGGGTATGTAATAACGCTAGATAATTATATGGGGCAAAGTACACTGTCTCATACTCAAGTGGTGTATGATCTGATATATTCATTACCCAATCTCTAACCTGTCTTAGCAAGCAAGCCATATTGTAGTATTTAATATTTGGGATCCCCATTCCCCCTTGTCTCCATCCTCCTAGCAGGAATTTCATTTGAAGTTTGGCCCTTTTCCCAGCCCAACAGAATTTTCTCAGAATTTTATAAAAGTGTTTTATGTCAGTCTGCTTGAGTTTTAGTGGTAGGACCTGTAAAACTTACAGCCACCTCGGCATTATCACCATCCTTGTTAAACATATCCTCCCTGTCAAAGATACCGTAAGGTTTTGCCAAGAATTTAGCTGGTGCATGGTCTGCTCCTTGAGTTTGCTAACATTTAAATCATATAGATCTCTTGTTTTTACCGGTAATAAAATGCCTAAATATTTAAAATATTTAGTTGCCCGCTTTAAAGGGAAATCTATGGGCCACAGACTATGGGCATCTGTATTTATAGCTAAGGCCTCTGATTTGTCTAGGTTTAGCGTGAATCCCGAGTAGTCTCCAAACTCCCTAAAAATCTCTAATACATTACCCAGCGCTTCTCTTGGGTTCTTTAAAATAATTAGCAAATCATCTGCAAATGCAGCCATTTTGAACTGCTGATGTTGTATGTCCACTCCAGGCACTGCTGGGCATTCTTGAATATCCCTAATTAGAGGGTCTAAATATAATGCAAATAGTAAAGGCGATAACGGGCAGCCTTGTCTCGTTCCCCTGCCTATATGAATTACCTCAGATAAGTTTCCATTGACCATTACCTGCGCTAGAGGGTCTGCATATAAAGCTTTAATCGCCTATACAAACTCTCCTTTTATACCATAGCCCTCCATCACCTCATATAAGAAAGACCATTCCACTTTATCGAACGCCTTTTCAGCGTCGAAACTAATCATTAAAGCTTGTTCATTAGTGTGCTCTAGATATTCCAATGATGTCAAAATTCGTCTGAGGTTCTTAGCAACCGACCTACCCTGCACAAAGCCAACTTGAGCTTCATGGATTATCTTTGGTAGAACACGGCCTAGTCTATTTGCTAATATTTTTGCAAATAATTTTGCTTCATGGTTAATAAGCGATATAGGGCGATACGATTTTACTAGTTGCGCATCCCGATTGGGCTTTGGAAACACAATTATACGCGCTAGATTTAAGTGTTCAGGTAATGTACCATTTGTTATCCATTCTTTAAACACTTTAGTTAATGTAGGTACAATCGACTCTCCCATTAATTTATAAAATTCTGCTTTGTATCCATCGGGGCCTGGCGCTTTACCCATCTTGCTATGTCCTATAGCCCATGTGATCTCATCCTCACTAATCTCCACGTTCAATAGATTGCGATCATGTTCATTTATCTGTGGGATCGTAAGGTTTTGAAGATATTGCGTGCCTGATAGTCCTTCTTGTTCTGTTGAGCTATATAAGTGCTGATAATATGTTTTAAATTCCTGTCTAATTCCTTTATTAGAATGTATCAAATTGCCCTCTTGTGTTTTTATACTAGTGATATTTCTGGAAGCGTATCTAGGGGCAATAGCTCTTGCTAGAAGTTTCCCTCCCTTATTCCCAAATTTATACAATTGGAATCTATAATATGTTTGGGATTTCACTTCCCTATCATGTAGTAAGGAGTTAAAAGCCGCCTGTATTTCTAATATCTCTTGTCTAAGCCGAGGGCAAGGATTTAAGCCATAATGTCTATTCGCTTCTCTCAATTGTTTCTCCAGTCGCAGAATTTCCCTATCTCTTGCACGCTTGTATTGGGTAGTAAAACTGATAGTTTCTCCCCGCAAGACCACTTTTGCAGCTTCCCAAAAGCTAGTTGAAGTTGGTACTGTGTCCTCATTAAAATGTTTATATTCTGCCCATTTCGTTTGTAAATGTTCTCGAAATCTCACATTATTTACTAAATATGTTGGGAACGTCCACCCCCGAAATTTCTCTTCTTCCCCGCCCCCTATCCAATTCATATGTACCGTGGCATGATCCGAGATTACGCACGGTCCTATATCAGCGTCTCTAATTGTGGGAAATAATGTGCTTGATGTTAATAGGTAGTCAATCCTGGAAGAGGTACCATGAGCTCTTGACATATGTGTATATTCTCTGATCCCAGGATGCAACGTCCTCTATATATCTATGAGATCTAGTGTGGTGCATAATTCAGGTAGTCCTCTATTTTGTGTTCGGTGGATTGTTGCCGGAGGGTGCGATCGGTCTATTTGTGGGTCCCAGGTCATATTAAAATCTCCTCCCAATATTATTGGTATTGATTCTAAACGTGCTATTTTTGCCACTAGTTTTTTGTAGAATTTAAGATCTAGGACATTTGGGGCATATATACTGCCCAGTAAGAGTTTTTGTCTATTAATTGTAACAATAGCTAACACATATCGGCCCTCAGGATCCTGAATTATCTTATGAATGTGGTTTGTTATTCCTTTTCTAACTAGAATTGCTACTCCCCTTTTTCTCCCCACTGCTGCTGTTGACATACATTCCCCCACCCACCATTTATTCAATTTAGCATGTTCTTCTGCAGTTAGATGTGTCTCTTGTAAAAAGGCTATGTCAGCCCTAAGCCTTTGAAGGTGTCTTAAAATGTTTGATCTTTTTATGGGCGAAGGGATGCCCCCAACATTCCATGTAATAACCTTAATTAATGTATCTGCTTTGGCCTTCCATCTCCATATTTACATGATCTTGATGTCCGAGAGGAGCCAGCCCAGCCTCCAGCCCCCCCCCCCTGTTCAAATAATCGAGCTAATAATCTAACTTTCTTTTCAGGTATCACTTGTGTTGTCAGGTAATGTCTCCTATAATCTCTCTCCCTCCTCCCCTCCCCTATCCCTTCCCTTCCCCTGTGAATCCCCTCTCCCCCCCTTCTGTCCCCTTCTATTCCTATTGGAATTAGGTCACCTTTGACGCCTTTCCCTTTTTTCCCCCCTGTTCTCATTTGTATGCAATATATTCGTCCTACTGTTTTCCTCTATATATTAACTCGCTGATGAATCTTTTACGTGTTTTTGACCCCTCTATCAATTACTAACACTTTTTAAACTTTAACCAAACAGTGCAAATTAACATAAATATCAATGCAGTGTTTTATAGTTACTCAACAGTCTTCATCCTTGTATTATCTGCTATTAGGATAGTTCAGTAAGTCTATGATGATCGTCTTCATAATCTTATGTGGTTTCCACCGGCCAGATCAGTATTACATCATCTGTGTCCCGTTACTGCCATGAGACAACTTCATTTGTAATCCAGGGCTTCTATAGTTATAACATAATCCACTATTTCAATTATAATCCCACATTCATGTTGTGGGTCCTTCCTACTAAGCCCCAACATCCTCTTTATAACTCTCTTTAAAGTTGCTTCTTATGTTTTACCATTTCCACAATATTTATACCTATCTTGAATCCAAGATTCTGCGCTCAGTTTAATAGTAGCAACAGTACATCTTGACAAATTTGTTCATCATACCTTTCTTCATTTCTGTATTGACTGTTGTCAGATTGAATCAAGATATTTGTTGTGGTTAAGTTAGTGAGTTTAGATGGGTTTCATTGTTCCTCTTCAAAATTGCTCAGTCTGTATTTCAGTTCAATTTTACTGTGTCATTTTTTTTGTAAGCTCAGCTTCCCTTATAGTGTAGAGTCATCCATTGGGACCAAGTTCTTAGTTGAATTCTGTGTTTTATTCTTTCTGCTGATGTTTTCCACGGTTTACACCCATATCTGTTCTGCTATGTGGTTTAACACAGCTTTAGGGTGAAAGTACTATTAATTATTATTGTCTTTCTGTTGAAATGTCTTGAGCTTAGTGCCATCAATTGATGTATTGGTTGTTTATCTCTTCCAGTTTTATATATTCTTCGTGTGAGCTTAGTAGCGCTTTAGTGTTCTCCTTCCAGTTGATCTAGGAACTCTTTCGCCTCCTCTGCGGTGGTAAATATTTTATTTCCCGTTTGGTGGTTTACTCGCAGTTTCGCTGGATACATCAGTGCAAATCTAACTTTTCGCTGTATCAGCTCCGAGCACACTGGGGAAAATTTCTTTCGTTGCGCCGCTACCGCGGCAGAGTAATCCTGAAAGCATAATACTTTCCTATTACCGCTGTGTAGATCTTTTCCGCCTCTCATCGCCTGCAAAATGGCTACCTTGTGGGCAAAATTAAGTATACGACATACTGTATAACTACCCTGGGCCGCCCTTCTGCTCCCTGCTTAAGGCCCAGTCGATGCGCTCTTTCAATTCGCAGCGGGCCCAGCGCAGTCGGTAGCTGTATTTCTTTAGTAAGCCATGTCTCAAGGTATTTGGCCAGGTCTCGCTCTCCTAAATCTTCAGCTAGCCCCACGAGGCTAAGGTTGTTGCGCCTCGATCTATTTTCGAGGTCTTCGATTTTATCAGTGTAAGTAGCGATTAGCTTTTGTAAGCGACTTACTTCTGTTTCCACCTTGTCCACACGATCCTCCGTATCACTTGCCCGTTGTTGATATTGTCCCATGTCTAATTGTATTTGCGTTACGCTATTATGTAGTTGTTCCAGTTTGTTGTCTAGCGCTCCCAGCTTTTTCTCCAGTATGGCTTCCAATGCCTGAGTAACTTCCCCAACAATCTCGGCTGCCCACGCGGATCCCACCGCTGATGTCCCCGGGCTCGCCGGAGCCGCCATTTTGTCATCAGGCGGCCGGATTTTTTCTCTGTCTTTTCTGGTAATCTTCGATGTCATTCTCCTCCAAATTGGTGTTAAACTTTTCTCCTTTTAAACACTCTTCGTTTGCCTTCGTTTGTGGGGTATTGTATCCAATTTTTAGGGCGAATTTTTGATAAAGAATCTAAGGGAAGGCAGGAGCTGCGCAGTTAGCGTCTTCTCCCGCTCATCGTGTCACGTGACCCCCCCAGGGGGATGGTGTTAAGTAGGATGGTAGGGATGGGATCGGAGGAACAGGTGGTGCATTTCGAGGAGGAAAGAAGGCACAAAGTGCAAGATTTCTCCTTATGCGAGACACTTCTTTTTTTCTTTTTGCTATGTGCCTCTGAACACTACCATCTTGGGTAGAAGATCATACAAAGTCCCATTTTGTTTCCTCTAGCACCTTTCCCATGTCTAACTGCTATGCTCTGTAAATAGTCGAAATAGCCAGCTATATTAGCGTGGCTATTGAGCAGATATATGGTCTACATAGCCTGCCAGGCAAACCTGGTTATGTGATGCCTGCATTTTCACTAGGACTTAGTCTTCCAGACAGATCCTGCTTATAATTGCTTCTGCCATCTCACAGCCTCTGAGTCATATGTCTCTTTGTCAATCATCTAAAAATCTGGAGAAGTTCTTCAGTGGCTTAGCTACGGGGGGGGGGGGGGGGGCCACGGGGGCTTGGGCCCCCTCAAACTGGCTCCGGGGCCCCAAGTTTGGCTGGCGGACATGCATGCACAGTTTCATTAAAATGAGTGTGCACAGCACTGTAAGCTGGACAGCGCGCCAGGCAATGTAAGAGCAGCGCGGGGCAAACGCTTTAACCAAGGTACCTTCCAGCGGCGGCAGTAGGGGGGGAACGGGAGCGGCGTCAGGGGGTTGGCGGTGGCGGCAGAAGTGGTACCTTCCAGCGGCGGCAGGGAGGCAGAAGCGGCTGCGGGGGGAGCAGCGGTGGGAGGGTGGCAGCAAGGAGGTGGAACAAAATGCCCCCCCTCCTCCACCTTGGGCTCTGGCCCCCCTCCAGTCGAAGTCTGGCTACGGCTCCCTTATATGGTGTGAAGCCCCGCCCAGCGCATCCCAGGATGCGCAGGGCTGGGCGCCGCCATTTTCCAGGCAGCACCGATGGAAGAGGAGGGAGGCCAACTCCGTCCTCCAGCTTAAGGTAAGGGGGTGGGGAAGGGCTGCATGACCAGGTTGGGGGGGATTAACTCGTGACCCACTGGGCCACCAGGAACATCTGAGGGATGCTTGGGGGGATTAAGGGGGGCTGGAGACCCATCGGATCTCCAGCTCCCCCTGAACCTGTGTCGGGGAGGGGGGTCGGGGGGACCGGAGGTCTGCCGGACCTCCAGCCCCCGTTTTTCGCCTAGCTTGGGGTATGGCTAGTTGGGGTCTGGTGGTCCCATGGACCTCCAGCCCCTGTGCTTGACATGTCTGGGCTTTTGACAGCCCAAACCTGTCAAACAAGTGTGGGAGGATAGTGCCTGAGAGCATGCTCAGGCACAGTCCTCTCGCACTTCTACCCCATGATCAGAGAGAATTGCGTGCTTAAATTTGCATGCAATTATCTTTGATCAGAGATGCGGTAATGCCCCGTGCTGTTCCAGCGCTATTTTTAGAGCACTGTTTGCAACAGCGCAGGGCTTTTGATCATCTGCCTATGAGTGTTCTTTTTCTCTTAACACAAGCAGGAAGCAAGCAGCAGTATACGTTTAAAACTTGTTGACTAGGCTATGATTGGCCTGGAGTTTGAAATTACCCAGTATGCTGACTGTTGCTTTAGTCTTGGCCTGGAAGAGGAGACAGATCTTTTTGCTAAGGCTCTATGACCAATTATATGTCGTGACCTCCCCAGGTACTGTTCAGACAGTATGCAAATGTTTTAAGTACAGATTCTTAATTTGACCATTTCTATAATTATAAGTACATAAGTGTTGTCATACTGGGACAGACTGAAGGTCCATCAAGCCCAGCATCCAGTTTCCAACAGTGGCCAATCCAGGTCACAAGTACCTGGCAAGATCCCCAAACAGTACAATACATTTTATGCTGCGTATTCTAGAAACAAGCAGTGGATTTTCCCATAATAATGGTCTATGGACTTTTCCTTTAGGAAGCCATCCAAACTTTTTTTTAACCCCTGCTAAGCTAACTGCTTTTGATCACTGATATTCAAAAGTTGTGAAACAAAAGAGAGGTGCTGTTGTTGGGAGATTTCAATCTGCTGGATGTAGATTAGAAGGTTCCATCTGCGGAACCAGAAAGAAGTAGAGAGATCGTGGATGGTTTTCAAAGTGCTTTGCTCAGACAAATGGTGACGGAACCCACAAGGGAGGGAGCAACGCTAGATCTGGTACTCAGAAATGGGGATAGTGGGGGGTCACGTGATGGCTGGATCCTGAGCAGACGTGCCTTGGCTGCTCTCCTCGCCATAGCTAGAAAAACTGCTATATAACTGCTTCACACCCCGGTTCAGAAATCTGTGTGCCTACCTGAAATATCGAGGAACATCCCAGGTGTTGTTTGCCCAGCTGCAGAGGTGTTTTAAGGGGATATTCGGGGCATGCCAGCTCGGACCCCGCGAACACAGATAATCCGCGGAGCGCAACACGTTGCCAAAATGGCGTCCGGGACCACTTCTGCAGGGGAGAATCAGCAGCAGTCCCCACCAGTGATTGCATTACAAGAAGCTGCAATTAAGGAAATAATGAAACATATGGCGGCAGTGCTGGATGACAAACTGTCAGCCCTTCACGCTTTTATGGACGATATGAAAGAAAATCTAGTAGCGCAGGGCAATCGTATACAGCACGCAGAGGAACGAATATCCCGCCAGGAGGATGTGGTGAGTGGAGTGAACACCCAGATGGCCGCGCTTGAGAAACGTTGTAAAATCTTAGAAGAGAAAGTAGAAGATCAAGAAAACCGGAGTAGAAGAAATAACATCAGGCTGGTAGGGGTCCCAGAAAGTGTAAAGGAAAAGGAGCTGTGGGACCTAGTAGAGATGTGGCTACCCAGAGAGTTGGGACTGGGGGTTGATGGCCAGAGGCTCCGGGCTGAGCGGGTGCATCGCGTGGGTGTCTTCAAGGAGCAGAACAGCAAGCCACGACCAGTAATTGCCCGCATCTTTAACTACGCTGAGAAGGCTCAGCTAATGGCCAAGTATCGGCAGCGAAGGAATGTGGTCCACAACGGCACAAGTATCCTGATATTTCAGGATTTTTCACCGAGAGTGTCGGAGATGAGGAAACGACTCTCACCGTATTGCTCCCAGCTGTTCAACAAAGGAGTAAAGTTTTCGCTGCAATACCCAGCACGGGTACAAGTGCAGCACGAGGGCAAGGCTTTGTTTATGGAAAGCCCTGAAGAGCTGCAAAGTTTCCTGGCTAAGTGGTAATATGAGGAGGACTTGTGCTGCAGTTGGAGCAGAGAGCCTGGTTGGGGGTTGGGTGCTAACTTGAAACAGGCGCCAGCCTTATTAGACGGACTAAGGAACTGCATGCTACCCCTGCACTCAATTGAGACACTGTTGGAGGTCGTGATGAGGGATTTGTGTTTTTTGTTGTTTTTGTTTCTCTCCCTTCTTTCTTTGTCTTCAGACGAAAAGGGCGTTCCTTGAACCGGACAGTATGAAAGCACTTAAACAGCCGGTATGCAGCAAGAAGGAGGCAAACTGCTTGGCGGGAGTGTGTGATAGACTGGATGTGACAGGAGAACTGGTGAGAAAGTAGGCGGATCGCACAACATCAGCCAGACGGAGGGTAATATTATTAACTGTTGCCTGGTAGCTTGAAAATGCCGATGGAAGCCAGCCGAGTTACTCAGCAGAGCTGCCTGCATCACAATGATTTGTTTATATTGTTGTTAATTGCAATTTTCTGTGCTCTCGGGTGGGCGGGTAAAATGTAAGAGATATATACAGGGGCAGTGTGTTTATAGTGTGCTGAACTATAACATGTCATTGAAAGGGAAGGAGCAACTGCTGAGGAATACTGTGAAGGTTCAGTGTTCGATGTTTTTTCTCATGAGCTTGTGGGGTTGCAAATTCACTCACATGGATGGGGGTGGGGGCTGGATAGGTGTACAATGCTGGTGTAATGTGACAGAGATGGAGATTAGCTTGATGTTCAGTGCAGTAGGGGCTCCGATACATAAGTTTCGAGGGAGGGCTTTTGGGTGGGGATACGGGGATTTTTTTTTTTTTTTCTTTTCTTCATATGGCAATTGTAAGAGAGAAGTGGATACTTGAGAGGGAGAACCGGGTAGGGAGCAAAATAGCGAGGAGAGTAGCTCTCCAGGGGAGGGAATTGCAATGCTGGAAATTCTAGGGAGGGGGGAAGGACAAGGGTATAGAGGGTTTGGAGGGAGAGAGTGTGTGATGTGGGAGGCTGTTTGGGAGCTGTTGAAAGAGTATACTTGGTGTAGGATGGATGATGAGGTAGGAGGGGGGAGGGTTGGCAGAGGGAAGGTGGGGGGGAGGTTTCAGGTGGGGAGGGGAGTGGGGGATGGGGATTGCACTCCTGGAGTCCGATACAAGCCATTGGGAAGTGATGAACAGCTGGTCACTCCATTAGGCTGGGATAGGAACAAGGTGGTGAGCTGGGACACTACCTTGGGACAGAGATGGGTCTGCTGGATGTCGGAGTCTACTTGGTTTTATGAGTAATTTAAGATTTGGATCATGGAATGTTGATGGGATACATTCGCCCATAAAACGTACTAAGATCCTGTCCCATTGTTCCAAGCTAAAAATAGATGTATTATTTCTGCAGGAAACTCACCTTTCCCAAGTGGAACACCAAAAACTAAAAAAAGGATGGGTGGGTGATCTGGTCTCTGCGTCCTTTAACAACAGGCAGAGAGGCGTTGCTATCCTGTTCCATAAAAAGCACCATGTATGCATGCATAAATTGATACAGGATTCGGGGGGTAGATTTATCATCTGGATGGGGGAAGTTGCGGGCCAGAGGGTTGCTCTTTGTTCTGTATAAGCACCAAATGTATACTCTCATTCTTTTTTCTCAAGTCTTATTGCGCAGTTGGTGACAGTAAGCGGGTATCAGCTGGTGCTAGGAGGGGATTTCAACATTACTGCGGATCCCTTGATAGATTGTAAGCCACCTAAAGCTAGACCCCCGGCATGGAAGGATAAAGGGGTAAATTTGTTGATGAGTGAGTTAAGCCTGATAGATATTTGGAGACTGATGCACCCAGATTCGTATGATTACACCTATTTTTCCCAGGCGCACGATGTACATGCCAGGTTGGATTATTTGCTCTTGGGTGCCTCTCTCTTTTCGCGGGTAGTGGCTGCGGATATTGTAGATGGGGCAATCTCAGACCATTGTTTGGTTTGGGTAGATATACGTGGGCAACAGCAAAGAGAGAAGCCAGTGTGGCGTATGAACCCCACACTGTATATGGACTCCGAGTTCCGAGCTTTCTTGCTTGAAAGGTGGGAGAATTATTTGAAGGAAAATGACCCAGATACAGTGGATCCTATTATCTATTGGGAGGCAGGGAAGGCAGTGATGAGGGGGCATATTTTGGGATATGTGGCCAAGACTCGTAGGGAAAGGGAGAGCCAACTTGTTGCTTTAGCGACCCAATTGCAGCAACTGAGGGGGAAACATATTTTCACCAAAGATGAGAGGGTGAAAAGAGAATATTATGCTTTACGTAAGCAGATTAATGATCTTCTGACCGAGAGGGCAGCACAGGACATTCAAATGTATAAGTATAACTTGTACCGATGGGGGAATAAAGCAGGGAAGCTGCTGGCCGCTCTTGTTAAGGGGAGAACGGCGAGAAAAACCATCACTAGCATTCGGCAGTCAGGGGGTAAAGTGGTAACAACTGACACAGAGATACAACAAGAGTTTGTGAAATTTTATCAGGCCCTCTATGATAAGGGGGAGATAGACAGTGAGCAGAGAGAGTCTTTCTTTCAGGGGTTGGCTCTGCCACAGCTATCACAGACACAAAGGGAAGCTCTGAATGCCCCGGTGACAGTAATGGAGATAGGACAGGCAATTAAGCGTATGAAACTGGCAAAGGCGCCGGGGCCTGATGGGCTTGGGCCAGAGTTTTACAAGATTCTGGGTATGAGGATCGGTCCTCCCTTTCAAGAGCTGTGCCATCATTTGTGCGATGTGGGAGAGGCAGGGAGGAATTTAACACATGCTCATATTGTGGTGCTCCCTAAACCCGGGAGGGATGAGGAGCTGTTAGGATCGTATAGGCCAATATCGCTTCTCAATCAGGACATAAAGCTCTTCGCGAATATTCAGGCTCACAGACTGGGAAAGGTCTTGCCCGCGCTGATACATGAAGACCAGGCGGGGTTTGTGCCTGGAAGATATGCGTCATCTAATGTCCTACGGGCTCTGACAGTTTTACAGAAAATGGGGGGCGTGCCAGGAGATGCTATCATCACTAGTCTGGATGCAGAGAAGGCATTCGATAAGATTTTGTGGGACTATTTGTTCTGGGTGCTACCTCAGTTTGGGATTATGGGCTCATTTCTGGGAGGTATAAGAGCTTTGTATAGCAACCCCACAGCTCAAATAATGATTAATGGGGCGCTGTCCCCAATTTTTGGGCTGGAGCGTGGTACCAGACAGGGATGCCCGCTTTCGCCCATGCTTTTTGTGTTATCGCTTGAGCCCTTTGCCGCAAAGATCAGGCAGTCCAGCCAAGTGCAAGGCATCATGGTGGGGTCCCAGGAATTTAAAATAAACCTATTTGCTGATGATATGCTCATATATTTGGATCAGGCAACCAGGTCGCTCCCCAATCTGATAACGCTGCTAACACAATTTGGGTCCTTCTCTGGACTGCGAATAAATTTGGACAAATCAGAGGCGCTAGCGGTATCTTCCCCGTGTGGATGCCAGCGGATGCCAACGTTCCCTCTGGCTTGGTCCTCGGGCACCTTAAAGTACTTAGGTGTGTATCTCCATAAAGACCTGAAAGAAATATATCGTAGAAATATACAGGATAAACTCAATAGTATTAAGGCACTGTGCCACCGATGGCGAGAGTTACCGCTCTCATTGTTCGGGAGGGTGGCCCTAGTTAAGATGGTGCTGTTGCCGAAGATCCTATATCCCCTACAGATGCTACCTCTCTGGATTACGAAGAGGGATGAACTTTGTTATAAAGGGTATATTGGGTCATTTTTGTGGACGGGGCGAAGGGCCAGAATTGGATATATAAAGCTCACGCAGTCAAGAGAGAGGGGGGGTTTAAACTTGCCGGATCTTCGGTTATATAATGTGGCATCCTTGCTCAGATGGATACATGAAATGTATACGGGAGCGGCGAGGTTTGCGCCAAAATCTGTGTGGGAGGCAGGATCTTTGCCATCTGCAGCTTTTAATCTTTTACAGAGTGGGACGGGGGGGAGAGAGAGTTTGTATCCTTTGCTTCGGCCGCTGAGAAGGGCTTGGGAATGGTGGAGAAGAAGTATAGGGGGTGCAAGGGGCTCATCTCCTTTCCTAGCGGCCGTAGACAACCCTCAGTTTCCTGCGGGGCAGGGTGCGACTCGTTTCAAAGCCTGGGCGAGGAGGGGCTATCGTTACGTCGGGCAATTTACGGGGCTTGGAGGAGGACATCTACCCACTTTTGAACAGGTGCAGGAGGCTTGGAATCTGGGGAGTGCAGACTTTATGCCATTTTTGCAGTGGAGGCACTATTGTGCTACATTAGCTTCTGGGGGCGGGGGGGGGGACCGGTTTTCACTCAGTTGGATAAGATTTTTTGTCAAGTACCCAAATAGGCGAATAAGCTAGCGGTCTGGTATGCTATAGGGAGGGAGCAAAGGCAAGGGTCTTCACTCGATAACCTGGCCAAGTGGTGGGGGGAGCAATTGGGAGAAGAGATCACAGGGAAAATGCTCTCAGCATATTTTACGGGCGCGTTCAAGGCAACAACCAGTGCCAATCTGCAGGAGATGCAATTTAAGCTGCTGCATGCTGCTTTTATAACAAGGGCTAAGGGGAAGAAAATGGGGCTCTGGGAGGATAGCAACTGTGTTAGATGCAAGCAGAAGGAGGGCACTCTTGTGCATACTTTCTTGGAATGTTTGGCTTTGCGAGACTATTGGACGAAAGTGATGGGTGCTGTGGAGAAGATGATGGATGCTAATCTTGAATGGTCATACAGGGTGTTGCTTCTGGGAGATGAAAAGGATTTGGGGACACAGGGGTTGTCACCGTCCCAGGTGCGGTTTGTCTGTGTGGCGTTGATGGTAGCAAGGAAAGTCATATTAGGGAATTGGATAGCAGAAGAACCACCAACAGTGCGCCAATGGTTGGTAAAGATGAAGCAGATGGCTGGTTGGGAAAAAGAAAGGGAAAAAACCTTTGGGCAAAGGGCTGGACAGGGGTATAGTTCCCTGTGGAAGCTTTTTGACGCACTACATAAAGAATCTCCATAGACTCCAGGAGTGGGGGGAAGGGATGGGGGGGAGGGGGGGAAGGGATGTTGGGAGGGATAAAACAAAAAAAGGAAGGTACAAAAGAGTGCACCCAGGAAGATGTTGACGGAGGTGTTCGTACAGAATGATGCAATATATTGGGATGTCATCCAAAGAGCGTGTACAGATGTTGTTTACTTGTTTGTTATATGTATCAAGATATATTCTTATCTTGGCTGTACCCCGTGGCTTATTTACAAGTTGGATTATTGTTGTTGTTTTTTAAGATGCACTGTGCAGCTTCTGTACTTCAATAAAAATATGTTAAAAAAAAAAAAAGAAATGGGGATAGTGTGTCAAATGTCTGAGTGGGTGCCCACCTGGGCAGCAGTGACCATCAAACGGTTTGGTTTGATATGACGGCTGTAGAGGAGGGTGGCCACTCAAAACTGAAAGTCCTGGATTTCAAGCGTGCTGACTTAAGTAAAATGGGGGAATACCTGAGGAAGGAGCTGTTGGGCTGGGAGGACGTACGAGAAGTGGATGGGCAGTGGTCCAGGCTGAAAGAAACTATAAATAGGGCTACAAACCTCTATGTAAGGAGAGTAAATAAAAGCAAGAAAAAAAGGAAATCGATATGGTTCTCCAAGCAAGTGGCTGAGAAAATAAAGGCTAAAGAGTTGGCGTTCCAGAAATACAGAAAAACTCAAAAAGAGGAACACGGAGAGGAATACCGGATGAAACTGAAGGAAGCCAAGAGAGAGAGACGTCTGGCGAAAGTGCGTGCGGAAGAACAAATGGCTAGAAAGGTAAGGAGGGGTGACAAAAATTTCTTCAGGTATATTAGTGAAAGGAAAATTACTAAAAAGGGAATTGTGAGACTGAAAGATGCTGCGAACCGCTATGTAGAAAATGATGAAGAAAAGGCAAGTTTGCTAAATAGATACTTTTGTTCTGTTTTCACAGAAGAAAATCCGGGAGAAGGACCAAGATGGACTGACAAAAGTACATGTGAGAGTGGAGTGGATTTAGCAACGTTCACGGAAGAGAGTGTGTATGAACAGCTAGGAAACCTAAAGGTGGACAAAGCCATGGGACCGGACGGGATCCATCCCAGGATATTGAGGGAGCTCAGAGAGGTTCTGGCGGGTCCTCTTAAAGATTTGTTTAATAAGTCCTTGGAGACGGGAGAGGTTCCATGTGATTGGAGAACGGCGGAGGTGGTCCCTCTTCACAAAAGTGGTGATAGGGAAGAAGCTGGAAACTACAGGCCGGGAAGCCTCACTTCGGTTATTAGAAAAGTAATGGAAGCAATGCTAAAGGACAGGATAGTGAATTTCTTGGAAGCCAATAAGTTGCAAGATCTGAAACAACATGGTTTTACCAAAGGGAAATCGTGTCAAACGAATCTCATTGAATTCTTTGACTGGGTGACTGGAGAATTGAATCAAGGACGTGCTATGGACGTAATCTACTTAGATTTCAGCAAAGCTTTTGACACGGTTCCCCACAGGAGGCTCTTGAATAAACTGGACAGGCTGAAGATAGGACCTAAAGTGGTGAACTGGATTAGGAACTATTCTGTTCAATATATTTGTGAGTGACATTGCCAAAGCGTTAGAAGGTAAAGTTTGCCTTTTTGTGGATGATACTAAGATTTGCAACAGAGTGGACACCGGGGAGGGAGTGGAAAACATGAAAAAGGATCTGCGGAAACTAGAAGAATGGTCTAAGGTTTGGCAATTAAAATTCAATGCGAAGAAATGCAAAGTGATGCACTTAGGGAGTAGAAATCCATGGGAGAAGTATGTGTTAGACGGGGAGAGTCTGATAGTTACGGATGGGGAGAGGGATCTTGGGGTGATAGTATCTGAGGATCTGAAGGCGACGAAACAGAGTGACAAGGCGGTGGCCGTAGCCAGAAGGTTGCTAGGCTGTATAGCGAGAGGTGTGACCAGCAGAAGAAAAGAGGTGTTGATGCCCCTGTATAAGTCGTTGGTGAGGCCCCACCTGGAGTATTGTGTTCAGTTCTGGAGGCCGTACCTTGCTAAGGATGTAAAAAAATTGAAGCGGTGCAAAGAAAAGCTACGAAAATGGTATGGGATTTGCGTTACAAGACGTATGAGGAGAGACTTGCGGACCTGAACATGTATACCCTGGAGGAAAGGAGAAACGGGTGATATGATACAGACGTTCAAATATTTGAAAAGTGTTAATCAGCAAACGACCCTTTTCCGGAGATGGGAGGGCGGTAGAACTAGAGGACATGATATGAGAGTGAAGGGGGGCAGACTCAAGAAAAATGTCAGGAAGTATTTTTTCACAGAGAGAGTGGTAGATACTTGGAATGCCCTCCCACGGGAGGTGGTGGAGATGAAAACGGTAGTGGAATTCAAGCATGCGTGGGATAAACATAAAGGAATCCTATTCAGAAGGAAGGGATCCTCAGAAGCTTAGCCGAGATTGGGTGGCAGAGCCGGTGGTGGGAGGTGGGGATGGTGCTGGGCAAGACTTCTACGGTCTGTGTCCTGAAAATGGCAGATACAAATCAAGGTAAGGTATACACAAGAAGTAGCACATATGAGTTTATCTTGTTGGGCAGACTAGATGGACCGTGCAGGTCTTTTTCTGCCGTCATTTACTATGTTACTATGTTACTACATTCTCTGGTAGCGATTTCCAGAGTTTAATTACTTAGTGAAGAAATATTTTCACTGATTTGTTTTAAATTCAGTACTTTGTAGCTTCATAGCGTGCCCCTTAGTCTAGTATTTTTGGAAAGCGTAAACAAGCGATTCATGTCCAACCGTTCCACTCCACTCATTATTTTATAGACCTCTATCATATTTCCCTCAGCTGTCTTTTCTCCAAGTTGAAGAGACCTAGCCGTGTTAGCCTTTCCTCATAGGGAAGTTGTCCCATCCCTTTATCATTTTCATCACCCTTCTCTGTACCTTTTCTAATTCCACTTTCCTTGTCGTCTATACCAGACCAGTCTAGACCAATGGCTTATGTCCATCCATCAGCGGAAGGAGGCAGAGAAAATAGTTCCAAGTAATTCACCCCCTTAAGGGGGCTGACCGTGTGCAGCCAGTATTTTCTCTGTCTCCTAGCGGATGGTGGATGGATCGTGCAGCAAATCTTAGTGACTGGTTATTAGCTCCTGTCCCAACTTGTTCTGAAGAACAGTGGAGCTAGGGGTGTGCTGGTAGCCTGGATGTGGGTAATTTGTGATGACACTCAGTGGCCTGGGTCCTTCATCTGCCAGCTGGAGGAGATCCAGTACTCGTGTCTCCCTCTTATCCCCTACCTCGCCTTTCGGCCTTGTTGAGCAGCGATAGTTGCTGGAGACATGGAACACATTTAACTGCCTGTGGGGCTCTTTTCCTTCAATTTCAACAGGTTTGGCTTGGTTTCTTCTGCCTGTAAGGTAAGCTATCCTCAGAGGATGTGTATTTGTTTTCTCTTGAGGCACAGAATTTATGGACTCTGGTTTAAAAAAAACCTCACCTGATTTCTTTTTCTTCATTTTCCTTTCCCTTTCCTAACTCTGTGATTTTCAGCATTTTCTAATTCTTCATGACTGCGGTTTCTCCTTCCGTGAATTCTTTTTTTCTTTTTTGGCAGACTCTTTGAGTAAGAGATTCTGCCTGCTGATTCCTTCTATCGCTTTCAGACATACTTCCAGCTTCGGCTGGTAGTGGAGGCAGTTAGGTTGGTGGTGTTTACTGCCATCTTTGCATCTGTGGGCTTGCTTCAGTCTCTCCGTTGATTAGTGTCCTTTACACTCCATGATCAAGGGATCTTGTGTCTTTTCCTCGGATGTAGACCAGGATTCCATGTTTTCATGAACTATGAAGTTCTGTTTTGGAGATGTCTGCTGGGTTCCAACCCTATGCTTAGCACATGGACTCTTCTCTGGAGGTGCGTCGTTACCCTCTCTGTCTCTGATACTCCTATTCTGGTGTTGCGGTAGGTCTGTGGTGTACCTCAGCTGGAGGCATAAATCTTTTCCCTTCTAAACAGGTTGCAGGCTGACTGGGTTGCTCGCAGTCTGATTTGCAGGCCCGGCATCTTTTGTTCCTGTAGCTGAGCAGAAATAGTCTGTAGTCTGCGGGCTCGGACAGTATTTTTCAGTTTTCAGTTTCCAGCAAGTTAGCAGGATATGACTCCTCTGCATAGTCGGTGTGCTTTTGCTGGGTTATCCAGTGCTGTTGCTTTCTCGTTGATTGCTTCGCTTCTTTGTGGTGGTCTCATGCTAATGATCTACAGTGGCAGCAGTGTACACAGTTTTTTTCCAGGAACTGTCGGTATTTACTGCGCTTAAACCTGGCAGTCGTGCTGCTATGGCTGCTTAGTTTCACATTTGCTGGTATTTTTGTTCCTTTGTTCTTCCACCCTAATGGAGTGACTGCTTTGGTACATCCCATTGGTCTGGACTGGTCTGGTATAGATGACAAGGAAGGAAAAATTATGCTCTTACCTTATAATTTTCTTTCCTTTAATCACATCAGATGTACAGATGCCCTCCCTAGGGGGTCTTCTTCTCTCTTTGGATTCATTAGGATTAATTTCTGCCATGGGTTTGACTAGGTGCTCTCCAGTACACAGAGATCAGAACATTCCATCAGGTAAACATTACTCATCTTTCTCCTTGCCACCATGCTGTGCCAGTTATGTGAGCCTCGAGGGCATTTTCAGCATCAAGCCCTCTGCATCACTTGGGGAATCTGACTAGTGAGCACATCGCATCACTGCAGATTATCTCAGTGACGTTTTCTTTGCCTTTGGCGCAGGAATTCTGGGAAGCCCAGTCTTCTGTGCTTGGGTGGCTTCCATATTTACCTTTCTTGTGTTTCTCTTGTAGAAGTTATGAGCACCATTGCTTGGCTATTCAAAATACTGAATATTGCAGGCCGGTCAGATTTGTATCTCTTTCTAAAAGCCGTTTTTTCCAGCGGACAAAGTCCTTTCGAGGGGGTCGTCGAGGAGATCAGGACTCCTCCGGAGGTGCCGGAAATGGTAATAAGTCCTCCTTATGAAGGTGTGCGGGTCCAGCCTCTGGTGAAGGTCGGGGCGCGACTTCGTCTGTTTTATCAGGGGTGGACCCAAATTACTTCAGATCAGTGGGTGCTGGAGGTCGTTTGCGATAGTTATGCGCTCGAGTTCAAGCACCCGCTACCGGATCTGTTTCTTCCCTCTCCTTGTCACTCTCGAGTCAAGTTAAAGGCTATTCAAGAGACTCGGGGTCGCTTAATCCAGTTGGCAGCTGTGGTACCCGTTCCTCAGCACGAGCAGGGAATGGGTTGTTATTCCATTTACTTTGTGGTGCCGAAGAAGGAGGACCAGTTTTGACCCATTTTAGATCTCAGGAGGGTCAATGGGGCGCTCAAGGTGCCATCCTTCCGCATGGAGACTCTGCGCTCGGTCATAGTGGCTGTTGGTCAGGGAGAATGTCTCACGTCACTGGATCTCACGGAAGCGTATCTGCACGTGCCGATTCGAGAGGCCCATCAGCGTTTCCTTCGTTTTGCTGTTTTAGGGAGGCACTTTCAGTTCTGTGCTCTGCCTTTTGGTCTGGCAACGGCTCCACGCACCTTCTCCAAGATAATGGTGGTGGTAGCAGCGGCTTTGCGGAGGCAGGGAATTCTGGTGCATCCATATCTGGACGACTGGTTGATCCGGGCGAAGTCTCGGGCTCACAGTGTTGCGGCGACGGCTCAGGTGGTCGCGTTTCTGGAGTCGCTCAGATGGGTAGTGAATGTAGTCAAAAGTCAGTTGATCCCATCGCAGAGTCTCGGATCGCCTCTCTTCAGCAGCAGGTCTGGCTGTTAACGTCCGTTAAGAGTCCGACGGTTCGAATGTACCTTCAGGTTCTGGGCCTCATGGCAGCGACAATAGAGGTAGTACCATGGGCCAGGGCGCATATGCGTCAGCTTCAGTCGGCTCTGTTGTCCTGGTGGTCTCCCCAGGTACACAATTTGGAATTGCGGTTGCCATTGAGGGGGGCTCCTCGGCGCAGTCTCCAGTGGTGGCTGTGCTCGGCCCATCTGAAAAAGGGCATGCCGTTGGAACCTCCTCAGGGAGTGATTCTGGTAACGGATGCCAGTCTGCTGGGCTGGGTGTCTCAGTGTCTCGGTCGGTCCGCGCAGGGGCGGTGGTCGACGGAGGAAGCTCAGTGGTTTATCAACCAGTTGGAGACAAGGGCGATTCGGCTAGCTCTGTTGGCGTTTCGCTCAAGTGTGGTCGGAAAGGCGGTAAGAGTCATGTCCGACAACACGACAGCGGTAGCGTATGTCAACCGGCAGGGCGGTAGAAAGAGTCCGCGGTTGGCAATCGAGACAGCTCTGCTCATGAGTTGGGTGGAAAGGCATCTAGTGCAGATTTCGGCAGTGCACATGGCCGAGGTGGACAACGTGAATGCGGATTTTCTAAGCAAACACATGTTGGACCCCGGAGAATGGTCTCTGCACCGGTCGGTGTTCAATCAGATAGTTCTAAAGTAGGGAATGCCAGTAGTGGATCTCATGGCGTTGGCACAGAATGCTCAGGTTCCTCGATATTTCAGTCGGCGTCGGGATCCGCGAGCAGAAGGGATCGATGCGTTGGTCCTTCCATGGCCTCAGCGGGTGTTGCTGTACATATTTCCACTGTGGCCCTTGATAGGTCGAGTCCTATAGAGGGTAGAATGTCATGCAGGTCTGGTGTTGTTGGTGGCTCCGGATTGGCCGTGTCAGCCGTAGTTCGGGGATCTGATGCGCCTGTTAGAAGGCGAGCCTCTGGCTGGGGGGCTCGGTGCTGTTGTGTCAGGGTCCAATTGTCATGCCGGATCCAGCTCGGTTCTCTCTTACGGTGTGACCCTTGAGAGGGAACAGTTGAGAAGGAAAGGGTTTTCTCCTCAGGTGATTCAGACAATGCTGCAGTCTCACAAACGTTCGACGTCTTTGGCCTATGTGCGTGTGTGGCGCATATTTGAAGATTGGTGTGGGGACCGGGCATGTGTCCCTTCGACATCTTCTGTGTTGTGCATTTTAGATTTCTCCGAGGACAAGCAGGCTGCTTGCTCTCACGACCGGGTTGACGTCCACGGCAGCCCCTCAAACCGGAAGAAAATCTTGCGGGAGGTCCCGCACGAGAGGCACGCCCACCGCGCATGCGCGGCTGTCTTCCCGCCCATGCGCTCCCACTCAGTTTTTTTCGATTTCCGCGCTGGAGAGAGTCGCGATTTCGTCCCTCTCCGTGTCAGCCCCGGAAAACCGTTTTTGTGGCCTAGTCCGTGATTTCTTTCATTCTACGCGCGTTCACGCACCCCTTTCTCCTTTTTGAAAAAAAAAAATCCCTTTCTTCGAGGTTTTTCTTTTGTTTTGCTTCGCGCGTACAATTTCTTATTTTTGTGGTGTTCCTTTTACCGCCACCATCGACGGCTTTGACTTCGCTGACGCGATTTTTCCGTCGATGTCCTCGAAGGTCCCGAGCGGATTCAAGAAGTGTGGTCAGTGCGGCCGGCAGATCTCGCAGACCGATCCTCATGCTTGGTGTCTCCAGTGCCTCGGTCCGGAGCATAATTCCAAGGTGTGCACTTTTTGTCTCGGCTTGAAAAAGCGGACGCAGGTGGCGAGGCAAGTTCTTCGGGACCGTCTTTTTGGAACTTGCGCCGGCCCTTCGACGTCGACGGCATCGGTGTCGACGGCTGGGACTTCGGTATCGGTACCGATGTCGACGCCTTCGACGCCGACCATAGCACCGACCCCAGGAGTACTGGTTCCCTTGGCCCAACGACCTGCCAATGACGGCGGCGGTGAGCGACCGACTGGGCAGTCCGCCTCGGCCGCTCCCGCTGCCCAGGGCCCTTGGGACCGAACCCTGTCAGATCCGACCCTCAGATGGCGCGGAGACTCCACCTCCTCCTCATCCATGCCGTGGAGCGCCGTTGACAGGCACCGAAAGAAAGCTGCGAAGAAGCACCGTCATCGGTCGCCCACGGTGCATGGCACGGGCAGCTCAGGGACGTCGAGGGATGACTCGATCCCTAGGAAGCGCCCATGCCGAGAGGAGCACTCCCCCTCTATTGAAGAGGTGTCAATGCGCAGGTCGTCGGGTCCAGGACCCTGGTACTGTCTCCTGGACCCGGGCAGCTTTGATCACCGACGCCCGCACCAGCCCCCAGCCTCTCCCGACAGCGGGCCTGGACGAGTGCCTCCGAGCCATCCTCCCAGGTATCCTGGAGGGGCTGATGCACCAGGCCTTGCCGGCACCGGGGGTGCTTGCGCCCGCGGTGCCGTTGATGGAAGCGCCTGTTGGCTCTGGCCCCGTGATGCGATCGTCGACACTGGTACCGCTTGCGGCGCTGGTCTCGACCACCACTCAGGTGGAATCCCGTCGACGTCGAGGGAGGGAGCTTCGTCCCTGCCGGCGCGGGAGTCCACCTCTCGGCACCATCATCAAGGACATGGTTCCTCGGGGTCGAGGCGGGCCCAGTTGCGGTCTGAGCTTAGACAACTCCTGACCGACACCGAGGAGGAGGCCTCATGGGGGGAGGAGGAGGACCCCAGATATTTCTCCTCCGGTAGTCTGCAGGTCTTCCCTCTGATCCCACGCCTTCACCGGAGAGGAAGCTCTCGCCTCCAGAGAGCCTCTCCTTTGCCTCTTTTGTCCGGGATATGTCTATTAGCATTCCCTTCCCAGTGGTTACCGTGGATGAGCCGAGGGCTGAGATGCTCGAAGTCCTCGACTATCCATCACCACCTAGAGAGTCTTCCACGGTACCGTTGCACAATGTCCTCAAGGAGAGACTGCTTCGGAACTGGCTGAAGCCCTTATCTAATCCCATCATCCCTAAGAAAGCGGTCCCAATACAGAGTTCACACAGACCCGGAGTTGATGCGGCCTCAGCTGCCACATGACTCAGCGGTCGTGGACTTTGCTCTCAAAAGGGCAAGGAGTTTGAGGGATACCGCCTCGGCGCCCCCAGGGCGGTAGTCTCTCACCCTGGACTCGTTTGGGAGGAAGGCCTACCATTCTTCCATGCTCGTGACCAGAATCCAGTCATACCAGCTGTACACAAGCATCCACATGCGGAACAATGTGCGGCAACTGGCGGACCTGGTTGACAAGCTCCCTCCGGAGCAGTCCAGGCCTTTTCAGGAGGTGGTCAGGCAGCTGAAGGCGTGCAGAAAATTCCTGTCCAGGGGTATCTATGACACCTGTGATGTGGCATCCCGAGCTGCGGCCCAAGGTATAGTGATGCGCAGACTCTCCTGGCTGCGTACCTCTGACCTGGATAGCCGGACCCAGAAACGGCTAGCGGATGTCCCTTGCCGGGGGGATAACATTTTCAGCGAGAAGGTCGAGCAGTTGGTGGACCAACTGCACCAGTGGGAAACCGCTCTCGACAAGCTCTCCCACCGGGCGCCTTCAGCATCCACCTCCACAGGTGGACGTTTTTCCCTGGTCCGGCAGGCTGCACCCTACACTTACAGCAAGCGTAGGTACAACCAGCTGGCCCGAAGGCCTCCTCAGGCACAGGGACAGTCCCAGCGTGCTCGTTCCCGTCAACAGCTTGTGCCTAAGCAGCCCCCTGCAGCTCCACAGCAAAAGCAGGGGACGGGCTTTTGACTGGATCCATGGGAACATAGCCGCCATAAAAGTAGCCATGCCGGACGGCCTGCCGGTCGGGGGGGAGGTTGACAGTTTTTCACCAAAGGTGGCCTCTCCTAATCTCCGACCAGTGGGTTCTCCAAATAGTGCGGTGCGGATACACCCTGAATTTCATCTCCACCCCACCAAATTGCCCACCGGGAGTTCAATCTTTCAGCTCCCACCACAGGCAGGTACTTACAGAGGAACTCTCCGCCCTTCTCAGCGCCAATGCAGTCGAGCCCGTGCCACCCGGGCAGGAAGGGCAGGGATTCTATTCCAGGTACTTCCTTGTGGAAATAAAATGGGGGATGCGCCCCATCCTATACCTGAGCGGCCTGAACAAGTATCTGGTGCGAGAAAAGTTCAGGATGCTTTCCATGGGCACCCTTCTCCCCATGATTCAGAAGGACGATTGGCTATGTTCCCTGGATTTGAAGGATGCGTATACTCACATCCCGATACTGCCAGCTCACAGACAGTATCTGCGATTCCGTCTGGGGACACGTCACTTCCAGTATTGTGTGCTACCCTTTGGGCTCGCCTCTGCGCCAAGGGTATTCACAAAGTGCCTCGTAGTGGTTGCGGCGTATCTTCGCAAGCTGGGGGTGCATGTGTTCCCGTATCTCGAGGATTGGCTGGGGAAGAGCACCTCAGAGGCAGGAGCTCTTCAGTCTATGCAGTGCACTATTCAACTCTTGGAGCTGCTGGGGTTTGTAATAAATTACCCGAAGTCCCATCTCCAGCCAGTCCAATCTCTGGAATTCATAGGAGCTCTGCTGAACTCCCAGACGGCTCAGGCCTACCTCCCTGAGGCGAGGGCCCAGAACCTTCTGTCCCTCGCCTCCCAGGCCAGAACGTCCCAGCAGATCACAGCTCGGCAGATGTTGAGACTCCTGGGCCATATGGCCTCTGCAGTCCATGTGACGCCCATGGCCCGTCTTCACATGAGACCGGCTCAATGGACCCTAGCTTCCCAGTGGTGTCTCGTCACCGGGAATCTAGAAGATGCCATCCGTCTGTCCATCAGTTGCCGCAATTCGCTGTCCTGGTGGACGATTTGGACCAATTTGACCCTGGGACACCCATTTCAAATTCCTCAGCCCACAAAAGTGCTGATGATGGATGCATCTCTTCTGGGGTGGGGGGCCCATGTCGATGGGCTCCACACCCAAGGGGAGTGGTCCCTCCAGGAAGCAGGTCTCAAGATCAATCTCCTGGAGCTCCGAGCGGTCTGGAACGCTCTGAAGGCTTTCAGAGATCGGCTGTCCTACCAAATTATCCAAATCCGGACAGACAACCAGGTTGCGATGTACTACATCAACAAGCAGGGGGGCACCGGATCCCACCCCCTGTGTCAGGAAGCCGTCAGGATGTGGCGTTGGGCCTGCCAGTTTGGCATGCTTCTCCAGGCCACATACCTGGCAGGCGTAAACAACAGTCTGGCCGACAGGCTGAGCAGAGTCATGCAACCGTACGAGTGGTCGCTCCATTCCAGAGTGGTACGCAAGATCTTCCAAGAGTGGGGCACCCCCTCGGTGGACCTTTTCGCCTCTCAGACCAATCACAAGCTGCCTCTGTTCTGTTCCAGACTACAGGCACACGACAGACTGGCGTCGGATGCCTTTCTCCTTCATTGGGGGAACGGCCTCCTGTATGCTTATCCTCCCATACCTTTGGTGGGGAAGACCTTGCTGAAGCTCAAGCAAGACCACGGCACCATGATTCTGATAACGCCTTTTTGGCCCCGTCAGATCTGGTTCCCTCTACTTCTTGAGTTGTCCTCCGAAGAACCGTGGAGATTGGAGTGTTTTCCGACTCTCATTTCGCAGAACGACGGAGCGCTTCTGCACCCCAACCTTCAGTCTCTGGCTCTCACGGCTTGGATGTTGAGGGCGTAGATTTTGCTTCATTGGGTCTGTCTGAGGGGGGTCTCCCGTGTCTTGCTTGCCTCTAGGAAGGATTCCACTAAGAAGAGTTACTTTTTTAAGTGGAGGAGGTTTGTCGTTTGGTGTGAGAGCAAGGTCCTAGAACCTCGTTCTTGTCCTGCACAGACCCTGCTTGAATACCTTCTACACTTGTCAGAGTCGGGTCTCAAGGCCAACTCAGTAAGGAATCACTTTAGTGCAATTAGTGCTTACCATCATCGTGTAGAGAGAAAAGCCATCTCTGGAGAGCCTTTAGTTGTTCGATTCATGAGAGGTTTGCTTTTGTCAAAGCCCCCTGTCAAGCCTCTTGCAGTGTCATGGGATCTCAACGTCGTCCTCACCCAGCTGATGAAACCTCCTTTTGAGCCTCTGAACTCCTGCCATCTGAAGTACTTGACCTGGAAGGTCGTTTTCTTGGTGGCAGTCACTTCAGCTCGTAGAGGCAGTGAGCTTCAAGCCCTAGTAGCTCATGCTCCTTATACAAAATTTCATCATAACAGAGTAGTCCTCCGCACTCACCCTAAGTTCCTGCCAAAGGTGGTGTTGGAGTGCCACGTTTACAAAGCAGGAACTAGGTTTGTGAGCCCTTGGGCCACTGCCGAGGAGCGGCAGCGGCAGGCAAATCACCCAAGCAGAAAGCAGTGCTGAACACAACAGGCAGGAACCACAGAATATAACTAGAAGAGGCTTTAATAGTAGACAGTAAACATTATCCAGTAGCACAGCAAGGTCAAAAGGGCAGGCAGCAAACACGGGTAAGCCATAAACTAACCAGAGTCTTATAGGCAGGCGGAAAGCAAAGTCAAAGTCCAGGTCCAGGCAAAGGGTCAAAGGCAGGCAGCAAGCAAAGTCCAGGTCCAGGAACAGGCAGAGTCAAACACACAGGAAATTTTCAGAGCAGGAACAACAAACCAACAGGAACTCATGGATGACCTTTGATACCAAGGCAAAGCAAGCAAGGCTCACAGAAGCTAATAAGCCCATCAGCAGCTGACCCACAGCTGCAATCATCACCAGCCAAGTAAGGTTGTTGTTCAAGGACAAACCAGCAGAGCAAGTCTGGCAACCTGGAAAATCCGGGTCGGACTAACTGAAGTCTGGAACATGGAAGACAGCAGAAAACAGTCCATAGCAGCCACCAGAGGGCAAGGAGAGCACCCACATGGAAAGCAGTCACAAACGTGACACGGAGTTCCATCTTAACCAGTCAATCATCTTGCCAACATTCTTTCCCAGACCGCATACCCGCCCTGCTGAACGTCAGTTGCACACATTGGACTGCAAGCGAGCGTTGGCCTTCTATCTGGAGCGGACACAGCCCCACAGACAGTCTGCCCAATTGTTTGTTTCTTTCGACCCCAATAGGAAGGGGGTCGCTGTCGGGAAACGCACCATCTCCAATTGGCTAGCAGATTGCATTTCCTTCACTTACGCCCAGCCTGGGCTGACTCTTGAGGGTCATGTCACGGCTCATAGTGTTAGAGCCATGGCGGCGTCAGTGGCTCACTTGAAGTCAGCCACTACTATTGAAGAGATTTGCAAGGCTGCGATGTGATCATCTGTCCACACATTCACATCACATTACTGCCTCCAGCAGGATACCCGACGCAACAGTCGGTTCGGGCAGTCGGTGCTGCAGAATCAGTTTGGGGTTTGACTCCGACTCCACCCTCCTGGACCCGGTTTTATTCTGTTCAGGCTGCACTCCCAGTTAGTTGTTCTTCGTAGGTCAATTCCTGTTATGTCCTCGCCGTTGCGAGGCCCAATTGACCCTGTTTGTTGTGTTGAGTGAGCCTGGGAGCTAGGGATACCCCAGTCATGAGAACAAGCAGCCTGCTTGTCCTCGGAGAAAGCGAATGATACATACCTGTAGCAGGTGTTCTCCGAGGACAGCAGGCTGATTGTTCTCACCTTCCCATGGTGTTGCATTTTTTTCTCATTCCTTTGCTTATTGAACGGAGCGGGAGCGCATGGGCGGGAAGACGGCCGCGCATGTGTTACAAGACAATTAATATGTTACAAGAAATTATTTATTTTGGGGAAAATAGCTCTAGAGAGCACTTGCTACTGTTTATAATTTAAGAGCAGGTGCTGTATGTATAAGTTTTAGGATATTAATTTCTCCACCAATCACCAAAGGTGATAATTGCAATAAATTAAATAAATTAAATATATATAGCTTCAATATACTCAGAACACAAAGAGACCGTATTTTTAGCACATGAGAGGTAGGTTTTAAGAGATCTTTACAGGTAATCTGTGCTTAAGTAAGGCAAGGTAGCAGGTCTAGATCAAAAGTTATGTTACTTACAAGTCCTTGTTACACAGTATGAACAGCATTTGGTAAGCACATGTTTGCAGGACAGGAGAGCTTCTGCAGTGAGTGGATTCCTGAGTTGCTTGCAGCTGAAGAGAATCTGAGTTGCTGGCAGTTGATGAGAATCTGAGTTGCTGGCAGTTGATGAGAATCTGAGTCTTGGGAAACAGCTTGTCCTTTTATACCTTGCAAGCTGCAGGAGGATATGCCATGTGGATCTTTTCTGGCTTCCTGGTTTTTTGCACACAACCCCTGAGTCCTGGTCTCATATCTTATGACATCACGAGACTTGCTGTCTGGATTCCTGCTCAGTCTCTGGGGCAGATACACATTACAAGTCCTTCCTTTCTGCACATGTCTGAAAGCTGATGGGAGGGGCAGGTATACCTTTGACAAGCAAATGTCCTGTTTATGCTTCCTCTGAGTTCTTTGTTTTCAATGGGGTATTCAGGTGCCCACCTTAGTCATGCCTTTGTTAGGTGGGAGGGCAGAGGAAGCTCCTTTGTGTTTGTTAAGTGTTTGTAATTAACTATCCCTGCTCTCAGAAGTTCCCAGAAAAAGGAATGGGGAGAGAGGGGCTTGAAATGAAACTATTTTCTATTTAAAAGCTGCACAAATATATTGGTGTATATATATGTATCTGATCCAACACAACATCATGCTACACATTTAATTCTGATGATTGGCTTATACCATAACACATGCACGGTGGGCGTGCCCTGCATGCTGCACCTCCCGCGAGATTTTCTTCCGGTTTGAGGGGCTGCCGTGGACGTCAACCCAGTTGTGAGAACAATCAGCCTGCTGTCCTCGAAGAACACCTGCTACAGGTATGTATCATTCGCTTTCTTGCAGGATGGTTTTGAGAAGGGCCTTTCATTGTTATCTTTGAAGGTGCAGCTGGCTGCTTTGGCATGTTTTTGGGGTAAGGTGCAGGGCAGGTCGGTTGCGTCTTCCCCGGATGTGGTCCATTTTTTGAGGGGGGGTGAAGTTGCTTCATCCTCCTCAGCGGCCGGTAGTTTGTTTGTTTTTTTGTTACATTTGTACCCCGCGCTTTCCCACTCATGACAGGCTCAATGCGGCTTACGTGGGGCAATGGAGGGTTAAGTGACTTGCCCAGAGTCACAAGGAGCTGCCTGTGCCTGAAGTGGGAATCAAACTCAGTTCCTCAGTGGGATCTTAATATCGTTCTTGACTCTTTGGAGGGTTCTCCTTTTGAGCCCTTGGAGGCTTGTTCGATAAAAGACCTTACTATGAAGGTGGTCTTTTTGGTAGCTATATCATTGGCTCGCAGGATGTCGGAACTTCAGGCTCTTTCATGTAGGCCTCCGTTTCTGTGGTTTTCTAAGGAAAAGGTTTCGCTGTGTCCAGTCCCTTCGTTTTTGCGTAAGGTGGTATCCTCCTTTCATGTCAATCAGGTGATTTCGTTGGGGGACCGGACGGGGGATGCTTCTCAGCGTCGTTTGGCGAAATTGGATGTGCGCAGAGTGTTGAAAGTTTACTTGCGCAGGTCGGAGGAATTCAAGTCTTCGGACAGGTTATTTGTCCTTCATGGGGGGACCAAGAATGGAGCGGCTGCTTCTAAGGCATCTATAGCTCGGTGGTTGAAGGATGCCATCTCTTCTGCTTACATATTGCATGGCCGTACGGTGCCGGTGGGGCTCAAGGCACATTCCACTAGGGGGATGGTGGCTTCTTGGGCAGAGAGTAGTTTTGTTCCACCGATGGACATTTGTAGAGCGGCGGTGTGGTCCTCCCTGCATTCTTTTGTCAAACATTACAGAGCGGATGTACAGGCAAGGGAGGATGCCAGTTTTGGAGCTGCAGTACTGTCCTCTGGGCTTTGCAGGTCCCACCCTTAGATGTGTTTACTGCTTTGGTACGTCCTAAGCATCTTGAACAGTCTGGAGGATTGCTGAGGAAGGTGAAATTAGGCCTTAACTGCTAATTTTCTTTCCTGTAGATCCTCCAGACCGTTCAATAGCCCAACCAGTGTATCAGACAGTTCTGTATGATATTTTCTTTAGACTTCAGTTGCTGATATTTCTAGTAGCTCCTGTGATTTGGGTCCTGGAGTTTTACTAAGGGCAGTTTGTGGTACCATTTGTGCCCATCTGCAGTTCAATTCCCCCGTCTTAAGGGGAGGAGATCTGAGTGTGGATTCAGTGGTTTTGTTTAGGTGGAGGTGTTTTGTTCCTCTGCTTTGTTACTGTTTTACTGGTTAATAGAAGGTCTGCACAGGCTACTTGTATAAGAAGTTTTAGTGTTCTCAGTCTCCCTCTGCTGGTAGGAGTGCATAACCCAAGCGTCTTGAACGGTCTAGAGGATCTAGAGGAAAGAAAATTAGCAGGTCAGGCGTAATTTTACCTTATGTTGGCTACCCTCCAATCTTCTGGTACCATGCTTGCTTTTAAAGATAAATTACACATTACTAACAATAGTTCTGCAAGTTCATTTTTTAATTCTATCAGTACTTGGGGATGAATACCATCCGGTCCAGGAGATTTTGCCACTCTTCATTTGTCAAATTGCGCCATTACATCCTCCAGGTTTATAGAGATTTCATTAAGTTTCTCTGACTCATAAGCTTTGAATACCATTTCTGGCACCAGTATCACTCCCAGATCTTCCTCGGTGAAGACCGAAGCAAAGGATTCATTTAATGTCTCCACAATGGCTTTGTCTTCACTGAGTGCCCCCTTTACCCATCGATCATCTAGCAGTCTGATTCTTTTGCCACCTTCTTGCTTTTAATAAACCTAAAAAAAAATGTTCAAAGCCCTCCTTACCCTTATCAGTGCTTTGCATTTGATTTGCCATTCCTTATGCTGTTATTATTTTCAATTGATTCCTTCTTCCATTTTCTGAAGGATTTTCTTTTAGCTCTAATAGCTTCCTTCACCTCACTTTTTAACCATGCCAGCTGTCGTTTGGTCTTCCTTCCTCCTTTTTTAATACACTGAATATATTTGGCCTGAGCTTCCAGGATGCTGTTTTTGAAAAGCATCCATGCCTGTAGTTATTTTTTTGACCTTTGCAGTTGCTCCTCTAATTTTTTTTTTCACCATTCTTCTCATTTTATCATAGTCTCCTTTTTGAAAGTTAAATGATAACATATTGGATTTCCTGTGTGTACCTACTCCTAAGCCGATATCAAGACTGATCATATTATGATCACAGTTATCAAGCGGCCCCAGCACTATTATGTCCTGCACCAGATCATGAGCTGCACTAAGGACTGGGTCTAGAAATTTTCTTTCTCTTGTTGGCTGCTGTACCAGCTGCTCCATAAAAGCAGTCCTTGATTTCATTCAGGAATTTTACCTCCCTAGCATGCCCTGATGTTACATTTACCCAGTCAATATTGGGGTAATTGAAATCACCCATTATTATTGTGTTGCCTAGTTTGTTAGCATCCCAAATTTCTGATAACATTTCTATATCCGTCTGTTCATCCTGGCCAGGTGAACGTTAGTGCACTCCTATCACTAGCCTTTTCCTCTTTACACATAGAATTTCAATCCATAGAGATTCCAAGATGTGTTTTGTTTCCTGTAGAATTTTTGATCTATTTGATTCAAGGCCCTCCTTAACATACAAAGCTACCCCTCCACCAATTCAATCCACCCTATCACTATGATGTAATTTGTACCCTGGTATGACAGTGTCCCACTGGTTATCCTCCTTCCATCAGGTCTCAGAGATGCCTGTTTAGTTAGTTTTCTAATTGATCCATATTTCAGTTATCTGTTATTGTTTGACAATTGCTCACTTTTGTCCACTGTTCCAGGTTCTGAGAATAAACACAATTGTTTGTTCATTCTTCCTGTCTGGACTGATAAAGAATCCTGGTGGTTTGTGTGTTGGGTCTGTGAGTGCTTTCTGGGAACTGTGGGACCACTGGGAGTGTGGCTCTAGTAACCTAGAAATCACTGGAGATAATTTAAGCATGGGAAACTCACCCTGAGGTGGTTGTGACTCAGTCGGTGGGAGGAGAGTGCTAGTGTAGAGCACAAGTGGCACGTGTAGGCGGACCTGAGCTGTGTTGGGGATAGACCTTCTGGGGCCACGGGGTAACTTCAGGTGGGTGGCTAGGCGTTTTGTGACAGACCTTGTCCTTTTTTGTAGCAACAGTGGGATTGTCAGGTTCAATGTGTGGCATGCAAATCACCATCCATTGAGTGGTTCAGAGTCTGTTTTATCTGTAACCTCCAGACACAGAGCACAGTAAACAAGTGCAGCAGTAACAGGCTTCCTTTTCTGTGAAGTTTTTTTTTTTGTATTGTTAGGAGATTAGCAGTGTGCCTATGGTGACTGGCAGTGTCCAGCACCACTGGAAATGCCTGTCCTAACACAAGAGCAACCGGATGGCCTCAGCGAGGAGGAGCTGCAGGACCAGCCTGTGCAGAGTTCTCCAGGTGTGAGAGCAGACCCCTTGTGTGCAGAGGCCTGTGACTTGGCAAGGCCAGATGCCACACCAGCTCAGATCAGGTAGATCTACATGCTAGAGCAACAGCGGCAAAAGAAATGGGAAGACCAGCTGCGGTGAGAGGAGTGGGAACAGCAGTGTGAGGAGTGGGAGTTCCAGCTGCAGAAATTAAAGATGGAGATGGAAATGGCTTGCATCCAAAATTTGATCCTAGTCCCTGCACCAAGGCAGGATTCACAACCCAGATCGGGCCCAACTTGTTATCTCAGTTTGATGATACCAGAGGTCACATAGATGGATATCTAACCGCCTTTGAAAAAATGTGCCGCCTTCTACCAGGAGGTGGAGATAGAGAACTAAATTGAAGGGAGCCATACCATCACAAAGCCGTAGATAGTCAATAAACCAGAAAGACTGCCAACATCTTCACAAATAGCGAACCACAACAGTGCGGTCCATGCCGCAAACCACAGCTCAAATATAGTAACTATAAACAATACGTCTCAGCTCCGTGAGGGATCTGACACTGAAGAGAAACCATCTAAATGTACAGACTGTGAAAACACTTTCAGTCAAAAGGGGGAACTAGAACAACAAGAAACATTTATTCCATAGCATCAGCAGCAGATGAATCAAAAAACCAGTGTGTTGTGGAGATAAACTAAATTGAAAAGAGCCATACCAGACGGCCAGCACCTAAGCCATATTTCTATCTCCAGCAGGTGGTGGATGGATCTGTCCCAACTCCTGGATTCACAGGTCCTTTGGAGACTCCTGGGCTCCGTGAGACACAAGGTGTCCGAAGCGCACATTAAGCTCTTTTTTTTTTTCTTTTTTACGTGACTTCCAGTCTGAAAGGAAGTCACATGACAATCCCGACAATGGTAGCCGTACGAGAAAAGTTTGCAGCTGAAAATCAGGGTGGGATCCTGGATTCATCTGTTGCGACTAAATAAAAGAAAATTATCAGGTAAGGCATAATTTTACCTTCCATAGCATCAGCAGCAGATGAATCCAGAAACCAGTGGAATGGACCAAAGCACTCCCTATATATGGTGGGAAGCCGCCACTTCCCGTGCCAACACCGTCACACCAAACCACACATCTGTGTGAGCAGTTACATCAATTCTGTAATGCTTAGAAAAAAAATGCAACAACGCCCACGTAGCTGCCCTACAAATCTCTTCCAATGAAAGGACCCCCATTTCCGCCTATGAGGTAGCCTGAGCTTGGGTCGAACGAGCATGAAGCCCCGCTGGAGGGGAACAACCCACTAGGATATATGCCGGTGTAATGGCTTCCTTGAGCCACCATGCAATAGTAGGTTTCAATGCGGCTTCCCCTTGGCAAAGACCCGCCAGAAGAATGAAAAGATGATCCAAGCGCCTAAAGTCGTTGGACATCTGCAAGTACCGCATCAGAACCCTCCAAACATCCAGTAGCCGAACAGAAGCAAACTGAGTTGAATAGTCTTCCTGGCGAAAGGAAGAAAGAAAGAGATCTTGATTAAGATGGAACGCTAACACCACTTTAGGTAGGAAGGACGGAACAGGCCGCAACATTACACCAGCCTCCGAAAACCAAAGAAAAGGATCCTGACACGAGAAGGCCTGAATCTCCGAGACCCTGCGAGCTGACATCAGGGCTATCAAAAACACCGCCTTTAGGGTCAAGTCCCTCTCCGACGCCTTACATAGCAGCTCAAAGGGAGCCTGCCCCAGCGCCTGGAGCACTAAATTTAGGTTCCGGTTCATACACAGCTCAGACATGGGGGCCTAAGATGGAGAGCCCCTCCGCAAAAATCACAAGACGACTGGATGGGCCGCAAAAAAGGACCCGGAAAGATGACCTCAATAGGAATGTGCTGCCAGCTGAACTCTGAGGGAATTATATGCCAGTCCCTTTCAGAGTCCCTCCTGCAAAAAATCCAGCATTTTGGGAAACAGAAGCCCGATCGGGTTCCCATCCCCGAAGGGCGCACCAAGCAACAAAGGTGTGCCATACTCGAGCATATGCTGTTGTCATGGACCGCTTATGACCCCGCAATAAGGTAGTTATCACAGCATCCAAATAGCCCTTCTTCCTTAATCTCAAGGCCAAGCCATAAGACCAAGGTGGGAGGGATCCTCAATCTGAACCAGACCCTGATGGAGAAATTCCAGCGACAGAGGAAGGCGAAGAGTAGAATCCACCAACAACCGGACCAAGTCCGCATACCACGGACGTTGAGGCCAATCTGGGGCCACCAGAATCACTAACTCCCGGTATCTGCTGATCCTGTGCAGAACAATGAGGGGCCATGGAGGAAAAACATACAACAGACTCGTGTATGGCCATAGCTGAAGAATTGCGTCGAGACCTGCGGTGCCGACCTCCCTGTGCCTGCTGAAGAACCGCGCCACCTTGGCATTCCAATGTGACACCTTGAGGTCGACCTCCGGCAAGTCCCACCGACAGCTAATCTGATGAAACACACTGTCCGACAACTCCAGCAGATGCCGACTGAGGAAGTCCACTTGTACATGTTTTGACCTGCGATGTAAACCGCCAACAGAAGTTGAAGATGTTCCTCCACCCAAAAAAGGATTCTGCTCACTTTGGATTGCAGAGCCCGACTCTGAGTTCTGCCCTGCCGATTGATGTAGGCTACTGCTGTCATGTTGTCTGAGAACACTCGCTCAGAGAATCTCCTGAAACACCAGAAGGGTGTTCATTACCACCCTCAACTCCGATTGATGGGCCAGGCTGCTTCGTCCATTGACCAGCATCCCTGCACATAGCACATTAGGCAGTGAGCCCCCCCCATCCATATAGACTGGCATCCATCACCACTACAAGCCACTAAGGGAACGCCAAGGACATCCCCCATCTCAAGTGGGCAGGGAGGAGCCACCAAGCCATACTGCCTCGTGTCCGCGGTAACCGTGGGAGACGCTGCAAGTAATCCTGTGACACTGGAGACTAGTGGCTCAAAGGAGTCAGCTGTAATGGTCGCATGTGTGCTCTGGCCCAAGGCATCACCTCAGCGTAGCTGCCATCGACCCCAGCACATAGTCCCACACCCAAGCTACCAACTTGAACCTCCTGCCCTCCGGTAGGAAGACTAACCCTTGGGCCATTTTGAATCGCACACCCAGGTATTCTAGCATCTGGGAAGGAAGCAGATGACTTTTGGAGAAGTTGATTATTCAGCCAAGGTAATGAAGAACCTCCACCACTCGCTGAGTAGCCAGATGGCTCTCCGATTCCGACCACACTCGAATGAGCCAGTCATCCAGATAGGGATGAACCTGAATTCCTTTCTTGCGTAGAGAGGCTGCCACCACTACCATAACTTTGGAAAAGATGCGTGGCCAGCCCGAAACTGAGAATGCTGTCCCAACACTGCGAACTACAAAAATCTCTGATGTGGAGGCCAAATCGGAATATGGAGATAAAGTCTCCTTGAGGTTCAATGTTGTTAGATACGCTTGAGGTTCCACCACCGCGATCACCGCTTGGAGAGTTTCCATGCAGAAATGGCGAACCCTGAGAAATTGATTCACCTTCCAGAGGTCAAGAATGGGCCTGAAAGAACCTCCTTTCTTTGGGACCACAAAAACTATAGAATATCGACCTGGGTGTTTTTCGAGCATCAGCACAGGAATGACAACCCCAATGGCCACTAGATCTTGTAAAGTAGCTAGTACTGCTTCCCACTTGGCAGTAGTAGTGCACCGGGACTCCAAGAAATAATCTCCGACCTGCGCAGCAAACTCTATTCTGTAGCCTGCTTTGATAATCTCAACAACCCATTGGTCCGAGGTGATCTTGGCCCACTCCTGGTAATACTGGGTCAGCAGACTCCCTACTTCTAACTCCAAAGAGTGGGCCAGCGCCCCATCATTGCGAAGGGAAAGCGGCTGCTCCCTGCCAGAACGCAGTCCATGAACCCCTTTTGTCGCCACGAAAGGAAGATTGCTGTTGAAATCGAGGACGTTGAAAGGACGAAGATGGTCTACCCGGTTGATAATGTCTGGACTCTTAAAACCGAGGTCTTGCGGTTCTAGTCCGAGTTGAGGAGCTGGGTTTGTCTTCTGGTAGTCGCTGGGATTTTGAGTTCCCCAAGTCCTTAATCTTCTCCAAATCCTCTCTGAAAGAGTTTACCCCGAAAGGGCAACCTGATACGGAATTGCTTAGATGCCATACCCATGGCCCAATGCTGAAGCCACAGCAATCTATGAGAGGTGACTGCCAAGGCCATTAGCTTTGCCGATGATCGCACTAAATCATATAATGTGTCCGCCAGAGCCACCTCCATCTTAGGGACGACCGTCAATTGGCCGGTAGTTGCCTCCTGTTCTAGATCCGCAGACTGCTGAAGCCAATCAAGAGAAGCCCGAGCCGCGTAAGAACTGGAAATGGAAGCTTTAAGGGCCAAAGCTGAAACCTCAAAGGCACGCTTCAGCATAGCTTCCAGACATCCATCTTGCATAATCCTTTAATGCGACCCTCCCCCTTCCACAGAAAGGGTGGTTTTCTTGGTGACTGCCATCACCAAAGAATCAACATGGGGAAGTTCAAACTTCTCCGCCTGGTTGGTACAAACGGGACATAGCTTTGGCCACCCTTAGAGTTGCATCTGGTTCCAACCACTGTGCCATGATGATCTTCTGGATGGCCTCATTCACTGGAAAGGCCTTACATGGCCTCCTCATGCTAGCCATGCGTACATTCACCGTCGGAGCTGCTTGTGCCTCAGGGTCTTCAATGTGTAAAACTTCTAAGGCAGAAGAAATAAGGGAGGTCAGCTCCTCCCTATGAAAAATCTGCACTGCCGAAGGATCATCTGGCTCCTCTGCGATGAGCTCTCCCTCTTCCACATCTTCCGTGCTTGCGGTCCTCAACGAACCCCCCCCCCCCCTCTAAACACCCAGGAAGAGAAGGCGTGATCGACAGCGGCCAAACTGAACCACCATCAGACCCAGAATCTAGGTGCCTGCATTTGTGAGCCTAATCCACAGCTACCGGTAACAGACTCCGACCTACACCCTCCATGACAGTCCCGGTCCCCCCAGGCCCCCGCTGGTTGTGAGGGGGAAAAGGTGCACTTCAACACATAAGCCTGATGGAGTAGAATGAGTTCAGGGGAGAATCCTTCCCCTGAATCAACTGGGTCCATCCCCATTGTTGCTGTTAAGCCAGCTGAAACACCCGGCCCCTTAGCAGCACCATTGCCATCCATTCCGGCTGAATCTCGCAGTTTTGGGGCCGAGGAGGAAGGTGCAAGCAGCAGCAAGTCAGACAGAGCTACCGCTGGGAAAATCCAAAATGGCGCCCGCATCGGCGATCCCCGCACAGGGAAAAGTGACCTGATTCTCCCTCGAACGAATCGGTACAGCCAGTGCTACAAAACACCACTGCCAACCTGCGCATCCCACATCGGGAATAGCGTTTTACTGTTTCAGCCTCCACTGCTGCGGGAATATGCCCCTGAAAGAAAGGAGGGAGGCTCAAAGTAACTTCACTCACCAGAGCGCTGAGCCGGAAGAAAATCCTTCTACGCTCAGTTACTGACTCCCCGGTCCAGAACTGCCACCACCACCTCAGAGGGGAACTCCCATCCTGAATAAGCTTGCTTGGAAATAGCACTGCCTGGCCAAACTCTGTTTTTTTCCCCTGTGAGGAAGTTAGCAGAGCAGCAAAGGCACAGGGAGAGAGGTTTTCACAGGGTGAATCAGGGACAGGCAAGCCAGTATGCCTCTAAAGGGGGTCAGGGACCACACGCACCCCTAGTCTCAACTGGTCAGAAGCCCAGGAGACTCCAAAGGACCTGTGAATCCAGGAGCTGGGACAGATCCGTCCACCACCTGCTGGAAATAGAGATATACTAAATGGCTTAGGTGCTGGCCATCTGGTATGGCTCCCTTCAATTTAGTTCATCTCCACCTGCTGGTAGACAGATATAACCCACAGGTTTCTGGATTCATCTGCTGCGACTAAAGGAAAGAAAATTATCAGGTAAGGCATAATTTTACCTTATAAGAGTCTAATTTTATATGCTCTATGAGAAAGATTACAGTATGAAAAAGGAGCTAATGCAGCACCTAAAAAATAGTAAAGAAACTGGACTGTGTAAAAGTATGGATTATGGGAAGAGCTGTAGCAAATAAAGTAAACATTACAGAACATCAGAAAAACATTGATAATAGTATATTTTCATGTCCTGGTTATGACAGTAGCTTCAACCAGGAAGAAAGCTCCACAAGAAATGCAAAATTTCTCCCAGAAGAGAGACTAGTTTCAAGTATGGAGTGTAAGAAAAGTTCCAGTTGCCGGAAATTGTTGTCAAAGCAGCATAGAATTCATTCAGGGAAGAAACTGTTTACATGCACTGAATGTAAAAAAAAAAAGCTTTATTCATAAATCACAGCTAACAAAGCACCAGAGGATGCATACAGGAGTAAAACCATTCACATGTGGTGAGTGTGGTAAAGGCTTCTGTCAGAATATACTCCTTACTATTCAGAAATTGAAGCGTACAGGATTAAAACTGTTAGCATGTACTGAGTGTGGTAAAAACTTCTATTATAAGCAACGGAAGGGCAATGAACATAGCAAAGCTGATGGTCTCTCCAGAAAGGAAAAGCCAGAACCACCCTGACACTGGTCTGTAGAAGCCGCAGTCCAGGGTCTCTCTCATAAGAGGGGAGGTGTGTTTTAAGCCTGTAAAAAGAATTTGATATTTCCCTGTTTTAATGATGTCTGATGTGTATTTCTCCTATTTGGCCAGCAGATGGTGCATGTTTATGCTTAAAGCTGTTATAGGGAACTGAGACCCGGATGCCTCAAACTTATCGTGTCAGGAGCGATCGTTTAGAACCAGTTTAAACCGGTTTAGCGATCGCAGTATCTAGCAGCAAATGCACTAAAGCCCACAGCAACTTTATACCGCATTTGCAAACATGGAACGAAAATGCTATACAAATGTATTGTAATTATGTGAATCTCATTTAAGTGCAAGCAACGAATGATGCACAGCCGTTTACAGGCAATGCACATAAAGGTTTGCACCCCTTTAATGTGATATATTGAACGCGTGCTCAGGGGCTGCCGGTAACTGCAGAGCTGTCATAACCACATCCATATAGTACTTGCATAATCCTGTCTACGACGTGCTATTTATGCGTGTGCATGCGTGTGTGCACATTTGTCGGAGAAGTCATGGCTGTACGCGGGAGAAAGCCCAACTTCTCAGTCATGGATGTGCTGTGGCTTGTGCAGCTCTTTGTAATAAATGAAAAGCGTCTCTTCCCCCAACCGGGGAAGAGGCGAGACATCCTGCAAATGGATAAGGGCTGGGAGGTGCCATGACTCTTACATCTTGTCAAACAGTGCGCTTCGGAAGAAATTGCCGAGGGGGAATTCGGGCAAGGGTGACTTCTTGGTGAGTGTTGTGTTTTAACAGATGTGAGTATAAAAGGAAGTGATTTCACTTCCAACGGTTTTTCCAGCTTTGATAGCAGACTATTTACTGATCACTTGGCAATACAACAGCTATCACTTTTGTAAGATACTTGTAAGCTCAACAATCGAGTTTTATATGATAGCGATTGGAAGTCAACCTATACATGTTAGAATTCTAGAAAAAAACGCTGTCAGTATTGGCAATAAAGTTTAAGATCAGCGTGAGGATAACTTTAATTTCTGATGTTCATTATATAGCTTCAAGTTGTTAGTAAATATGATACCATGTTATTTTAATCGGTATGGTTAAACATGGATGGTTGAGGATCATTGGACGTTAAAAACTGATGAAAAAATGATGGGAGCTAATTGACGTTGTTATATATTTGATGACAATTATGTCCTATAGAGTAATAACTGCAATTTACACCAGTGATTTCAAAGCTTATAGACGGCGATTTAAACGCTGTCAGCATTCATAACCAAGACTAAGATCAGCGTGAGGATAGCTTTAATTTGCAATGTTGGCTATATAGCTTCGAGATGTCACTGAATATGATATCAGGTTATTTTATATTTCAACATTTTATTGATGACTGATCAATATACATAACACCTTCACACCAGGCGACAACAACATTTCTAAACATTGCAAACTGTCATCAGTTTTTTTTAGATTTGTAACAACAACCTCCCCCCCTCACCCTCACAAAGCCTGTACTCCCCCTCCCCCTCCTACTTTTATTCCCCCATGCCCCCTCCCACTTCCCACTTGGACTTGTACTCTGATAGTCCAAGTGAGCCTCCTCCCCTATCAAGTTATTTTAAACGGCATGGTTCAACATGGACGTTTGATGATTAGTGGACGTTAAAATTAGTAAAAAAATTGATGGGAGCTAATTGATGTTGATATACATTTGATGCTAATTAAGTCTTGTTAGCAAATAACCAAAATTCACACCAGTAAGCCAGTATATGGCGATTTTTATAGTACACCAGTTTCTTGGTATTTGAATCACATCTTCTTATGTAAGGTGGTTTATAGATCTGCACTTCACTAATATTTTCACTTTATCACCTTTTTATTATTTATTATTTATGTTTCTATTTTTTTCATTTTCATCATTTTTTTTATTTATTATATCTCTACATTATTTATTTTTTAAATATTTTTGTCATTTAGGGATATGTTGTTTGCACTGTTTGTGCAGTTTTTTTTTTCAAAATTCCTTTTATCCTTGACCTGATATGCAATTTGCAAGTAAGTACTATACACCTATTTTATTTTCATTAACATATTTTCTATTAACAATGTTGCTTAATAATATATTTTTTATTTGTTATTATTTGTTATTTATTTATTTTCATTGTATTATGTATTTTTTATTTTTTAAATTCAACATGTGATACACAAATTAAAATATTTATATATGTTTACATTTTTGTTCTCTTTTTAGTTGTTGTTCTTTAAAAAGATACAGACTAGGTACGTGTCCTTATTCTCTTTCATATGTTTTTTTATGATTTTTATAATATAATATTTTGGTAAAATATTTGTTTTTTTATGTCTGCGTCTGTGCCCTTTCTTTGCTGGTAATATATATACATTATATATACATATATGCATTTTTATGTTATATTTTTATATATTAGTTAACGTGTAATTCAATTTATTTGATATACTGTAGTTTTACATTTATAGATTTATTTTATCATTTTTTAAATATCATTTTTAAAGAGACTCTCAATGTTAATAATTCATGTCTATGTTTACATGTACATTTTATTATTCATGTTGATGTTTTATTATTCATGTTGTTGTTTTACATGTACATTGTATATTTTATAGATATATATATTTTTCTGGTTTGGGTTTTAATGTTTCTATAATGTACAGATTTTATAATTTGATATGTTTGTTTATTATAGCCCCTGACGCAGCCCTTTTTTGGGCGAAACATGGCCTGTGTCGGGCAACTGACTAACATACGGTATCTTTAATAAAATATTTTGGATATTACACTGATCTGCTGGCTCATTTTCCAAGTTGGATTTTGCAGATTGTTTGCCTTGCTGTTTTCTGATTCCCAGGTATCCAGTCAGACTCACAGACATCAATTCATCAATGTAGACCTCAAAATCACTTTCATTAACTTTTTATATATATTATGTTTTTATATATTTTTCTGTATTTTTTAGTGACCTCAGCGATGTTCATCGCCAACAAAACCCAAGTTTTTTTATGGCAATGTAAACAACATCTGCTTCTTCATTGATTCACTCTAATGCCTTTCTCAACTCTTGTAAAAAAAACTTTTAGTATATAAATTAACTTATCTTTTTAAATCCTTTTTCTGTCGGACCCAGGGGTTCTATTGTCCGACATGCATGTTTTATGTGGATTTTTATTGTTCCCCCACTCCGGTGGAATTTTTGTTTGCTCACTATATGGAACAGGACCATGGCCTTTCAGAGTTGGGACAACATTTTGTGCTACAGCAAGATCATCTCATTCAGTTCCTGCAACAATCCAGCCCTGAATATGGCGATGGTGATCAGGTTTCTGAATTGCTAATTGGCCAATGTTTGAATGTAGTGAATTTAAAAAAGAATATTGTTAGAAAAATCTCCATTTTAGTACAGTTTTAAATTACTGTAGGTCAAGAAGAATATACAGGGGTTAAGGATCTGTAAAGCACCCACAATGTTCTTAGATAGACAAGAGTTTTTAGATAAATGTTGTTCCATTCTTAACAAGTGTAGTTTGGATCTAATGATTTTAGTTGCCAAAACTGCAAAATGCTAAAGTAGATCTTTACGCGTAACACATGATGTTAAACTTAGTTTTTTTATATAGTCATGACCCACACTATGAGACAGTTGTGCAACACATTATCTGTAAAATGGATACATTTAAGAAAGAGATCAAAGAAATCAAAAATACCAAATTTAAAAGAAATGAAACAGGCTATAAGTGTGATTAGATCTATTCATTTGCAAAAGCCAGAAGACAGGAATGATGTTACCAAATCTAGACACACATACTTGAATAGAGAAATATAACACATACCACATTTGCAGAACAAAGGAGGAAGACAGTGAGGAGTGATTCAGGGGATCTCTATATATTTCCACTTAGCAGTCTAGATGCATCTTTACCACCACCTCCATGCCCACATGGCACTTCAGCGAACCTTGATGATTCACCCCCTCTGCCCCATCATCCACATTCTCCCATAGGCCCTCCAGTTTGTCTTTATTCTTTTTTAGAACAACTGTGGCAAAAAGATTCCAGAGACTCATCAGCTTGTCACCACCGGTTTCGTTCATATCCTCAGGGCAGCTATTATCCATTTGAGAGAGGACACGGCAGAGGCAGTTGCACTTACAGGAATCAGCAGTACTTCAGCAAAGAGAGACATAGGATGAACAGCTGGAAATAAGCATTCCCTATTTACAATCTTTCACATACTGCTGTATCTGAAGCAGAATCTAAGGTGTTACAGAAAGGATTTTGTTTTGTTCCAACAGGTAAATACAACAAATTTCAAACAAGAAAAGATGTATTCCATTTTAGTTGAAAATTGCAATTCATCCATGCTTTTTCACATACAACTACTCCATGTACTGATTATATCTGTTGTGAAAAATCCATCCTCATGTTCCCTTCAGGATCCATTAATCCCTTTATATAGGCATTCAATTCATGTGTTGAAAGCGACTTGAAGAATTTGGAGATGAGTAATCCCCGGTTTTACAGTTTAACCAAAATTTAACAAGAAGCAGTGAATACCTTGGCTAGTAATCACCAAATTTTAATCAAACTGGCCGATAAAGGGGGGGGGGGATTATGATAATGAATCACTCTGACTATGTTAATGAAATAGAAAGGCAGCTCAATGATCAACAGTAATACATTCCTCTTCAATGCAATCCGACTGAATCATTACAGAGAGACATTGCTGAACTGATTGATGTTTCATCAAGAATGGGCTTCCTTACATAAAAGAAAAAAGGATTTTTTACAGGTACAGAACCCGGTTGTCTCCACATTATATGGCCTTCCGAAGATACACAAATCTCTTGTCAGTCTGCCAGGCAGACTGATTGTTTCTGGCAATGACTCAGTTCTGGAGCCATGGAGGGGCATAATCGAAAGGTCGTCCAAGTACGAATTAGGACGCTCTTGCGAAGTCGGGCAAAATCCGGTAGGTATAATCAAATAATAATATGGGCGTCCTTAGGCATTCGATTATCGCCGTTCAAAACGCCCAAATAACGGCCGCACAAAGGGTAGTAAAAAGGGCGCCTTTAGACATTCGATTATCGCAGTTGAAAACGACTAAATCTGGCCCGCATAAACTATAGTCAAAAGAATGTACCTAGGTATTCCGCAAGTACAGTGCATGCAGTTCCGGTCATCCAGGTACGGGAAATATGAGGAACGTTCATAAGCGTAAACTACAGGAGGATCATGCTGCTCCACCGAATATTCTTCATTTCCATATCATCAAGCTGATCAATCCATAGACTGGTGGGTTGTGTCCATCTACCAGCAGGTGGAGATAGAGAGCAATCCTTTTGCCTCCCTATATGTGGTCATGTGCTGCCGGAAACTCCTCAGTATGTTCTCTATCTCAGCAGTTGGTGGTCACACACAGCAGCAGCTCTGGCTAGGCCTCCAAGCCTAATTTTTAGGTTTTGTTGAGTGCCTGGGGTTGAGGGCTCTTCTTGAGCAAGTGCAAACCTGGTGGCGCCAGGTCCCTCCTTTTCTCCCTCCTCCCGCTGGCTCCGTTAAAAAAAAAAAAAAAATTTTGAACGTCCTTAAAGGCGTTTATTTCGACGTTTATTTAAACGTTTTATTGCAGCTACTCACTGGGACACCAGGTCGTTACAGCTCGGAGCAGAAAGCAGGTAATTTTTACCTTTTTATAGCGGGCAGGGGGTTCCCCGATTGATCTCCACGTGGCATATGGCGTCGGAGGGCGAGGGCGCAAAGAGTCGCTCCCCGGATCGCTTAGGCGCTTCTAGAGGGGATGCGGGGGTCTTAAAGTCTGACTCGCCCTTGTTGGGTGACAGTTTCGTGACCGACGAGTGTCCCGGTCCTTCCTCCGGCGTGGCGTTTTTTCCCGCCATAAACGCCCATCCCCCGCTGCTCGCCTCCGCCATCTTGGCTGGCCACGCGGCTCGGACGGCTTCTTCGTGGGCCGCCCTTGAGGGAGACATTAATGCCATGGACGCCCTTAATTTGGGCGACGGCACCAAAGCGGCTAAAGTTAAGCGCCGTTTTTCCCGCGCGGCTCCTTCGCGGAGTGTCGCGCCGGATGCCATTTTGGATGCGCAGCATGTCTCTCCCCTGCTCTTGCGAGCGCCGGTTGAGGGTGCGTCTAGGGCTGTAGCCCAGGCTGCGGAAGTGCACAGTCTGGGGGGTTTCTCCCCCGAGTTTGTTTTGCTGCTGCATCAGGCCTTCCTTATGCAAAACGCTGCCCCTGCTCCCTCGTTTGGTAAAGAGGTTGAGGTCCCCGGAGGTAAACGCCCTCGGGTTGATTCCCAGGCCTTGGAGGACCTTGTCTCCTCCGATGTAGATGAGGGCAGCGTATCTGAGTTCTCCCAACGGTCCTTTGCGGATTCCTTGGAGGAGACGGATCCGCGCTCGGTTGGAGCAGATGACCCCTCTGCAGCGCGGCTTTTTAGCTCAGAGGAGTTGCCCAACCTGTTAGTGCAGGCCATGGGCATTTTGAAGATTTCCTCTCCGGAGGACGTCTCTCCCTCAGCCCCTGTTGGCTCTGCCATTATGCTGGGGACGAAACACCCGCCTAGAACCTTCCACGTGCATGATGCCATGCACACCTTAATTTCGGCTCAATGGGATGTCCCGGAAGCGAGCCTCAAAGTGGCTAGGGCTATGTCCTGCCTCTATCCTTTGCCTGAAAGTGAACGTGAGGCCTATCTGTGGCCTACCGTGGATTCTTTAATCACTGCGGTGACTAAGAAAACGGCTTTGCCGGTGGAAGGTGGCACGGTCCTAAAGGACGCCCAAGACAGAAGATTGGAGGCGGCCTTAAGGTCGTCCTTTGAGGCGACTGCTTTAAGTTTGCAGGCCTCGGTTTGCGGTTCCTATGTGGCCAGGGCGTGCCTGACTACGGTGCAGCGGGCTTCCCCCTCGGATCATTCCTTGAGGGCTGATTGGCCGGCCCTGGAATCGGGCCTAGCCTATTTGGCAGACTTGCTGTATGATGTCTTGAGAGCCTCGGCTAAAGGCATGGCTCAGACAGTCTCTGCGCGGCGGTGGCTTTGGCTGAAACATTGGTCTGCTGACCACGCCTCTAAATCCCGCCTGGCTAGATTGCCTTTTAAAGGCAAGCTGCTCTTTGGGGTCGAGCTGGACAAAATCGTGACCGATCTCGGCACGTCTAAGGGCAAGAAGTTACCAGAGGTCAGGGCTCGGGCTAGTACTCGCCCCGGTACCTCCAGAGGACGGTTTCAGGAAGCCCGTCGGTACCGCCCGGGCAGGTCGGGCTCCTCTGCCCCCTCTTCCTTCAAGAGGAATTTCTCCCCCAAGCAGCATTCCTTTCGCAGAGACCGCCGTCCCGGAGGTGCTCCCTCCGGTCCTCCCCCAGGGTCTCGTACCCAATGACGGGGCCTTGGTCCACGCCCCAGTGCAGATTGGAGGACGGCTGTCCTCGTTTCTGGGCGAGTGGACCACAATAACTTCAGACGCTTGGGTGCTGGAAGTCATCAGAGACGGCTACAAACTAGAGTTCTGCCGACCCTTAAGAGACGGGTTTGTACTCTCTCCATGCAAGTCTCCGGTCAAAGCTGTGGCAGTGCAGCAGACCTTGGACAACCTGATCCGCCTGGGTGCGGTTGTTCCGGTGCCAGAAAATCAGATTGGCAAGGGACGTTACTCCATTTACTTTGTGGTACCAAAGAAAGGAGGTTCTGTCCGGCCTATCCTCGACCTCAAAGGGGTCAATCGGGCCTTGAAAGTGCGGTACTTTCGCATGGAGACTCTCCGCTCTGTTATAGCGGCAGTGAAGGCAGGAGAGTTCTTGGCTTCCTTGGACATCAAGGAAGCGTACCTGCATATTCCCATCTGGCCTCCTCATCAACGCTTCCTGCGTTTTGCAGTCCTGGGACGACACTTCCAGTTCAGAGCCCTCCCTTTCGGGTTGGCTACTGCTCCGCGGACCTTTTCCAAAGTAATGGTGGTCATCGCGGCCTTCCTGCGAAAGGAAGGAGTACAAGTCCATCCTTATCTGGACGACTGGTTGATCCGAGCCCCCTCTTATGCAGAGTGCGGCAAAGCTGTGAACCGGGTGGTTGCTCTTTTGAGCTCCCTGGGGTGGATCATCAACTGGGAGAAGAGCCAGCTGCGCCCGACTCAGTCCCTGGAGTATCTGGGAGTTCGATTCGACACCCAAGTGGGCAGAGTGTTCCTGCCAGACAATCGGATTGTCAAACTTCAGGCTCAGGTGGATCAGTTCCGAGTAGCCTCTCCTCTTCGGGCTTGGGACTATGTGCAGCTGTTGGGCTCTATGACGGCCACGATGGAAGTAGTGCCCTGGGCCAGGGCTCATATGAGACCACTACAACACTCTCTGTTGCAGCGCTGGACTCCGTTGTCGGAGGATTATGCTGTGCGCCTTCCCTTGGACCCAGCAGTGCGCAAGGCGCTGAGCTGGTGGCTGCAGACAGACAAGTTGTCTGCAGGAATGCCTCTGGTGACCCCAGAGTGGATTGTCGTCACGACGGACGCCTCTTTGTCGGGCTGGGGAGCCCACTGCTTGGGAAGGACAGCGCAGGGGCTCTGGTCTCCTGCAGAGGCAAAGTGGTCTATCAACCTCCTGGAACTCAGAGCCATTCGGTTGGCGCTTTTGGAGTTCCTCCCGGTACTGGCGTTGAAGCCAGTACGGGTCCTGTCGGACAATGCCACGGCTGTGGCCTATGTCAACCGCCAGGGAGGTACCAAGAGCGCCCCTCTAGCCAAGGAGGCCATGAATCTATGCCAGTGGGCGGAAGCGAACCTGGAACAGCTGTCAGCGGCCCACATTGCCGGAGTCATGAATGTCAAGGCGGACTTTCTCAGTCGCCATACCTTGGAGCCCGGAGAGTGGCAGCTATCTGCTCAGGCGTTCTTGGACATCACGAAGCGCTGGGGCCAGCCGAGCCTAGATCTTATGGCGTCATCGGCCAATTGCCAAGTGCCGCGCTTTTTCAGCAGAGGACGGGACCCTCTATCCCTGGGAGTAGATGCTCTTCTCCAACAGTGGCTGATACAAGAGCTTCTCTATGTGTTCCCGCCCTGGCCCATGTTGGGCAGGGTGCTAGACCGGGTGGCAAAGCATCCGGGCCGGTTAATCCTGGTGGGTCCGGACTGACCCAGACGTCCCTGGTATGCGGACTTGATTAGGCTCTCAGTGGACGATCCTCTGCGACTGCCTGTGGAGCAGGGCCTGTTACATCAGGGTCCCGTGGTGATGGAGGATCCCTCCCCCTTTGGTCTTACGGCCTGGCTATTGAGCGGCAGCGTCTGAGAAAGAAGGGCTTCTCAGACAAGGTCATCGCCACTATGCTGAGAGCGAGGAAGCGCTCTACTTCTACTGCTTATGCCAGGGTTTGGCGTACCTTTGCAGCGTGGTGTGAAGCAGGCTCACTTTCTCCCTTCACTGCCCCAATTTCTTCAGTGTTGGCGTTCCTGCAAGAAGGTCTGGAGAAAGGCCTGTCGCTCAGTTCCCTTAAAGTCCAGGTAGCGGCTCTGACTTGCTTCAGGGGCCGCCTGAAGGGTGTTTCCCTGGCTTCTCAGCCAGATGTGGTGCGCTTTCTCAAGGGAGTTAATCACCTGCGCCCTCCTCTGCACTCTGTGGTGCCTGCATGGAATCTCAATCTGGTGCTAAGAGCATTGCAGAAGCCGCCTTTTGAACCCTTGTCAAGGGCATCTCTGAAAGACCTGATGTTGAAAGCAGTCTTTTTGGTGGCTATCACTTCAGCCAGAAGAGTTTCCGAGCTCCAGGCGCTCTCATGTCGAGAGCCTTTTCTGCAGTTCACTGAGGCAGGAGTGGCTATTCGCACAGTGCCTTCCTTCCTGCCCAAGATTGTTTCTCGCTTCCATGTGAATCAGCAGCTCTGTCTCCCTTCCTTTCGTAGGGAGGACTACCCAGAGGAATACTCTGCTCTCAAATTTCTGGATGTGAGACGAGTCATCATCAGATACTTGGAAGTGACCAATGATTTCCGGAAATCGGATCATCTGTTTGTCCTGTTTGCAGGTCCTCGTAGGGGTCTGCAGGCTGCTAAGCCTACAGTGGCAAGATGGGTCAAGGAAGCCATTGCAGCGGCTTATGTGGCCGCGGGGAAGGTGCCGCCTATCCAGCTGAAGGCTCACTCCACAAGAGCTCAGGCGGCTTCGATGGCAGAGGCCGGTTCCGTCTCCTTGGAAGAGATATGCAAGGCGGCAACTTGGGCTTCGGCCCATACATTCTCCAAGCATTACCGCTTGACTGTGGCTGCTCGGGCGGAGGCCCGGTTTGGAGCTTCAGTGTTGCGGTCAGGGATTTCTATGTCCCGCCCTGGGTGAGTACTGCTTCGGTACATCCCACCAGTCTATGGATTGATCAGCTTGATGATATGGAAGGTAAAATTATGTATCATACCTGATAATTTTCTTTCCATTAATCATAGCTGATCAATCCATAGTCCCTCCCAGATATCTGTACTGTTTATATTCTGGTTGCATTTCAGATTCAAGTTTAGTCTTCAGTTCCTGTTCAGGAAGACTTCGTGTTCAAGTTATTTTTTCACTTGGATTCTTCAAGAGTTGAGACGAGTTTGTGTTACAGTGAGCTGCTGCATTCCTCTCCCCTCCGTTTTACGGGGCTGGATTGAGATTTAAATTCTGCCGGCACTCCCTCCCGCTTCGTGCGGCTGTAGGGCAGCTTTGTACCCCTCCCGCTTCGGCGGTGTTAGGGTCAGTCAGCTCCTCCCGCGGTTGCGGTTGCAGGATAAGCCAGATCCCCCCGCATCGGCGGGTGTGGTGTCCCTCCCCCGCTCCGCGGGGATGAGCTGGACGGATTCCCCTCCCCCACTTGTGTGGGGATGAGCTGGGTTAATTCCCCTCCCCCGTTTCGGCGGTGGTGAGCTGGGCAGAGTGTCCCTTTGTGGGTGTAATTCTCTAAGTGCAGAGTCCTGCGGATGGAGCTTTGATATCGACATACTGAGGAGTTTCCGGCAGCACATGACCACATATAGGGAGGCAAAAGGATTGCTCTCTATCTCCACCTGCTGGTAGATGGACACAACCCACCAGTCTATGGATTGATCAGCTATGATTAATGGAAAGAAAATTATCAGGTATGATACATAATTTTACCATTTTCCATATCTGGATGTCCGGAACTACATGCACTGTAGGTAGGAACATGCAGCTATATGCATTTTGTGTATATGTGAAAAGGTTTGCAATGTTCATACTCATCTATTTAAGGCAAGCTCCGCACGCATCAAAGGCCCGCACGCATAACAACCATTCATGCACGTTATGGACGTCTATGCTTACGACAGTGTCCATGTGCGAGTCGGCCATATGTGGGATGGTAATCCATATATGGAGCTGTGCACGAAACGACGTCCATCACGCAAGGACGTCCATATAAGGCGCTTGTTTTCCAAGAACGCTTATTCACTGAGAACTATGGAGGAGTTCCGTAGGGAGCGCAATTTTAGCAAGGCGGAGAGCCTGCTGCTGGTGCGGCTGTGCCTTAGGCACCGGCACAGGCTCTTCATCCAGCACCACCACCTGCCCCCCAGGATACAGGCAATGAGAGTCTGGACCCAGATAAGGGACAGGCTGGAAAGGTAAGTGTTTGTCGTCGTCCCCCCCCCCTCCCCCACAGTGTTGTGCCTCTGTGCTTTTGGATTTACAAATGAATATCTGTCCTGAAGGCAAGAACGACCATCCCCTGACTCCTGCTGTACAAACATATCTTACAGACAGTTTGGCATTCACAGGGACCTAGAGTCTCTGCGCAGGAGGTTCCGTCGAGTCAGGCGGGAGAGCCCTGACATCAGGGCAGTGCGACGCCACCTGAGGGCTCGACGTAAGTATTCAAAACAGGACACATGCACTCATTTGTAAATGTATTTATTGAATAATGCAAATGTACTGTACAATATCACTTTCCATGTGGCTAATAGGCAACTAGTAAGTCATAACACCTCTGTCCCAGATCAAGGCCTTAGGTTGCAGGTGCCCTCCCATGAGTATGGCTGCAACCTCCAACCAACCTCCTCCGAGATGAATGAGATGACATGCCTCACTTTAGTATCCCCCTTTCTGGGGTGGGTGGATACTGGTAGTCCTGCCCGAGGTCCTACTTTTAGTGGATGTCATTGCCTTATATTAAAGTTATGTGCTAACCCCCCCCCCCCCCCCCCCCCCCAAAAAAAAAAAAAAAATACAATACAAAGAACAAAAACAGGTCAGTATTCACATATCATAATGCAAACATGCTGGGCACCAATGAGTGTGGTCTGCCAACATGTCCTGTGTGTTCTGTGTCAGAGCACCTTCCAGGGTTCCCTGTCATGTCATCTGATGCATCCCAGTCCCCATGGGTATAGGCCACGCCTCACCACACCTTTCCCCATCCCCCGCCTCAGGCCACCCAGCTCCTGCACTATGCAAGCCATGTTGCATGTGCTGATCTCAACTACGATCCTTTTACATATACAGGCCGCCAGCAGCAGCAGGAGGAGGAGGTGGCTGAGGAGGCCGACCAGGAGGAGGAGAATTATAGGAGTGTGTTCAATAATGTGGAAAAGACATTCATTGCATATATTCTTCCCCTCCCCCCCTCCCAGCAACCTTCACAATGGGTGAGCACTTCATAAATGGGGACTTGGGGTGCAGCACATAAAGCGTGGAACCTACCGGGGAGTCCCACAGGCCCAACATGATATGGTCCAGCAACTCCAACAGCAACACAACACAGTACAGCTGTGAAGCAGCACCAATAAGGGCCCTCAACGTCCTCCACTGCACAGCATCCACTAGCAAACCTGGTGAAAATAGAAGTAACAGTTAATGCAAAGCACATCCAGAGAATGGGCAGCCCTTGAACAAGTGGCTAAGAACTATTAGCTTACCTTGAACTTGTGTGGCAAGATTCTAAGCAAGCACCCACCAGCAAGGGAAATGTCACTGATGTGGAAATGGAGTTCAAGGGATGTGGAACACTGCAAACAGAGGTGGCGAGGCCAACCCCCCAGCAGATGACACGAAAAATAAAAACCGTACAAACAAACAGGTGTTGAAACGCATACACCCCCCCCCCCCCCCCCAATGTAAAGAACAATCGGTAAAGTGCAAGCAAACAGCCCGTTTAAAAGGCCAGCACTAAAAGGAATGTAGGTGAGGACGCCCATACGGCTCCGCCCATAATCAGAATCGTGCCCACAACACAGAGCAGCTGGGGACGCTCATAGTACTCCGCCCATAATCGAAATCACGGATGCCCAAATCGCTGGATGAGCTGGGTACGTGTAGGGATTTTGTCCATAATCAAACAATCAACGCCTATCTCAAGGCCGCCCCTTCCCCCTTCAACATGTGCGTCTCTGGCGAGTATTTAGGCGTTTTTCTCCGGATTTTCGAATTGCATTTTTACAATGGCACCGAGGCTGCCTCCGACCCGCAAGGGTAATTTTAGCGATGCCGAAATCGAGCTCCTGGTGCAGGAGATAGACAGGAGACACACATTTCTGTTTGCTCCCACAGGCCAGAGACTCGCTGCTACTACCAAGCAGCGTGAATGGCAGGCGGTCCGGGACCACCTGAATGCAGTCTTCCACAGTGGCAGAGACGTGGAAGACTGCAAACGTAAGTGGCGCAGGCTGAGGCGGGATGTGAGACGGAAGGCTGGTGGGAACCCCCCCAGCACATGACACCGCAAACCTGACGCCCCTGGAGCGGATTGTTCACCGCCTGTTACCCCAGGAGGGCATTCATGGCGTCCCTGGGACCCTTGACACATCAGCACAGCCTGAGGGCACAGGTAGGTTGACCCTTATGAAGCTGGGGTATCTGTTGTGCTGCTGCACTACACTCTGTTTTACACAATTGGGGGACAGGAGGAGGGAGGTAGGAGGTGGGGGGAGTAGTGTCAGCAATGTGTGTATCTGACTGTCTTCAAACCTAGCCTAAAAGGCCACCTTTATGATGCTGCTTTGAACTCCTAACCACTACTCACTTGCTCAAGACCCTTACTCACTGTCCCCACCTTAACAATTCCCTTCGCTCTTAGTTGCCCTGTCTGTCTGTGTGACTTAATTAGAATGTAAGCTCTATTGTGCAGGGACTGTCTCTTCATGTTCACATGTACAGCGCTGCATATGCCTAAAGGATTAGTAGTAATGTGTAGGTTGGCACCGTCTCACAGCTTTGGGGCCCTTCCCCACTCCCTCCTCTTTTCCCATTTCCAAACTCTGCATATATCCTTCCCACACCTCTGTGCTGTAGCCAGCAACGTGGTTCATACACCAGTTGTAGCCAGTCTAGGAAGTCAGTAGTAAAAGAAGACATGCACATATGTCCTTCAGTTACAAAGAAACCCAACAAAAACAAAAAGGATGTGGAAGGACATCTTCAGAGTTGGTGATTGCTGTCCTTCTCTTGGGTCTTCCTCCAGCACCTCTGCCTTTCACATCAGTCTCTCCTGTCCTGGTCTCCAGCTCTGTCCCATGTACAATCACATCTGTGGCTTGCCTGCCAATCCTATTCCTCACCATCTCCTTGCTGGGTCTTCAAGAGTGGGGCCATGTATACGATTGCTGAAAAACAAAAGTGGGATATTTTCACCAACACACTTCCTCCCCCTTTTGCTATGCAGGTGATGACAGCCACTCAGATGAGGCTGGCCCTAGTGGGCTCCAGGCTCAGCAAAGAACTGCAGCAGCAACAGCAACAGTAGCAGCAGAAGAGGTGCTACCTCCACCACCTGCTGCAGCAGCAGCAGCAGCAGCAGAAGAGGCCCTACCTCCACTTCCATCATCTCCATCACTTCCATCACCTGCAGCAGCAGCAGAGCGCATACCTCCAGCTGCACCACCTGCAGCCTTTGCTGATAATGAAGAGGATGGAGAAAGGGGGGGGGTCACCTCCTCGCCAGAGGCTATCGAGCCACAGGAGGCAACTGATGCGTGTGACGACTCAGTTGGTGCACCACAATGTGGAGCTGCATGAATACCGGCGGGAGAAGCTCCAGGTGCAGCGGGAGGTGCTCCAGGTGCAACGGGAGGCGCTCCAGGTGCAGCGGGAGGCGGTAGAGGGCCAACATGCTATGCTGCAGCAACTCCAACAGCTGGAGCATAGCATCGAGGGCCTGCGCTGTGACCTGACACCACCTACTCCAGCCGTGCTGCAGCACCAGGAGCTGGCCTCAACGTCCTCTAGTGGCCAGCAACCAGCGGCTAAATGGAGGACCTTGAGGTCGTCCACCTCCCCAGCCACTGCTGCACCACCCACCAGACCAGCTCCCATTCTGGGTCCTGTGGCCAGGTTGGAGGGCAGCACTACAAGGTGGTCTGACTTTGAAAGGGCAGCTGAGGAAGCAGGTTGCCATCTGCATACTCAGGACAGTGAGAGCAGCTCCTCATCAGAGCACTCTGAAAAGACTTCCCTGCAACACCAGTGGGAGGGGTAGGAGGGGACGGGGCGAGGGGAAGGGAAGAGCCCAGGGGAGGGGTCGTGGAAAGTGATGGGACATGGGGGGAGAGGGGGTGATGGTGGTGGAGGGGTGATGGTGTAGACATATGTGATTGCTATGAATAAATTTCAACTTACTCTCACACAAAACTTGTCTCTATGAGTCGTTGCCTTGCTCTGACCCCCAGCTGGTGTGCGGTCTGCTCTGCTCTGT